>NC_087256.1:25977500-26577500 GCF_037042905.1 Lytechinus pictus | reverse complement strand
ACTTGTACAACGGGGGAAAACAACCGTGGTGGGGGTTAAAGAGAGAACTGTCCTTTTAGATTCACGAATGGTTCATGATATGAACGACATTGTGGCTATTCTCCGTTAGAAAAAAGTCAAAATATGGAAATGATCGAAAGTCCTAAAATTATTTAGATTAAGATCTCATGTCATTTCTTTTCAATTTCCAACGTACAAATCAGTAATAATAACAAAAACAACGAATCAATGATATAAAACAATAAACATATGAAAATCCGAATTATGGTAATATTTTTACAGAGGAATCTTAAAAAAAAGAACTCATATGATTTCAACTAGATACAATCATATTAAAGAATTAAAATTTTGAATTAAACACAGACTTATTATTACTTAAATAGAAGAAAAGGAAAAAAATGAAGAAAAAAAGCAGCATTGATTTAGGTATACTGGCTGCATTTTGTTTTTAAAATAATGAGATAATTTGAGTATGGGGATTAAATAGATACTCCCTATTGTATATAACTATAACTCTAAGTACCGTCGGGGCGAAAGACAGAAGTCGATCGTATTTGTTATCCCTTAACATATATATTTAAGAAAATATTTTATTTACATATTTTGTACATATTAGTTATGCCTACTTATGCGGTTTAGGAATGATCGAACAAAGCAAGAATACCTGTCTTTCTTTAAAATACATATACAGTCGAAGACCCCCCCCCCTCCAAAACAAAACCCCTTTCATTGTCCATTTTTTTGTTGTGTTGTATATTTTTGTTATGGATGGGTATTTGAAGAGCAACTATCATCAGAGGTCATTCTTACTTGTATGAAGTTAGCAGTATTACTGTATAGAAGTTTAATTCGTTACATTACTATGGTGGGCCCCTTTGCAATGAATCCTGTAAATGATGGCACACCGTATAGAACAAGGACTGGCCTAACTGAACAAAAAAAAATCGACGTTTCCTAAAATTGTATTTATGGTATTGGGCTCGCCAGGCAACCGAAATAGAAATTTCAAAGCGAGTTATCTTAAAAAGTTAACATTAAATGGGTCATTTGTAGGTAGGCAATGTTTCATGTGAGCTTTATATATTATGAGCCCATAAATAAACGGGGGGTGGAGATGTTGCCAAAAAATTATTCGTTTACGTAATGACTTGATTGAGAGCTATTCGATTCCAAATTACCATTAACTATTGCAGTGACATTCTATCAAACTCTTGTACGGTGAAGGAAGCCCACAATGATATTTCATATCTACCAATATGCCTACCTATTCGTCTCTTTAAAGTGATTTGTTTTCTAGCTCCGAAAGTACGTTGGCTGAAGTACACGTTGTCGAGTCCCTGTAGGAAAGTGATTTATATTTAACCTAGCACGAGTGGTGTGATGAAATAGGAGCTCTGTTCACATTCTCATTTAATATCGCTTTCAGTAACTCGCTGGTCCAGACCAGGCCCGGGCTATAAGTCCTTAAAATGTTTGAGTTTATGAATACCGCAGGCTATTCAGCCCGGGCTATTTTTGATTGATTGATTTTATTCGTCAAGAATATCACAGATGATTACAATGAATTTGAAGAATACCTTGACAGGATAGCCCATGAAAGCCGTAAGGCTTATTTCCAATGGGGCCCTATTGTTAGTATAAAGCATTAATATATTGTAACAACAAAAAAAGTATAAACTACAATAAGTACTGGAATATGGTTTAAAAAACATGAAAATATAAAAAATAAAATAAATAAATAAATACATATCCATCAGTCAAATAATTTGCAAACACCTGAAGATAACAAATAATCTACCTAATATATGAAACAATATTACATTTTAGCATACCCTACATCATCTAAACACTAGAAACCAACTGCACAAAATGTGTGATTTTGATTTTTTTTTTGCTGCTTTTATCAGCACCAGACCAGCGCCATCGTAAGGTTAGCGTAAAAGTAGCGTGGCTCTGCTACGAGTCTGAACGCTTGTGATGCGGACTGTTTTAATGCAGGCCTGATGCGGATCCAAAAAAAGAACCATGTTACTGAATACGGCATCTGTGTTACAAATTGTTCTGACGGACATACTTTAAGGTATACGTATATATAAAAAGGCATGTATATATTATCAACATTTCCCCGCGAACATGCCGAATACTGTGTGCACATTGCATGCTTCTACATATTTTTGTCTGATTATTTTTTAATTAAAAAAACATTTCATTTGGTTTCATTATACACTATTAGACTTTATTTAATAAGGGCTCTTATTTAGTAATTTGCCATTTTCCGCCCCCCCCCCCTCTCCTCCCTCGCCGCCATTTTCTTTCATTGATTGCAACCTTTGAGTATCATCATTGGCCAAAACCATAAGACGAATTACTCTTGGGGTTTACTCTTTCATTAATATAATATAAAATGAAATAAAATACCTAATTGCAATACGTTACCAAATGAGGTGTAATAATAATAGCACCCCACATGTTACTTCAATACAGTTTTATATTTTAGAAAAGAAAATGATGAAAAGGTAAAATAATTACAAATATATTAGAATTTTAAATTTAAAAGTGTGATATTTATTCGGGGCACATACACTCTGTGTTTAGTATGCAAAATATCAATGTTACGGTCTGTCTACATGTAACCTATACACTTAACCAAAAATATTGTTTACCTATGTTGTTAGGCAAATCGATAAAATTATCAACCTTTTTTTACCACGTCCGACCCCCATTTTTCTCAAGTCTTATTTCACTTCATAAACTGACCAAGTCATGGTCCTTTGAGAACATTACAGACTGTCAAAAGAACAAGAAATCAGAGACAGAAATTTCATGACGCTCCCACGTATAGGGCGTCGGAGGTACATATTGTATGGAATTGCCCTGTTTCATTCCATCCAACTTGAATTACATCCATACCTTCCATTATCCTATATTAAATAAAATTCACTTCCGCTTGATCACTTCTCTATTTTTTTAAATTAAAATTGGTTGACATTGAGGCATAAGTAACGCATAAATAAATTAGTGGATGTTTTCCTCCTACTTTTGACATGTTGTTAATCTTAGATACATGTATTCAAACGCACGATAATTTAGGCCTATTTAATCCAGCACAATAGCCTATAAATGTGATTTATACTCCGAAATTATGAAAGTTGTACAAATGATTTAAGGATCACATCACAATGACAGCGCGTCCTTGAATAGATGTTTTATAACCTCATTTATGTCCTTGTTTTAGTGACCTAAAACTTTCTCTCTTTGATTTTTTTAATCTTCTGGTAGCAGATTGTGAATTATGTCGTTGATTGTGATAACTGGGAGCCGTATTTGTTAGGGTTGTTGACCTTTTGGTTCGAACCATTATTTCATATTTATCATGTTCATGAGATATATTCTCTTGAACTTTATCACATTCCCTCATCTAATAAATCAAATGATTTACATAGCATATGTTTTGTTGACAGTCATAGCATTGATTTATGTCACAGACAATTGAAACATACTTTAGAATATAATGATGCCAGGGGCCCGTCTTACGAAAAGTTGCGATTGATCCAATCAATCGCAACTATGGAAAGCCAGCAAAGTCATCATATAAAATGCATGTTTGTTAAAAAAAAAATCTAGATATGAATGAGATCCATAAATTCATTAATTTCTTGACGATTTGGTGTGTTCTCCTTTGTTTACAATTGACATTCTGCAAATTTCCTGCAGAAAAAAATTATGACACTGATGGATTTCCAAAGAGTGACGATTGATTGGATCAATCGTAACTCTTTGTAAGACGGGGCCCAGATCTGACATAGTTTCTATCTGCTAACAATAAACGGCATTCACCTCGATCAGTTTTTTCATTCCTTTCATATTCATTTGTCTGTACTGTCGTCCACTTTTCCTATACTTTTTCCTGTTCTTCTTCCTCTTTTTCTTCTTCTGCTTATTCTTCTATCATTATTATTATCAATGTTATTATAGTTATTACTATCGTTATCATTGTTGTTACAATTAATGTAATCATTATAATCTAAGTTATTTTTTATTATTACTGTTAGCATTATCATTATTGTTTATTATTATTATCATTGTCATCATTAGTATTATCATTATTATTATTATTATTGTTGTTGTTGTTGTTATTATCATTATTGTTATTATTGATATTATTACTATTATCATTTTCATTATTATTATCATCATCTTCATCATCATCATCATCATCATCATTATTATTATTATTATTATCACTATAATTATTATCATTATTAATATTATTATTATTATTGTTGTTGTTGTTGTTATTATTATTATTGATATTATCATTTTCATTATTATTATCATTTTCATTATCATTATCATTTTCATTATTATTATTATGGCCTGTGATCATCTATGATGATACCATGTGCAGAGGAAGTGCAGAAAGTAATATTTGAATATGTTTGCGAACAAAGTGGCTTGTATACCACACGGGGAGATAACATTTTCAATCAGGGCTATTTTTAATTATACATTTATTTATTCATTCACAATATATATTTATTTATTTTGTGCAGGGGATGGTCGAATTGAATCTGTATTTTGCTTAACTGATTTAAAGTTGTATCAACGTGAATAAACATGAAACAAATAGTGATAAAATGTAAAATTTGATTTTTTTTTTTTGAAATTACGAATTTGTATTTTTCAATTGTGGCGTTTGGGGATTCATTTGATAATACTTCACTTTTCTTCAATGTATAAAGTTCCTGACCTACCGAGAGCCCTGCATCTTACCCACCCCCCCCCCCTACACACACACACACACACACCCTCCCGCAGCGGCAATATCCGACAATACCCGTCTACATTCCGCATCATTCTTGTGATCACATACTTAATGGCCGGGCTTAGCCAAAATGTATCAATCTTAAATCACGTCATTATAAAACCAGCAAAGAAAATATTCAACCGAATTCCTACCTGCTTTCTCCTTTGTCTCTCCCTGTGTGTCTCTGGACATGTCCTACTTCACTACCGGTAATTTACTGTCGCTGGCTTCCAAAAAAGGCCACACTGGGACTTCCAGCAGCAGTTTGTTGCCAAACTATCATAAAAACAGCACTGAAATCGTTCTCTTTCTGTCAACTTTTTTTTCCCTCTCCAGGTGAATTTCCCGCCTAAATCGGGCAATCAATAAATTGCAGTGTCGGGAAATCTCCAATTGGACATCGATTGGTCTCAAATTGCGATTTTATAAGTTCAATGCACTTTGGGCAACATTTTCGCCAAGATATATAAAGACAGTGGTACAGTGGAGTACTTTAAATCGCGCCAGTAATAGTTACGTCTCATCTGTATCCCCGGAATATTCATCACTTATTCGTCTGCTCGTAATTCTCCTTCGCAGTGTGTCCCAGAAACAGGCAACTCGGTTATCCGAGACTTGAAGTTGAAAGCTGATGCTTGTTGGCCCGTGGGCCCTGGTCACTTGCGTGTGCCGTTGCTAAACGATGGCCCGTGTTTAACATGTGGGGGAGACAGACAAGTAATTGATGTTTAACTTCAGTCAGTCTTGATGCATGCTGAGCTGTGATTCGCCGGTAATGAAGCCCCCTTTGAAATCACGGAGTGTCAAATTTGAAGCGTGATTATTATTCATTTAAACAATTATTGTACATAAACCACGCACATGCATACACACCTGAAAACATTTCTCATAGTTGTCGCAATCTGCATTCTTGCTATACTCGTACGTGCATGAATTTCTTTCCAAGAGAGAAAACATATTTTTCACGAGCTTGCCCGAGAAAGAGAGCGAAGCGACCAAGAAATAATAATTAATAATAATATAGGATTTGTATAGCGCACGTATCCACCTTGCTAGATGCTCAAGGCGCTCCTATATTACCCCGGCTAAGCTAGTCTACCAATTCCGGTGCATTTATGAGGTATTACTTCCTACCGGTACCCATTTACCTCACCTGGGTCGAGTGCAGCACAATGTGGATAAATTTCTTGCTGAAGGAAAACACGGCACGGCTTGGAATCGAACCCACGTCCTTCAGATTGAAAGACGAGAGTCTTAACCACTAGACCACGACGCCCCCGTATATATAGTAAATCGCATTTCTGAATATAAATTGACTGATCTGCTACGGGGGGGGGGGGGGTGAGGGGTTGAGGATGAACATTTCTATCGAAAGGGAAGGCATTTGAAATTCGAAGTAGAGCATCATCGCCCCGACCTGAATAATCTGCTACACATGGGGGGGGGGTTGACAGTCGTCAGAAGCTTCGGGGGAGGGGTGCAAGTGCTATTTTTTATTCACTTTACCTTATTCATTGTTTTTACCTAGTTTGAAGAAACTTTACAATTTATTTCTACTACACTGTAAAAAAAATATTGGGTAAAATTTGTATCACCACAAGGGTAATTTATGTGTCCAACCAATATTTGGGGCAGTATTTTACCCAATGCGGGAAGCATATTGTCCAGCAAGATTAAAAAATAAGCAGCAATTACTTTAGAATGGTCATAATTTTCATCACACTGGATAGATGAAATGCCCAAAAGAAATGCCCAATGTTGGTTGGGCACATAATTACCCCCATGGAGCACTTTACCCAATATTTTTTTAGAGTGTAGGATATATGACAAAATGTCTTGGAATGTATAGGCGGTAGGAAGCACAAGCAATGATCTCCGTCACAATCGATAAACAGACTTTGGCAGCTCAAAAGGTACGATAATCATGAATCGCTGCTAGAAATATTTGCAATACCCGATAGCTATTTATTTTGTTGTCTATTCTACCAATAGTTTGGCAGGTCCCTTGGGATTAGAATTTCTTTTTTTATTTTTTATTTAAGTCTTTATTGATTTTCAAGATTCATAGAAATTTTAAGCATAGCAATTAATAAAGACAAACAACCGAAAATGAAAAAAAAAAGGGAAAAGGAGGACAGAGCACTGCTGCGAGTCTGCAAATAATGAAGAAATTGTTGGATTGCCATGCAGAAGGCAATATGCCTTCCATAAAATAAGAATAGATTAAGCCCAAAAGACCAATGCCCCACCACAGGACTATAAATATGTCTCGGAGACATGCAGACATCGTTTTACAAAAAATCGGGAGCTTATTAATAGCTGACGATGGGCCAGCGGGAAATTTACCCTGAATTTTAACTGCCTAGTAAAAACGGGGGTTTATTGTTATCTTGGATGCACAAAATATCAATCACTTCGCGGTCTTAAAATAGCGAAAGTCTATAGCGTCGACGTCAATGGCGATATCGCTATTAGGAAATGCAAGATAATTGGGTGATTAACATGAGATATAAACACAAAAATATGGTATACACCTTAAAAAATAGATGAAATAATAATAAATTTCTATGTTGGCGCGTCGTGGTCTAGTGGTTCTGACTCTCGCCTTTCAAACAGAGGGTCATGAGTTCGAATCCTAGCCATGACGTGTTTTCCTTCAGCAAAAAAAAAAATATCCACACTGTGCTGCACTCGACCCAGGTGAGGTAAATGGGTACCGGCAGGAAGAAATTCCTCAAAAGCTATGTGCGCACCAGAATCGGTAGACTAGCTTAATTAGCCAGGGTAATATAGGAGCGCCTTGAGCACCTAGCAAGGTGGATACGTGCGCTATACAAATCCTTTATCACTGAATGAAGAGATACCTTACTCAAAAAGAGTTTCCTACGGTTTACTTGTAACTGTGACTTGTGAGTTTTGATCTTGGTTATATTGACAAACCTAATTCCTATCAATAACTTTAAAGGAGAACTATATAGATTATGAATATGGTCTTATTATATGTCAATGGAAAGGTAATGATGTGGGGATTATCAGTGGGTCATTCAAAAATAACGAAAATAATACATAAGGTGAAAATCGCCGATTAAAAAACGCTCAAAATGCCTCTCCGAAATATGCCTCGCATCGGTCTCTGAATTGACTTGAATTTGATGACGTCACTTTCTGTACGAGATGCGTGATTGGCTCTCCCACGTGAAGCTCCACTTGCATGCAAAACCTGTTGCGAGGGTACGTTTTCTCCACACTGTCACTGAATACTTCGATCACGAAATGAAAGAAAACCCAGAATTTTATCTAGATTTGGATTTTCAAATTGATGATTTTGAAGATGAAGAGAATGATGGTGAAATGAACAACAAAGTGACGTAGTTGGAGGTAAATTGGGGGAATTACGCCGATGATGATGAGTCGGACAATTCAACTTGCAACACGATCACATGCCGATTCGCTACCTAACTCATGCAGCTGCTAAGTGCTAGCTACACCGCGCGGGCCAAATTGAATTCATGAAAATGAATTACCACACTGTCCAGACAGAGTCTCTTACCTCTGTGACTATGAAGAAGGAAAATAATGATAAAACTGTACTTACAAACAAGTGAATGAAATCCGAACCTGAAGGCAACTCAACGAATAGCAGCAGACGATATGCACCGACGATAAACTTCATGTGGCTGGGATAGATTGTCACTCGTTCTGTTAGATGTAATTTTTATCTTATTAATTTGACAAAATTACGAAACTCGGGGAATTATTTATCTATATAAAAATATAGTAACATCTCGTATTATTTTTCAAATTACGATAAAACCTTTTAAAAGCTCGTATATGTGATCGTAATCAAAATCACAAACATGCCGTATTGCTTGCTCGCCTTGGCTGAGAGAGTAGATCTATGCACATGTTGCACAGCTCTCAATCAAGCTACGCATGTTGGGGATCTTTTACATCTAATTTTAATTTACCTCAACGTTTTCCTTCAAAAAACGTTTTATCATCTTTTTTTTTATAAATTATACGAGATGTTACTATATTTTTATATAGATAAATAATTCCCCGAGTTTCGTAATTTTGTCAAATTAATGAGATAAAAATCACATCTAACAGAACGAGTGACAATCTATCCCAGCCACATAAAAGTTTATCATCGGTGCATATCGTCTGCTGCTATTCGTTGAGTTGATTTGCCTTCAGGTTCGGATTACATTCACTTATTTGTAAGTACAGTTTTATCATTATTTTCCTTCTTCATAGTCACAGAAGTAAGAGACTCTGTCTGGACAGTGTGGTAAGTCATTTTCGTGAATTCAATTTGGCACGCGCGGTGTAGCTAGCACTTAGCAGCTGCATGAGTTAGGTAGCGAATCGGCATGTGATCGTGTTGCAAGTTGAATTGTCCGACTCCTCATCATCGATTCCCCCAATTTACCCCCAACTACGTCACTTTGTTGTTCACTTCATCATCATTCTCTTCATCTTCAAAATCATCAATTTGAAAATCCAAATCTAGATAAAATTCTGGGTTTTCTTTCATTTCGTGATCGAAGTATTCAGTGACAATGTGGAGAAAACGTACCCTCGCAACAGGTTTTGCATGCAAGTGGAGCTTCACATGGGAGAGCCAATCACGCCTCTCGTACAGAAAGTGACGTCATAAAAAAATCCCCAATTTCGCGGACGTAATTCTGCGTGTTTAAAGCATTCAGAGAGAGAACTTTAAACTATCAATTAACTGAGTTCCATCGGTCTCCATGATAAATGATGTACACCATCGTGTTCTCCTTATTTTCTCCTTTGATTTGATATATGATTCTCCATTTTTACGATTTTCAATATATTTCTCCTTTAAACATCATAGGCATGACTTGTGACGATCGTCTGCATTCGCGGAGCGGATGTTTCCCATCGCAGTTCTGGAAGCCGAAATGAATATTCATGGCTTGCGTTTTTTTAATAAGAGTACGCATCTCCTTTTCATGACAATGAGGACAAAAATAAAACATTTTTTAAAAATTCAAAAGAAATTGTGGGTGGGTGACGTCATCAGTTCCCTCATTTGCATACCGAAGAGGATGTGCATATAACTATTTTTTGTGAAATTAAGCGAATTTTTAAAATTTAATAACTTTCTTATTTTACATCCGATTTTTAATGAAATGTTCATTGTCATGCTTGTTGGATCTCCTTTTATCTATTTAAGCTAAACCAAGTGGCAATTCCACATTTGGGGATGAATTCAACTCTGATTCCCTCAATAATAAAGAGAGAAAAAAAAATATTACAAATAAAATACAAAAGATAAGATAGTTAAAGGGAATGGTCGGGGTCGTGTTTCATGTGGATTACCATTGTTTTAACATAATGGTTCAGTCAACTTGGTCATTATTGTCAGATGTGTAAAAAATGAAATATTGTAAACAATAATAAAAAAAATAGTGAGGGACATCTGCATTTGCATATAATAAGCAAAACTTATTGTCGTAACTTTCTTATTTTACATCCGATTTTGATGAAATTGTCAATGTTGTGCTTGTTTGATTTTCTTTTATTGATTCCAATAAACGTTTTTCTGGGGTGGACTTGACCTTTAAATCTGCAAAAACGGAAATAATGTACAATTCATTCATTAAACACAAAATAAATAGCGAGTGTCGGAATGACATCATCGACTCTTTCATTTGCGAATTTTGCGCATGTACCGAGTTGTGCTTGTGTATTCTTTTCTTTAGAAAACAAGCAAATGTTTAAAACGTATTAACTTTCTTACTTTACAACCGATTTTGATGAAATTTTCTGCGATATGTTTGTCTGGAATTTCTTTGTTTATTCAATTCAAATTTTTTCTGGGGTGGACTTGACGTAAAATGGCGATAACTTCCTCACCTGTGTTTTACAATAATTTTGTATCATGGTTAGCATGGTTAGTCTCCTTGCTACAGTTCGGGAGTTTTGGATTCGTGTTCCTTAGGGGGGAAATCCCGATGGGGTAGTTGACGACGGATGCTACAGTAAAAAAAACCGGGGGTGTCTGTCTCCCACGGGAATGTTGTCTTCTCCGCATCTTTGCGCAGCTGTAAACTAGTGTGACAAACATTGATTTTCTCTTGATTTGAAGCGTATTAATGCACCCTTCACTAGACGCCTGATTGGTATTGTGTCGTTGAACCATAGAGCTATTAGCTCCATGGTTGAACCATATAAGAGCAGGTTTCGTCCACGGAAATACATTTCGTGGTTTCGTCTTGGTGCCCGGAGACTTAAAATCAAATGCGTGAAATGTAAACAGATTAGTACCGTTACCCGCTTCCACACACACAAACACACCTCCACATACACACACACCCACACAGTTGTGCACCCTCGCACACACTTTCCTTTAACAGGTAAATACAGAAAAAGATATCGTTCAAGTGCATTTTTGCTCTGTATCACGTTTACTTTGATTATTTTTAACTTTTCTTAAAAAAATAAAGTCATCTTAAAAAGGGGTATAGAAGCCCCTCAAAATTTCCACGGCTTAGTAAATAAAACAAAGAGAAAAAGATTGAGAAAAAAGGGCAACGAGAAACAGTGACCTTCATTTCCTCAATACTATGTAGAAATCTGTAACGATTTTAATTTTAATAAAGTAGCTTCAGTAGCTCTTTTTTTTTTTTTTTGAAATTTTGCCCCTTGCGGCATGTAGGGGTATTGAATCCCCTCACAAGTTTCAGGGTTAATAACAAAAAAAGAGAGAGAAAAAGATTGAGAAAGAAATGGAAACGAAAAACAGTGACAATTATTGTTTTCCTGAATATCATGTAGTAACAAAACTAAATTTTAATTTTGATAAGTTAGCTAGCTCCTTTTTTGGAAATTTCTGCCCCATACGCCATGTTCTTCCGCTCAAAATCTTTTGCTCTTTATGCCACTGATCACCTTTGTAATTGAAATCTGCGACGGTGAACTATTTTTTCACTCGGTCGCCCGCGTATTTTCATTTTAAAAATATTGCTACCTTCACTAAAAAAATATCAAAGAACCTGGGTTGTAGTACAGGTTTCACCACACTGCAAAATTAAGGTCCTTTTGTTTTGGTCCTGAGAAATTTGACAAGCAAAAAAAAAAAAAAGGGGGGGGGGTTCACTACAAAATGTAAGTCATTTTCGTTATATTTCTCCATTCTGTCACACCGTCAGAATTCCCCAGAATTCCAGGGGGTGCTGCCTATGGAGAATTATACATGCAGGCAGCACCTCCGCCTCCCAGGGCCATGTTGTAGCTAGCATATTAAGCGTGCTAATGCTGAAGGTCGCACACCACTAATTACTTCCGGTCACATCAGGGAGTTCCCCGACCAGTACCTTAATCGACGCCATACAATATGATTAATTCATTTAAAAATCAATAATGCATATCTAAGAATTGTTATCAAATGAACATGATTTGGGACTATACTGCTTCAGATAAGTCAAATGAAAATAGTATCCTTTAACCCTTTGACTATTTTATGGGGACTTTATTAGTTGCCCCAGATTATATTGCAGCAGCCAAGTTCCGGAGTATTCTGGGTCTCAGTCTCTATACTCTTCATATTCTCTAGATATGGAGGATAATTGACGATCTAGTAATGTATGAATTGTATCATTATTAACAATTATTTTAGTGATTTTATCGAATCTCATTTTAACACAAGTCATGAGCCAATCGAGAAATAATTAGTGTGTGACCTATAGCGGTTTTCTGGAAGTCTTTTAGTATAAGTTCTATAATTGTGAGTGTCGCATATGTGTCCAAAACTCAGGACATTCTGTTTTGCCTCTCTGACTGTCTGAGTCACAAGGCTCTTGGTTGGTTTTCCTACATGTAGTTTATTAGTGATTTTGCTTATAATTAGTGTTCCATAACACAAGTCTTTTATGATAATGCTACGGTTGTGATTCGGTGGCCCTCGATATGCTCAATGAAGAATGGAGAGTTATTACGTTTCTTAGTTCTAGGAACAAGATCTATCTTTCTAATTATCTTCTTCTCTCAACACTTTACTTCTTACCTTTGACAAATTACAGGTATCCCCCAGCACCCTCTCCCCGCGTCGGCAAATGGGACGTATATACATGTATATACAAATCAAAACATGCATAAATGAACGTTGAAACCATAGTTAAAAAATATGCGTAGACAGCTCAAACCTGAAACATTAAATTTCTCCATGCTATTTCACTCTCCTCATATCACCTCCATTGTTTTCAATGTGAAATTGGAGACGGGAGTCTTTCCCTACGGATCACGCGATTACTCTCTTCTAAAAACATCCGACTTTGACAGTGCATGGGTTGATGTAGGTTGAAAGTGGCGAAGACAGCACAGAGAATGCGTCGGCTATTTCCTGGCCGTGATTAAGAATTAATTCCTCAAAGATGCTCCCAATCTATCAGGGTCTCTTTCGGTTTGAAAGATTGATGATAGAGGTAGGTTAGACGAAAAGGTAGGTCATTCCGACGACGTGTAGGACGATGACCATGTTCACATTGACGGATAAATCATGGTCCATAGAGTAGTTAGGAAGCGGAACAACTGAAGGACCATGAGGGCGATGACCACGTACTAAAAAAATGTTCCTATAGCTTGCTGTCACTGACGTACATTTGGGGGAATCTTGCTTAGTTATACCCCCTCCCCCCTCCCATAAAAAGCTCTGCAACCAAAAAAAGGATAGGATAAGGGGTACAATGTGATATCATTTTCTAAATGTACACTCTAAATTACAGGGATTTAAAATAAGTCTAGATGGATTGTAGTTAGGGACCAATCGATTTCTGGATTTTGTTTTAATCCTAAAGACTTAAATTTAAATCTCAAATGATTTAAATTTAAATTAAATTTAAATCTTTCGAGATTTAAAAAAGGAATCTGAAGGATTCAATTAAATCCGGAATTCGATTGGTCCCTAACTACAGTCCATGTGGACTAATTTTAAATCCCTGTAATTTAGAGTGTATCATAAACATATGTCACAAAATTAGCTTTCCGTATAGTAAAATGGTCTGAATGTTTGCTCATTCGCTTCTCTCGCTCGCGATGTTTTTCTTTGACCTTTATGTTTGCACGATTTTTTTTTGCTCATTACACCACTGCTTGCTGTGCGAAGAAAGTGTCATGTTATTGTCTGCATATTACTTCAAATCCATCACAAAGTTAGATTTCCATTTTTAAAGGCCTTTTCCATGTTAATCGTCGCCCATATCATATGCCATTTCTCGGTGATTGAACCAAATTTTCTCTTAGCCGTTTGTGGCAGGAATCATTGTCTGTGCTTCATAGTCATACAGATCCTTTATTTCATTTTTTTTTAATCTTAATGAACTCAACCTTGCAATTTCAGTATAGCGCAAGAATTAAGAAGGGGGATGAAATGGAATGAATACATCTGTGAAACCTTTGAAAGTAATTTAAAAAAAGTAACTCCACGCTACAGAAGATACAATTTATATATTTATAAAGCCCGAGGATACATTGTTTTTATAAAACCCAACATTTCCTTTGTCAATAACTCCACGCTACAGAAAATACACTGTTTTTGTAAAACCCAACGCTTTATTTATAAAGCCCAACATTTCCTTTGTCACTATTCCAACCCAATGACCTAAAAAGAATCATGTTTACTGGCATCCGAACATCATTTTGACCTTTCTAAACGTTGAAAGTAACCAAAACACTTACCCAACCAAAGTAAGGTACGTCGTAGACTAATGAACCAGAAAATATTGGTAATAATATCAGTTGCGACAAAACGAACGGGCGGTCGATTGGGTATGAACTATCTTCAGGTGACTCAAGGGCATTGGCGGCGGAAGCAAAAAAAATTAGGGGGGGACCACCAACATGTTTTGACAAGCAAAAAAAAAAAAGGTTATCAACAAAAATTTTAGGGGGGATCCCCCCACCTCAAATTTAGGGGGGACACGTCCCCGTGCTTCCGCCGCCTATGCTCAAGGGAACTCGGTTAATAAATGCCTAAAAGTGGGAGCCAATTTACTACAAATGCAAACATTTATTTCCCCTGTCAAATTTCGGGTCGCCCATAAAAGATGTCATGGGTGTTAAACAAGAAAGTGAAGACAGTGGCGGATCCGGGCGGGGGGAGGGGGGGGGGTGGGTAGGACACATCCGACCCGTGCCCCCCCCCCCCCCCCTCTTGAGAGGCACACAAAAAAAAGAAATTAAGTGGAATATGTCATGCATATGCAAGTGAGGACTTTTATTATCATTATTTTTTTTTTTTGGGGGGGGGCTTGTCAAATTTTTCCTTCAACATAACGACATCAATTAGGTAGTGAAGACCATTTTTTTGGGGGGGGGGTTGTCAAAATGTTCCTTACAAAATGCCCCCCCCCCCCTTGGTAAATCCTGGATCCACCCCTGAGTGTAGACATGGTAGAAAGAGAAAGATCAATATATATATCCGCCCTTTCACACGGTAAAAAAAAATCGTAATTTGAATGATGATTCCAGTGAAAAATAAGGCTAATGACGAATTTTTAGCACGTGTGAAACCAAACTAGAATCACGAACGCTAATCACAATCACGAATTCAAATTCTACTCCGGAGGTGAATTCCAGTTAAGTTTCACTCAAATTACGGTACTAATTTTCCGTGTGAAAGGTCCGATGATTCTAAAGACGAATTGCAATCATCATTACAATGATTCATGTGTGAAAAGGCCCTTAGTGTATTATAGGAAGGTTAGAGGGATGAAATATTGATAACTAAACGCTTTAAAGAGTACAGCAAAACTTGTATTTATACTGACAATTTTCAAGCCAAATAGATCCATGTTAGTGTTAAACATGTTAAACAAGATATTAAATAAGATTAGAGTTTTTCTCTACCTCCCCTCCCCTTTCCTAGGGGTGGGGTAATAAAATATTTTTAGATACGTTCGATACGACGCATTTCTTAAAAAAAAGGGTTTTGAACTTTGTAAGAGATTTGTCGTCTAATATTCAAGTCGGTAAGCTATTAGAAGAAATCATTTTAAAAATTGGGATGTTAATAACACATTACAAGGATTTATTGAAAAAAATGCCTCTTTGTATATAAATATGGGAGAGCTGTTTGCCCCCATCAGACACCGATGTGCCCCTCATCTCGTTCGGTTTCAGGACTCTCTATGCTAATTTTATTTCAACATTGAGCACAAGTTTGCACGTACATACTGTACATAAGATTGCCAAGTTTTCAAGGTATTTTTTGTAAGGTACAGGTATACCTAAAGTTTTCAATTTCGCAATAATCTCTCAAAGCCAATCGGTTGCCCTTTCCCCTCCCCCTCTTTATATCCCTCCCCCAATTACCACGGGCTAACAATGCTATTAGGACGATCCCCGGATCAGCCTTAATCCCATTCCTGATAGAAAGATAAGCCAATGTGTCATGAATGTGACCCTGGGGATAAAAGGGGGGTAAGATTAAAGGAATGGAGGTAGGGATATGAGGAGATAACGGAAGATGAAGATGAGATTGGAAAGATGAAAGATGAGACGGATGTTGCATGGGAATGGCAATCAAGGTGGATTTGGAGATGTAGCAAAGTTTCAATGGATTTAACGTTTGAATGATGTTATGAAAGGTAAATTGGCCCATATAATCGAAGGAAACGTACTATGGCCTCTCCATTATGTCCATAATGAAGAAGCATCAATGCTTATTGTGGGAGGGTGACGTGGGAGGGGTGATTAGCTAAGGGGGGTAAGATGACAGTATCATAGGTTTGCTAACATGTTTAAAGGACAAGTCCACTCCAACAAAAAGTTGATTTGAATAAAAAGAGAACAATGCAACAAGCCTAACACTGAAAATTTCATCAAAATCGGATGTAAAATGAGAAAGTTATGACATTTTACATGTTTTAAGGTTTCGCTTAATTTCACAAAACAGTTATATGCACATCCTGGCTGGTATGCAAATGAGGAGACTATGACGTCATCCACTCATTATTTCTTTTGTATTTTATTATATGAAATATGAAATATTATAATTTTCTCCTCATTGTCAAGTAATTCAACGATTATTTCCTCCCTGAACATGTGGAATTAGCATTGTTTAATACTATATGGTTCACTCAAGTTGGTCCTTATTGTCAAATCTATAAAAAATGAAATCTTGTATAATTCAAACAATAAAAAACAAGAAAAATAGTGAGTGATGGACATCATCGACTGACTCACCTGCTTTTTGATGTAGTTAAGTGTATGTTATCAAAACAATATACAAATTAATGAATAGTATAGATATACGACAATATGTTATGATTATGTTCATTCATTCATTATGCACCTATATCGTTCATAGATTAAAAATAACATTTACAAACATATCTACAGTATATATAAATATACAAGAAATATAAATAATTTATGAAACGAGGAGACAGCTTAGAAGGCAGATAAGCCTTATTGTTGCCCCCCCACGCTGTTTTTTAATATATAAAATCTAATTTGGCTTTTCACATTCGTAATAAAAAGACTATGATATCTCAATTTACACACAGCTTCGATTCACCCTTGGATTACTGCCCGATCCGGCGACAACCTTTAAAATTCTAAAATTGGAAGAACCGCTCAGAACACAAATCTGTTAATAGAACAGTGATACTTGACTCCGCGCGACAAAAACAAAGTATAAATTCTGACAGTTGATAGTGATCAATTTCAAATTATCTATGATTAGCCGTTATTTACAACCACAGCTCGAGGACAACTCAAAACGCGTAGCTTTCATATGACGTCATGAGAAAGCATTATGACGTCACGAATCTACATTACTCACTCGGGTACAGATCTTGAAGTAGAAAGAGGAAAAACATAATTACTCACTAAATTCCTTTTGCGAGCTTATCTTAATGCCTTTTAGTATCAGTACCCAAGTGTCATGGTCCTGGGAAGCGGGGGTGCTGCATATTTTTCAGAGGGTGCTGCGTGTGTTATTTACCATATAGGCAGCACCCCCGGAAATCAGGTTGACAAAAAAAATTGTTATTGCTCCACAATGACGGAGATTTGGGAGCATTATTTTGGGGGCGGGGCTTGTCAAAAAAAAATTCTCACGACAACCTCCTGAACAAATCCGCCAGCACCCCTATTTAGAAACAATCCCCAGGGCCATGCCAAATGTTATCATTATTCTATGTGGGTTACTGAATCTTTAAGACAAAATACCAAAAATATAGGTTAATTAACATGGATTAAAAGAGTGCAATGACGTGTAAGCAGTAATAAAGTAAAATAATTTCAAGCTAACATTTCCCTCACTTCTTTTATATCATAATTCTGAAATTATTGTATATTATTTTTCTTTTTTTCCTTTTTTATCATTTTCTTTATTGTTCTTCTTTAATATTAATATAGGTGGTATATACTCTCAACCGTTAGACATGGTAGCCTTTCGTAAGAGAAATTACAGGAATAGACCCTAAAATGCCCCTTGCTTTTTTCTGTAGACTGGACCAAGGGCGGATCCAGGATTTTCCAAGGGGGGCACATTTTCCCGAGGAAGAATTTTACAAGCAAAAAAAAAGAAAAAAAGGGTCCTCACTTTCAAGGGGGGACACTCATTGTGCTTTAACGGCATTCTACATTACATATTTTAATTGTGCCTCTCAAAGGGGGGCACGGGCCGGCTGTGCCCCCCCCCCCCTCCTTCCCTGGATCCACCAGTGGACTGGACAATAATATACGTATACATAAATATTGAGACGTTTTGCAAAGAGTTAGAAAGTGATGACAGTCTACGGATTAACGTATGCTTGTGTCTTTGAACTTTAAAATTTATGCAACGGATCTCATCTGGTACTACATATATTTTTAGACCATGCATTTATGATCATAGAACATCTCATAAAACATTCATTGAGGTTTATTATTCAAGGACCGAATTACCTCGGACTCCCTTCAATAATCCAAATGATATCAACTTCATTGATAATTCATTAATAGATAGAATAACAATTTACTTTATTTAATGCAATGAGCCGCTCGGGCGCCCACCTCCCCCCCCCCCCCCTCACGCAAACACCCATACTCGCACATTGATTCTCAGGTGAGCTAAAATGTCACATCTGCGCACAGGAGCAGAGCTAGAATTGATCGGGAGGTCAAGGGTCACCCTCGTGAAAGACACATAAGTATGAGAAAGAAATTGCATGAAAACTAGAATGAGGTCAAAGATTACCACCACCACAGAAGAGACCCCCTAAAAAGATAAAATGATAATAATAACAACAATGAAAAGAACGACAAATGAATATATTAAAAAAAAAACAATATAGAAATAAAATAGAGAAATGTGGTCTAAGGATGTAAACATGGGGAGTAGGATACATAATATAATAATAATAATGATAATAATATGTTCCATTTACTATAATTGGATATACTCTACTGCGCTTGATATTTGGTATCATAATACCCCGCCGGTAGCTGAGCCGCCGTATATTCGCTAAAGCATTCAAGGAATAAATCCTACCGGGTACCCATACCTGCATTTCTTGTTGAAGGAACGGATTCGAACCCACGTCCCTCTGATTGAAAGACGAGAGTCGTAACCACAAGACCACGACGCCCTCATTCATCCCCATCTCTCCCCCCTGTGTGTGTTATGTTCGAATTTCATTAATATGCTTGTAACTTGAATTGAAAATAGAATTGATCTTACTTGAAAGGTATTTCCGTTGAAATATTGAAATGCGTGGCAATTTTTTTTTTACATTTGTTCAAATGTTACCCCCCCCCCCCTGTCCTTGTATGTTGTAAATCATTTCCACGCTGGTGTGTTAGAAAGGGCAACCACCATCACATCGCTATACTTTATTTTTTTTTAATCAAAGAAAATCGAAGAAAGAGACAATTGAGATTAATGTTGTTTTACTAGCTATACTGTAGCGTTACTTATGTACTTATACCATCGGCAATATCCATTTTTTTAAACTCAGTTTTGTTTATCTTGCCCCATCAAAACACCCGTACCTACTTTCACTGATACCCCCGACGACATGGTTAAAACCGTGTAACACAACCCTCGATCGTGCATGATTGTATCAGCCGAGTCAGGCGCTGCTCGAGACACGGAAAACTATGTTACGGGAATTCCCCCAATTTTCGTCTTCAAAGTCTCTTGAGCATAACAAGCTTTCAAAAGCCGTACCTTTCCGGGTAGCCTAGTCAAAGTTTTTGTCGCAACGATAAGAAATCAAGACGTTAAAAAGATTGCATGCGCTATTATGGGATTTCTAATTCGGGGAATTTGGATTTATTCCCCGTTTAGGGATGCACTGAAATTGGGCATGAAGATGAGTCCATTCTCTTTATCGCCAAAACCATGTGTCTTTTGTTGGTAGAAATATATATATATATATTGAATTGTGATATTGTAATTTGACCGTTATACCCAGAAATTGCAATGACTCGGAAGGAAATGATTTGAAGAAATCATCCTTAAAAATTCATACAAACAGATAACTGTAATAATTTTTTATGTTTATATTTTTTTTTCAATCGCAGACACGGCGATATTGATGGATGTATAGCATCGCCATTGATCATGTTGATGGCGGGTTGCATTATAGGCGCATGAGGGATTGAGGTATTTTAGAAGGGTACGAGAAACCACCCCCTGATGTAATGATAGTTTCAAATAATATATAAACGAATGGTAACATAAGAAACAATAAACCGCTATGTCGACATTTTGAAAAGCCATGGCCCCGCGTGGTTGCAATATTTGTTGAAGGCCACGCTTGGATTATGACATATATTTCGTCCATTTTGTACAATGCTCTTACAATATTTAGCTTGTCCCATGAAGTACGACAATAAACAACAAATAGTGTCTGTTGGAAAGGGAAATAATACAATACAAAAAGTAACTTAAGTAATTCCTGCTAGATATGAAGTGGAGGAAATAGTGTCTTTGCATTTTAGGAATTAATCAATCAACTGCGGTGAAACAAGTTTGGTTTGTTTTCATTCTTTTCCGGTAATTTTAAACTATATTGGATGAGGATGATCATGAGTAAACTGACGATTTCGAGTACGTGGACAAGCATCGAGGATGTTTTCGTAAATGCTAGGTCCTCATTTATAACGAATACTTTCACCCGACCGTTATCCAATCGGCACGGAATGGAGAATTCGCTTATGATGACACGAAAGACAACAGATACAGACACGCATCTCCGATTATTTTTAGATATCCGTCGCAAAAATAATATATGAAATTATAATAATAAGAGGAACATATCGTGCTCTATCAGGAAATTAATGCTACCCTGAAATAATAAACAACTCAGGGGATATGCACGCATATTTCGAAGAAAAAAAAGTTTTAAAGTCGATGTCCTTTTTATTTTAAAGCGACACATATTGTCTCTTCTTATGCTTTACTTAGAGAAGTTTATACATTTAGTGCTAGGACTAAAACAGCTCCCCGGACGATTGGCACATCGTATTTATGGAATTGTCTTTTGGTAAAATGCCCTCTCGCTATCCGTGGAGCCCTCAAACGTTCCGACAAAATAAGACATGCTTCCGTGGGTTGTCAGGTAAAATCAGTGAGTAATAATCATTTTTGGGTGAGTTGTTACCATGATTACGGAAATTTCCCCCTTTTGAACGATATATATACATTTGATCAAACTATGAACATGTAGTGAAATGGGTCAATGTTAGCTCATGAAAAGCAGAAAACCTATTCATTAAGAGATTTGCACAAAGGAAATGCAAATTAGGAAAACATGATGGCAAGTGGGCTATCATTCTGAATACTTTAAAGAGGCGATAAAGCAGAAGGCTGTTTTTTTAATGTTTATTTTTTTATAGGCCAAGTGCCTGAATTTTTTTTGGTAAACAAACATAATTATATGTTTTCTTATCTTATCCTATTTTGTATGTTAGACATGTTATTTTATATGCCAACGTCATCTGAACTTTTATATGTGATCCATTATATCATGGATGTTTTGTTATGTATATTTTGATGAAAAGGATCAATAAAACATAAATTACAAAAAACAGAGATTTGCCTGATCAGGATAATTTCAGCTGCATCAAAAAAGCATTTTGCTAATTTATCATCGTGATAATGTTTCTTCGGAACACATGGCCATCCCCACTTTCAAATCAGTGCAATACTGAAAACAAAAACGTTTAAAAGCATGTTCTGGATAAAACCAAAAGCAAGCCGCATTTTTAAACCTGCATGGATTTGAGGCTTCCAATTTTGTCAAATCTATTCCTCTTTGCTCCTAGTTTGAGGAAGCAATAAAATGTCAATAATTGTCAAGTGCGGAAATATATCGAACGGGCTCATGTGATGGCGGTCTCGAATGACAGTTGGAGGGCGCATGAACTTTTCTTCCTATATCTGGATGAACTCAATTTGGTACTGTCCTCAGAGACAATAAAAGTTACATGCTATTCCGTCCATCAACATTTCGTCTAATAACCATTTGGTCCTTAACCATTTTGTCCAATCACCAATTCGTCTAATCATCATTTCGTCTATGACCAATTCGTCTCATACCCAGTTGGTCTAATATCCATTTCATTTTCATTCATTTTGCACAATTAACACTAATTCCAATTTGACCAAATGGTATATGGACTAATTGGCTATTGGACCAACTGGTTATTAGACGAAATGGTGAGCGGACAAATTGGCAATTAGACCATGTGGATAGTGGACGAACGGATAGTAGACCAAATGATAGTAGACTAGACGAGTTGGCACTTGGACGGATTGGCATTGGACGAATTGGAAATAAACCGTTAAATGTTGTCCAACTTTAAAGGAGATATCTAGTAGTTATATCCTTAAGTTGGACAATATTTAGCCACTTCAGATTTTATCAACCCTTATTATAGTATAATTACCAGTTATTAGGAGAAACAATGGCGTTTACGTAATTCCATTCGTGATGAATTCATATTACATTTAATCTTAACCAAATAATGTGCGAGCTTTATTTTTCTCAGCATCTAAGCAATTTATATTCGTGCAGTTACATTAAAATTAAGACGGTCTAATTTTATCCATAAATTCTTTCATTGAAAACTTTATGATTTCAAATAAAAATCTCCTCTTTATGTTATATGCTACTTCATGCGAAATCTCATGTAAGAATCAGAAATTTACTTTAATTCATTCAATGAAGAATCGTCGCCTGCTGAGAAGCAAAGTGACGTTAACTAATTTCACGCGCGCAAATTTTTTTCGAGAAAATCGCATTTAAAGTTTTTTGGACAGTGTTTGAAGATTGGTTTCACAAAGTTATCGTGAATAATTTCCTTTAATTTTTCACACAAGAAAACCTAAAGATGTCTTTAAACTCATATCAAGGAATTACGAGAAGATATAAGCAATTTCAGACAATACAGACGATTGAAAAGTTAGCGCCCTTATGCTTCTTGAGTCTTTGTGGATCGGTGGGCGCGCTTGGGGGCGTAAACTACTTAGCGCCCTTTTGCTTTTTCATTCATCATTCACTTCAAAGGGCGGAAACCCGTACAGCGCATGCGCATTTTGAATCGAGTGGTGTCTACCACAATATGATGAAATAAATATGATTGTTCCGTTCTCCCTTAATTTTTTTCCGAAAGTTTTTTCGCAGGTCATTTGCATTTTTCTGCCTTCTTTCTAATCTTCATCTCCCTCTTTTTATCTTTCTTTCTTAATTTCTTGTTTTCATTCTTCACTTCATTTCAAACATGTCGGGTTTTTTCTCATTAGAGGGTAAACATTTGTTTCCCTTTCCTCTATTCTTCCCTTGATTTTGTGGCTTTTGTGGCTTCTGGATCTGGATCTGGATGTAATACAGTGCAGGACAGTTAGGTATAATGTACCGGGTTAGGAGAGGGTGCAAATGAGTTTAGTCAAAACGTAGGTGGCTTTCTTCGATCTTGGCTTCAAACACCTCTGGTGATGTACTGCTGACAACTGCGTTAGGGAGTTGATTCCAGGCCAACGTTGTATTCACACACAAAAAAATAATTTCTTCGTCATATACCCATTTATATCATTTCCCTCTCAAACCTTTTCGCTCTCTTTTTCATTCTCTGATTTACAATCTTATTCATATTTTCTATTTGTATTCTTGTTCTCTTTCCTTTTCCTGCTTTTTGTGCTCTCTTTCATACTTAATATTTTCTCTTTAACTCTCGTTATGAAGCCAGTTTCTTACACTTTTCACATTCCTTTTGATGTATTTTTTTTTCTTGATTTCAGTATCGTTTCTCCTCCGTTCCCCCTGTTATGAAAAATTTCTTCAAAATAATCTGATATACAGATTATTTTTTCATTGTAATTGATAACATCTCTTAATATAATGCACATATTTCAATAAAATATTTTTTTCAAAAGGAACTGTCTAGGATTTTGATTCATGCGGCCATAAGGCCTCTTCCTGGACCAACGCTATCAAATGCACTTGAACCAATTCACAAAATTCAAGTGTTTTGCGGTACATTACAATAACGGCTTAGAAACCTCATACTTCAAACATTTTGTCAATCTGTTGAGCAGGTTGAATAACATCTTTTGATCATGTCCTAGTTTTCTTCAACGAGAAATCGAACGAAAATCAGTCAATTATTCACAGTTTAAGATGTTCTTACATTTCATTTCACTTTGAATAAAGAGGGCACGATAGAGATCGTTCTTATGCACAAATCTACACGCCAAGATCTCACAGCGCCGGTATGAACATGCGAGAGGTGCACAAATTTTCCGCCATTAAATATTCAAGAATTTATATTGTAACTTACTAATCACGTCTTCGTCCAGTGGTAAGTTTAGGTAAAATTTTACTTTTAGATTATTTTGTTTATCTAGTAATCCATAATATTTTCCCTTTCATTATTTTGTCTTTAATCATATTCATGTATAAATCTTCAAGCATTAGATTTTCCCCTATATATATTTTCCGTTTTATGCACTTCATTTTATATAGCAAATTGAGAGTGCTTATTTTGTATTCCATATGATTATTCAATTCAAATATTCAGTTCAAATAAACATTTATTTTCTTCCATTTTCACAAGATATCAATTTACAATCCATACAAAATCAATTATCATAAAAGACTGTAAATATATAAAAGATTTGTTAACCGAAGGAGGCATAATTCCCTATAAAGCAAAAAGCTTGTGGCGTATGTATGCAAAGTTTGTTCATCTTAGTTATGTAATCATATCAAAGTTTAGTAACGTCATGGATTTGGGGAAATAAAACCCAAATGAAATGAAACGAAATGAAATTTCCGCAATTTTACAATTTCCCTATCTGTTTCTGTTTATGGTAACTCCCGTAGGAACTCGGCATGACAATATTTTCATGCTTTTGCTGGTAAACGCCAAGATGCACTGGCGTACCCAGGATTTTCCAGAAGGGGGGCAAATTTTTTGGAGGATATTTCGTCCGCGAAAATATTTGACAAGCAAAAAAATAGGTCTTCAACCACAAATAAAGGATTTCTTACCAAAAAAAAATTGACAAGCAAAAAAAAAAGAAAAAAAGTCTTCAGGTTCAAAAGAGGGGGTACGTCTGTTTTTATTGTATTTTTACATTACATTAATTTGGCTTCTCAAAGGGGGGGGGAGCACGTCCCCTGCATGAGTTGTGACTCGTCAGGGGGGGGCAAGACCCTTAGGTACACTATTGCCAAGATGGTATATAACCAATTATATAACCAATTTTACGTCTAGTTTAATCAGTAATTGTGGCTGACCTTATAGAAAGATATTACTCTCGGGTCTTTTTATCAAAGTGGAGACAATGGCAAGTGGGGATTCGAACTCACAACCTTGCTATTATGAGTCTAATACTCTAACCACTGGACCACATGACCGGTGTCGATTGGTGTGGGGCTCGCAGTTTTACATGCAGTTCTAAGCTTGTTTTTATACGTGCCATCATTTTTCTTTGACTGAAATTAAGCTTTAACTTCATAACTTGAGTGATTGTATCAGTATGTTACTTGTACACTTATTGTCTATACTTTTTTTTTATTATACACTATTGCTGTTGTGCATTTTATGTGAAACAAAATGTCAAACGAAATCCATGATGTGCAATTGGCACGGCAGAGGATTCATTAAAATCGGTGTCAAAATGACCTTCAAAAATATTGTAATACATAGGGACAACTTCAGGTTTGAGTGTCTTCAGCAGTATTTTTGCCATGAGATAAAGTTACAAATAAAAGAGCTATGGATTTTATTTCACATGCTAGAAGCTGCTATCGACCCCATTTCATTTTTTTTTTATCATGTGGGCGTAATAAAAGGCTGAATATCAATGATCGAAATATTGAGCGTTGAACATTTTGAGGGGTGGAGTTTTGTACAGCTTGGGTAATTGATTTTCGAAATATGTGGCAAGGGGCATGCGGGGATGGGTATATTGTAGACAATAATTTGCGACAGGGCGTCAGGGGCGAGCGCCCCTATATTTCTTTCAATAGATAAAACACTTGGGGGATATGGGGCATTGAAAAGAAGATATGGGTCTTATAACTATATAGATTAGGCCTATACTACACGTGTTTTATCTTAAAAGTAAAGAATGACGTCACCTTTAGATTATCTTGTCATCAGATGTACCCCCTAAACTTTCCTCGATTCATCATTATCTTTCTGCATCAAAGCAGCTCACTTTTCTTAAGTCTTTTAATATTGCAAACTGAAAGAGATCACAAACATTCCATGTAGAAGGGTGTTAACTTTTTTAACCAAAATTAAAGTAAATCCAGTTAAGTAATTTGTGCCGTACACAAACTCGACCCCTCCCCCTTTCCTCACTCCCGATGTAAGTGTGTCTTCAGGGGTATACAAAATTAATGTCATGTACTCCCCCAACCAAGCGCAGATATTATTGGAACCTATAAGGGGGAGATTAGAGAATCGTCCATTTTTACTATTTTTTATAGACTTCTTTTCTAGACTTTCCAGATTAGCGATAAAAGGGGAGTTAGATTCTGACCCCTCCCCCCCCCCCCGAATTACTCTCCATACAGGGCGAAAAAATGTCAAACTTCTAACAGTGGAAGAGGCTCATTTTGGTATAATGAGAGGCAAAAGGAGCGAGGGTTTGCGTTATTCACCGCCCCATCCGCCCAGAACAGCTCCGGGCCGTCTTCACCTTAAATAGAATCAAACCTCGGGAGTGTCTCTGGCTTGACATCGTTCCTATTCGAGTAGATTTCAAGCATGAATACTGACAATAATCCAAATAGCTTCTGGATCCTTGTGATATTTCAAGGGCAGGCGATATGTATTTCGCAGCCTCCTACGTGTTCTTTGCAATTTAAAGGATCTTATCCACCAATTTTTTAAACATTAAAGGACAATTCCACCCCCCAAAAAAGTTGATTTGAATAAAAAGAGAAAATCCAACAAGCATAACACTGAAAATTTCATCAAAATCGGATGTAAAATAAGAAAATTATGACATTTTGAAGTTTCGCTTAATTTTACAAAACAGTTATCATGCACATCCTGTTCGGTATGCAAATGAGCAGACAGATGACGTCACCCACTCGCTATTTCTTTTGTAGTTTATCATATGAAATATGGAAAAATTCTCATTTTCTCCTCATTGTCACGTGAAAAAAATATTCCTCCCTGAACAAATGGAACCACCATTATTTAAAAATGTATGGTTAAGTTAAGTTGGTCCTTATGGTCAAATCTGTAAAAATTGAAATATTGTGCGCCTTGGGTGTCATCGACAGACATGTGCGCTATACAAATCTTGAATTATTACAATTATTATCATTATAATTATTATTATTATCATTATTATTATTGTACAATTCAAACGATGAAAATCAAGTGAGGGACGTCCTTGACTTTCTCATTTACGTATCACTGAGTTGTGCATATAACTGTTTTGTGAATAAAAAAATAAGTGAAACTTAAAAATATCATAACCTTTCTTATTTTACATCCGATTTTGTTGAATTTTCAGCGTTATGCTTGTTTGATTTTCTCTATTTATTCAAATCATCATTTTTCTGGGATGGACTTGACCTTTAGCGATCACTTTAGCCTGTGTTTGGTGACCATTTAATTCAAACCTAATTGCATTATTCCGGAGGCCTTGATGTCATTCTACCTCTAACAAAAACGATGCCCCCCCCCCCAAAAAAAGGCGAACATGCCAACCGATGCAACAAGACGTATATAAACGTTGATGATAGCAAAGAAAGATATCATGACTCCCCAAGGCGACATGTTTTCCACTCACTGATGAAAAAGAGACTTCTGTAGGGTATAAGTTTACCCTTCTTAACTTTCAGTTCAAGCAGGACAAAAACCCAACTTGAATGACTAGCTTCGAGTGGGCACAGATCTTGAGAGCGTTCGTAAAGGTTTGTAGAATAATGATAGAATGATCGAAAGGTCGTTATAAAACCACTCAGCAACCTTAACATTGTAGGCAATTGTCACTGGCGTATATACCTCAGATACGGGGGCGGGGGAGACTCGGGGCATCTCTCCGGTGTAATTTTACCTTTTACATTCATCTTTTTCATGTTACAATGCAATGTTAACGTCTTGACTCTGGAGAGTCGCAATATTTTCGGTCCTCTAAGTTAGAAGTTTCTTATATTATAAATCATGGATACGTTTTATGTTTCTGTTTCTGTTTGTGGTAACTCCCGTAGGAACTCTTACAGGACAGCTTTATTCTGGTAAACGCCAAGCTGGTAAATAACCAGTTACCTATAATCAGTCATAGTGGCTGACGTTATATAGACGACAGATATTACTCTCGGGTCTTTTAATAGCAGAGTGAGGATTCGAACTCACAACCTTTTGATTATGAGTCCAACCCTCTAACCACTGGACCATAATTATGACCCGTTTTCATGGTTTTGCAAACCTGAAAATTCAGCGCATTTTCTGCACGAAGTGCAATACATATTACATCAAAAAATCTTTTTCAATTAGACTTATAGAAATACAATTCAACCAGAATTATAGCAAACTATTTTACATACTCATTGTAAATCATTTCCCATTACCCTAACACTCAGTAGCGTGTCAAAAAGTTTGAGTGGATCAGATATTGGGGATGGTGAATTTTTTTACAAAGATGCGAGCGAACGAAGCGAACGAGCAAAAACTGACATTTTTAATATAAAAAGCAAATTTTTGGACAGATTTTAAAATAATATTCAGAAAGTAACAAATTTCCACTCTTTTCCTTTCTTTTATTTTTTTTCTTTTTTTTTCTCGATCGTGAAGCTCTTTAACGGGGGGGGGGGGGGGACAATGTGCCACAGCCCCATCAGTGCCAGTGGCGTAATAAGCCAACAATTTTGAGAGGTCACAACATGGCGCATGTGTGTAATTTCTGAAAAGTTGCGAGCGAGCGGATCGCACTCAAAGTGATTTTTTTTTTCATTTTCAAAATTAGAATTCACTTTTTGTATAGATTTTTCAAAGCATTGATCAGATATCATATTTCACACTGTTCCCTTTCATTTTCTTTATTTCCATTTTTCCCTCTCTCTATATAGATCATGGAGCTCGGGGGGGGGGGGCTGAGCCTCCAAGCTCCCCCCATCTGTATACCAGTGGTTAAGGTCCCTCTAACACTATTTCGTAAAATAATTAGACGTGAGTAAAAGGAATAATTATACGAAGTCATTATAAATTTGACGGAAAATGATATCAATCCCCCCCAAAAAAAATTATTAGAATTATAGAATTTTTTCCACGCTCAATTACTCGACTTATTTGCGAAACGCAGCGTGCAGGGAAGGAGATGCCAACGAGAAACTGGGTTTGTAAGAGGTCACGGTCCGGAGCAGACCTTGATGAAAATTAATGATCGCTGAGAATCGTTCAAGATGAAAATAAACTTTCAATAGGCGCCACATGAGATTCATGCCAAGGGTCTTTGATGTGGGTTGTGTGGTAGAAGATGTACTCAGCCAGAATAGAGCGATATTAAAGGGGAAATATTGGCGATGGTTTGAGAAAAATCCATCAAGGAATAAAAAAATTATTAGAATTTTCTTTATTTTGTGACGTCACAGGCAACAATCTTACATAACGTATGGTAAAAAAATGAAAGAAATTTCATTTTCTCAGAAAAATTGACAATGGTTTTTATTTTGCCTTCAGTATATCAATACACAAATTACTTCACACCCCATTTTAAACAGAAAATAAGAAATAAGACATCACGAACCATTAAAAATGAAATTTGTGTTTTTTCATATTGCATAACATATGGGACAGCTGCTCGTTTATGACGTCGGAAAAAAAATAATATGTCAAATCAAAAACTTGAAATTCTAAACACTTTCTTAATCTTTAATGGATTTTCCTCAAACCTTCACGAATATTTTGTGCATTATTTTCTCTGCTATTTTTAAAACAAAGTTTTTGTCAGGCTGAACGTCCCTGAACAGAATGAATGAATATAAGTTCTAAAAGTCTCTTAACATTTGATAAATCATAGACGATTTTACACGTTGTCATGGGCGCCCTAGCTCCAGCATACCCCAGAAGCTATAAGAGTTCGTAAATGTTAATGATGAAAAAGATGGCCCTGCGTATGTCACGTTGACTTTTTTTAATAAAAAAAATTGGGGTGGGGTTAGTTATCTTCGGGGGGGGGGGGTGATTGCCCCTACTGCGTGAAGCCATGCGTGGCAGTGATTAAGCATAACCATGACATTTACACCGGATCATTAAGATTGTAAAAAAGGCACACAGCAAAAACTGTGGTGTTAACCGGTGTACATAGAGGACCACACCAGTTATTTTACACCGGTTTTAAATTGACAGTGTTAGTTGAACACCCATAGGTGTTATTACAACACCTCTGGTTGTTACATTTACACTCTTTGGTGTTATGTTCAATCTCTAGGGTGTAATTTTAACACCTTAGGGTGTGGTCCTCTGTTAACACCAACTGGTGTCAGTTTTAACACCGCAGTTTTTACAGTGCACCATGGTGGTTTTTGTTTCAGTACCCCATCTCTTTCTCAAGTCTCTCTCTTCGGTTTATCAACCCGTCTGTCTGCCTTATTTCTTGCCCCTGTTTTTACCATTTCTTTCTCCTTTCAACCCTCACGATCGTTCTCTCCACCCCCCCCCCCCTCTCTCCCTCTTTCTATCATTTTTTTTTAAATACCCAATTGAATTTGAATTTTACTCTCCCTCGTTGTTTCTCCCTCTAGCTCCTCTCCCTTTCTTTCTTCCTTCTCCCCTCTCGTCTTTCCATCTCAAACCCCTCCCTTTCTTTCTTCCTCCCCCTGCACTATATCTCTATCCATCTCCCATCTTTCAGAGTCACCCCTCTCCCCCCCCCCCCTCTCCGTATCGCTTTAATGATTTATAGCACTGATATCGCGTCAAATGACAAGAATATTTTCGTTTAGAAATTGGAAGCACGTGCCACCCTGATCGCATGTCATGAATCTTCAACTTGCCTGACACAAACATTAACTTGCTCCAATTCCATATCTTAAATATCTTCTTTTTATCACGGAGAGGTCAGAAGAAGAATGTAAATTTGTATTTAAAAATATAGAGAAAGCGTCTTTTGCGAGTTTTCAAACAAACTCTGTAAATAAGATTACTCGATATTGTCAACACTTAAAAGGGAAACTCACCCTGAAGAAAATTTGTTGCAAAATAACCAGAAAAAAATGATAGAACATATTGATGAAGGTTTGAAAAAATCCAAAGATTAAAAGTTATTAGAATTTCAAAATTTTGATGAAGTCATAAATAAATTTAAAGAGCGGATGTGAAATTATTTGTTGATATATTGTACTTAAAGGACAAGTCCACCCCAACAAAAAGTTGATTTGAATAAAAGGACAAAAATACAGCAAGCATAACACTGAAAAATTCATCAAAATCAGATGTAAAATAAGAAAGTTATGAGAATGTATGAGAATGATAGCTCAGAATGTTCTGTTATGCTGGCGAGATGTGAGTAGTTGAGGACTTGGCATGCTTGAGGTGGCGTTCGTCAAAGCTGCTGCTTCGTTGCTGCTGTTAATACGTCGAATTCATTAAAATTCCAAATCGCTGTTCTTCGACTCACTCACTTTTCATTCTCGCAAATTTACTAAAAATAGAACACCGTATCCAAAATTTAAATCTTAAGTTTTTTTTGCCTAATCAAGTAATTTCTCTAATCTGAACGATTTACTCATCAGTTATCCCATCACACCTTTCATTGCAAACCAAGGACATGTTTTCCCCGTTAATACGTGTCTTATAAATAGATTAGATAGATTAGATAGATTAGATAAGATAGATTAGATAGATTAGATAGATTAGATAGATTAGATAGATTAGATAGATTAGATAGATTAGATAGATTAGATAGATTAGATAGATTAGATAGATTAGATAGATTAGATAGATTAGATAGATTAGATAGATTAGATAGATTAGATAGATTAGATAGATAGATAGATAGATAGATAGATAGATAGATAGAAAGATAGATAGATAGTTTTTTAGATAGATAGATAGATTAGATAGATTAGATAGATTAGATAGATTAGATAGATTAGATAGATTAGATAGATTAGATAGATTAGATAGATTAGATAGATAGATAGATAGATAGATAGATAGATAGATAGATAGATAGATAGATAGATAGATAGATAGATAGATAGATTAGATAGATTAGATAGATAGATAGATAGATAGATAGACAGACAACGAGACAGACAAACAGACAGAGATATAGATAGATAGATAGATAGATAGATAGATAGATAGATAGATAGACAGACAGACAGACAGTCAGACAGACAGATAGATAGATAAAATAATTAAATAAATAAACAAATAAATGAATACACAAACAAACAAACAAATAAATGAATATGCATATGTAATCTGAAACATTCATGAATACAAGAGCATTGTCCCGTACGTAGACATACATAGCATGGACATGGAGGTATTCCTTCATGATAAAAGGACAAAGATATAGTGTGACATCTCGCATCCTGGCCCTGATAGGTTCCAGTCCAATCCAATCAAATATTCATTCATTATTTGCTTGTATCCCAAAGGGAAGCCCCCCCCCCCCCGCGCCCCGAGGTCCTCCTGTCATTTATCTCCGCATCATTCTCTAAAGGGAAACTTGCCGAGAAAGAGAAATTGTCACGAATCAAGTGCAAACGAAAGTGAAGGTCAAGCATTTATTTGTCTTGTTTTATTGTAGGATTAGTGGCCCGACGTTGCTTTGCATCAATACTATAAGCTATCAAGCTATCAAGCAAGAATCTTCAAACAATCAATCTTTCCTTTCCCAAACAAGGAATAAACAAGCATAACATGAAAGAATAAACGTCAATTTTCCGTATTAACTCTTAACTCAGTCAGAGGCGGAGTTGCAAGGGGGAGTAGTGACGATCGCAGGGCCCTGGAAATGGTTTTCGCAAGGGGTGATAGTTTAAATTTGACAAGCATTAAAACAAAAATTCACAATAAGGTCATTTTGGGCACGAGAAATTTGACAAAAAAAGGGATTTCGCTACAAAATGAAAATGAAAAAAAAAGTTTTTTTACATAACAAAATGAAGATGATTTCTTAATATCTGCTATTTAGCATACTGCCTACCATATTTCCAGGGGGTGATGCCTTTGGTGAAAAACACACGCTGTGGGTGCTGATGCACCCCTCAAGTATATATTGGGGGGGGGGGGGGGTGCTTGCAACCTCAGCACCCTGCTTCCCTAGCCCATGGACAATCGACACCTATTATTTTTTTCAAGTAGAGGGAGGGAAAAACATAAAAAGGGGAGATAAAGGGAATAAATACAAGCAAAAGAGAGGTTTGGATCATTTAATAATACCGCCATGATTCAAATGAGAACAAAAATTATTCAAATAAATATTTATTTGCTTCCATTTTAACAAAATATTTTTTTTTTCAATATAAATCATACAATGTGGAGCATTGCGGCCCAATGGATTAGTCTTCGGACTTTGAAAGTGAGGGTCGTGGGTTCAAATCCCAGCCATGGCGTAATTTCCTTCAGCAAGGAATTCATCCACTGTGTGCTGCACACGACCCAGGTGATGTAAATGGGTACCGGCAGGAAGTAATTCCTCGAAAAGTTGTGTGCGCCTGAATCGGGTGCCTAGCTTAGCCGGGGTAATAATAATAGCAGGGCCGTTTAAAAGCGCCATGAGCACCGGAAGGTGGACCTGTGCGCTATATAAGTAGCCACCATTATTAATTAATTTCTGTCATAATAGAATATGAACATGCCAAAAATAGGTAGTACAGTCCCCGATCCTACGCAAACTTACGACACGCCCTCAACGCATAGTCATTCGAAATACTAATACGAATGGATGGCGTGCTGAAATAGATTAAATTTCAAAGGTGGATCCAGGGGGCGAAGTGTCCGCAGCCATCCTATCGGGAGTGAAAGAGGGGGAAAAGGGAAAGGGAAGGAGGAAAAACAAAGATGAAAAGATAGAGAGATAAAAAGTGAATGAAACAAGTGGGGGCAAATACTTGGAAAATATAGGCAAACTTTCGGATCTTTATTGAAAACTTAAAATTTTGCTCGCGCTTCGCGTTCTCATCGCCCAATGTTGCCTATTGAGTACATTAGATAAACACTTGCTCAAGAGGGTAGCCTAAACTATCCCATTTGTAATTCAATATGTACAAATTACTCTGCTTGCGATTCAAGCTTTATTTGGTTTAGCGAGATATACATCATGTTCATGATTTCAAAATAGAATATCCCGTTTGTAGGTCTAAAGGATAAAAAAATCTGCTCGCATCATTTATTTAGTGGGAATAGCTATCCATAACTACTTCAAACTTTGCTACATGATAAACAGTGCTTAAAATGCCTTTTCATGATAACAACAAAGTGAAATGTCCCGTTTGGGGTCGAGATCTCACAAAAACTCAGCTCGCACTTCGCGCTGGCAATATTCGGAGATACATATGAAAGTGAAAATGAAAATCCATATTTCGTTTTCGAAATAAAAATACCTCGAAAATTCCCAATTGATCGACGATGCTCTATCCCTTATATTATTGAACTCCAAACAGTGTAGCAGGAACCCCCATCTCCTAACGTATTCCAGGTCGGAATGTCGAAAAAAATGTCACGCTTTCCGCTCACGTTATTTGATTGGTGACATGTGTACCGTTTTCGTGAGTCACTGTTAAGAGTCCTTAACAGGTTCCTTTTCAGTAAGTAGGAGCCTGCAATAGAAATCTCATCTCGCGCTCCCATGTTTTTGTTAAGCTAAATATGCATCTTCATTTCAAAAATTGTTCAGAACGTTAAATTTTCAAGTCAATATACATTTTTGGAAATTCGATCTCGCGTTTCGAGCTCAAATTATTTACTTAGGGTTGATAAGAATATCTAGTACGTACGAAAAAAGATTAGACGTACTTAAAACTTCAGTCTTTAGTTTGGATTACCCCCTATAAAAGAAAAATCAGCTTTTGGCGGCCGATCGAGTTTGAGATGACTGACATAGTATGTGTGTTTTATGTTTATATTGCTCGCATGCCACATATTATCCAACGTACAATAACATAAAACGAATTTCGTTATGGCGGGCTAGCCTGAACGCCACCCACACATCGCCAAATTAAAGTGATTTTGGAACGGTGCTCGAGGTCGATGAATCGATTCCAGGTTTTCATGTGTTTTCTCATGTTACGAGTCACATGGCAACTGATCATTGCTCAATTACTTCCAGATGAATCGGAAAAAGAAGTTCCAAACGAGGGAGTGATTGAAAGCCGAGATGATGCGCACGCTTGATGTTGTTTTATAAGGAGAATATGTGAGCCCTTTCGATCGAAGAGAGTGGGAGTATCGAGGTGCATCAGGTAACAAGGAGGGGCGACTCAATCGACTGTCTCGAATATTATGTAAAACTACATCAATTTTACATTATTTCATCAGTGCTGATTAAAACTTGATAAATTTCCTACAGCGCTTTCCCGACCCCCCCCCCCCTTAGATATTTAAAAGAAAAATAGTCATTAAATTTCGGTCAGGCCGGGGCATCTGCCCCGTACGCTATTCTAACAAAAAAAGACAGAAAATCGTTAACTTAATGGTTGGGTAGTTTAATTGTCGAAGAAAGTCATATAAAAAAAAACAACTTTGTATCGAAAGATGCGCAAGAAAGAAAAAAAAAAGCATAATCAGAAACACAAGAAATTGAGATCTTTTAAAGCTGCGAAAATTATAGGGATTTCAAACTGGTCGCATAATAGATATTTTCAAATTTCATCGTGATGTAAGTTAGATTAAACTTCTTCCTTATGCTCAAGTAAAAAAAACAACTTAAAAGTCAATTTTATCAAATATCTACCGAGACATTTTCTTTCATAAGGACATGTACTAAAACACTTTTATCAGGGTTGTCGCCGCAGGGGAGGGCCAGGGGCCCGTTTAATAAAGGACTGTTACCATGGCAGTTGCCATTATGGCAAAGTTACAACAGTTGCAAGTCCTTTATATATATGTCATATTATTTCTCATGTTACCTTGACTGGACCTCTAGGAAGAACAGAGCCATTATATCAATGGCTCTGAATAGAGTGATCCATCCGTATATTTTTATGTGCATGTTCATATATTTATATTTCATCTAATATTTTGTGAAATGTATTTTATTGTGATTTTTATACGGAAAATAAAACCAAACCAAACCAAACCTTTATGAAACGGGCCCTAGGTAGTGATTATTCAAGTAGTGAAAACAAAAGGGGAAAAGTGGAAGAAGAAAAAAAAAGTGAGATAAATGGAAAGAAAGATGAAGAGAGTATAAGTACTACGTCATTTTTAGGTTGTTTATTCAATAAGGGGTAGCCCATTCAACATCAGTTGATCTCCCATGGGGTCCCTATCTTGACTTCCCCAATCTAAATATCCTGGTGTAACCTCTGCCTATGATCATTTCATTCAGTCAGTGTTGCCATGACAACACTCTATCCTTCCAATTCTGTCTTGATCACCATTCTCGTCCAGACCAACATTACTTTCTGCTTCCCCTCGTCGCCATCTTCCCATTTAATCTTTCGTCGTCCCTTTTCTCACATGCCATCCACAAGATCACATGCTCTTTCCACACGTTCATAATCTACTCTCAGCACATCGTCCATCCATTTCAAACCACTTCTCTTTACCACTTGCAAATATTTTCTTCAAAGCCCAAACTTCCTAGAGTTCTTTCTATCAGATGTTATATTAATGTCAGTTCCTAATTAATCAATCAATTAACAAAGAAAACAATATTGTCTAGTGATCTAATTTTACAAACAGCAACACACTTAATTTATCCTTGTCGATTTTCTTTAAAACTTTTACCATTATTCTGTTTTACTTTTCTGATTTCAAACAAATTTCAATAACTCCCTCAAATACAAGATGTAATTCTGTATTTTTTTCTTTTGTCCACACATTCCTACACTTTTCTTCTTTTCCATTTCATCTCTTTTCAGTTCATTTACCCTTTTCATCAGTTGTTCTCAAATAATATGCAGGGATGTAGTCAAGGCCAGCCTTGAGGCTAAATCTTGACATCCTCGGCCTCAGCCCGAGTCACGGATTCAAAGTCTATCATGGGAGTAGGTATTCTCGGAAGTACCATTTCGACTACATCCCTGATATTAGAGGTTGGAGTACAGTTTGAGAAAAGAAGGAAACTTGAAATAGTTTGAAGTAGTTTTACTGCTATATTATTTCCATTACAACTCACTTACAGTCACTGGTATTTTATCCACTTCAGATTTTCACACCAATGGCGCTCTTTACATCTTGTTCCCGTCTTGCGACAAGGGAAAAAGGGTCATATGGGACCAGCCACCCCCAAACCAACAATAAGTCGCCCAAAATGATTTTTTAGATTTGCATTGAGTTTGAAAAGGCACATCCTTAGCTTTATGATTTATAACTTGTCAAAATTGATCAACAATAACTTACAAAAGGACTTATTTTGGGTTGGCTGGTCACAAATAAATAGACATTACCATGATAATAAGGATACCAAGCAGATCTACTCACTTGGCCTGATAAGCAGCCAGAAAGTTTAAGCCCCATATATGCCATGCCGTACAATATAAAGCCCTAAAAGCAAGATATGGACCCAATATCAGATAAAAGCCGGAGACTGGCAGCATTTTTCGACTTATGGCAGGGCTCGACATTAGCAGTGGCCCGGGGCAACCAAAAATGAGAGTGCATGGGGCCACCAAAATTCTGGAAAAAACCTGCAATTGGTGGCCCAGTCAGGCTACCAAAGTTTTGATAAATTGCAATGTTTTCTATTGTTTAAGGGCCACCAACTTTGCTTTACGGGCCAACAAGAATATGATAATGATGATTTTGGTGGACCGATCGGGCCACAAAGAAAAGAAGTTAGTGTGGAGCCTTGCCTTGCCTATGGATGGTCGACTTATGCAGAGACTACTGTAGTAATGTTGTCATAAAATTAAGTGACTTTTTCTAACTTTGAGATGCGATGTCGTTTGTCATCCCAGCAACATATTCTATCACATTCTATGCTTCATAAGCACTATCAACAGACAATTCATTGGTACCCCCCCCCTTTATTAAATGAAATGCAAGAATAAATGGATATAAGAATAAAGGAATGGATAGATGGATGAATGGAAATATTGATGATATTAATGATTGATGGAATGTATGAAATGATGAATGAAAAGAAGAAAGAATGAATGAAAAATTGATGAATGATGAAAATGAATGAAGATTGGAATAAATGAATGAAGAAACAAAGAATGAATGAAGAATGGAAGAAAGAATGGATGAATGAAGGAATGGATGGATGATGGAATGAATGGATGAATCAGTTAGTTAGTGGATGGTTGAATGAATGCAAGGATGGATAAATGAATTGATAGATGGATGGATGAATAAATCTAATAAAAGTTAAAAGATATGAAGAAGTGAATATTATATTAGGAAATAAAACTATATAAAAAAATAGAAATAAAAAACAACTTCAGCTAAATTAGCTAAAATGAAGGATGCCCCCAAAATAGCTGAGGGCCCTATACGTACAACAGATGGAAAGCAATAGAAATGAATAGTCAATATAGATTACAGACAGGACTGTATAGAAAACCATTAGCATCAACTATAAGACCAATTATCTGTATCAAATACCAAAGTAAGATCAATAATTTGCATCATAATAGATGGTTGAAATTCATTTGACATATTCATGAGGAACATTCTTGCAGTACATTTCTGTTACATTGCATAAATACACCACTTACCAATACAATGATTACATAAGAAGCTAACATGTATGTCACAATGCCCACACCTGTACACTCACTTCAATCCAAATATATCTGAGGATCATGATCACTTTTTACAATTCCTATCTTCAATTTCTACTGACAATGCAGGCATTTAGTCTGTTATGCCTTGTTCAGATATCAAGCATCATAGGATGGCAACATTTTCTGTACAAAGTCAATGGAATATAAAGGCTTTTATCTTAGAAGCAGCATATAATAGCCATAGAAGTCCTTTCACACTAAAGATTATCCTAGAGTCATGCGAATGACTTTACTCAATATGAAAGGGGTAATATCAGAGCTTTTTCAATATCAATTAACCCAAGAGATTGACTTATGAATGTAAAACTAACTGTGCATGGAAAAACACTATCTTAACCAATCAAGATTCAATTTCAGGGGGTATTTCACAAAGATTTAAGAGTGACTTCATATCGCGCGCAAGTGCCAATGATCAAATGGTATTCAACACATAACCTGTGATGACTGAACTGTATCAAGTGTTCACTAGGGCATGATCTCACTAAAGTAAAGAGGTGTTCTATTCTGCATGAAACTTAACATTCGAGAGTAATTTACGTCACTCTTACCTCTTTGTGGAAACTCCCCTGGATAAACTTCATAAATCATATACACGTGACCCTGCATATGATAAAGCATTTTTTTTCTGAAATAATTTGTCTATTATGGTAAATGGTAGTGACTTTTTACCGGATTGCTAGGAAAGCATGAATGCCTGTAAGCAAGCAACCAGAAGACCGATGGCTTAAGGTCCTCTCCGAGGGACCTGGAAATGAGGATGAATGCCTTACTACAGGGCACAATTGCACCAGGTGGGAATCGAGCCCAGGTCACCAGAATCCGACTGAGCCATCGCGCCTCCCATCTAATTCATATGAAAGGTTGTAATGGTCTTTAATTATTACAGCTTGAACAGTTCATGAAGTGATATAAAAAAATGGGTCGGACTAATACAAATGTCTCTCAAGGATTCTTTTGAGATTACAAATGGAACAATTACAAATATCACATTGCCCTCATATGATGAATGTTGATAGCGATGGTGGTTTAACAGCTGTCATCATCAGCAAAGTTGAGGACCTTTAGAACTTGGTCTCTCTTGGAATGTCTGCAAGTTACAATAAAGAAGGGAATTTACATTCAGTTATGCCTAAACAAAATTGTCTGTTGGCTGTATGGAGGAAAATAAAATTAGGGTCATCAATTAGGTCAGTCAATATTTTTTTTTCGATAGGTATGATATAAAACAGCTCCAAGATCTATTTCCATCCAGAGATTGGGGGTTGGAGTACAATCGTCTTCGGCTTACGATATGGACAATATTCCACCTCACCTATTGTAAGTTTTTACCAACTTTATTTTTTACTTGAATAAAATAAAACGAAGAAAAATGACTAATAATAAGGAGAGTTGACACCGTATTTTCCATATTTTTTCCTCCAGAAATTGACAACAAAAAAAAAAGGCTCCTAGCCCCCGCGCCCCCCTATTTTCATGGTGGAAAATTTACAAGTACAGCAAGGATTAACACCAATAGGAATGCAAGCCGGGGGGGGGGGGGGGGGGGGGGTAATTGCGGTTTCATTCTAGTATTTCGAGACACGAATAAAGATAATAGAACCTCAGAAAATTGAAATATGATTTTTGCTTAAACGTTTTCAGGGGAGACATAATGCTCCTCTAAAAAAAATAATGAAAATTAAAAGAGTAAACAAAAATGAAAAGAAACTTATATAGGGTCAAATATCCCTTGGATTATAAATATAATCAAACAATAATAAGGAAACAAAAGCCCCGATACCGACCTTGTTCTTCCTTGGAACTCAGCATCGCTGTCATCACTAGACATCACTAACTCAGCAAGCTTAGACATATTCCTGACCCGACCATTCGCCTTTGACCTTGTCAGGTCACTCTCATTCTCATGGTCACTAGAATAAAATATGCACAAAAACATTGCACAAATATTAACCACTAAAGACTTTATTGCAATCAGTGCCATAAGGTTGCAAGACTACTACTCTGCACTGCCAATCTGTATTAATATTTGAAGATTTGTTTAAAAGGGGAAGTTAACCCCAAAAGAAAAGTGTTTTTTGGTAAAAGTTGCAAAAAAAATAATTAAAAATTATTGGTGAAGGTTTGAGGAAAATCTGTTAGAGATAAAGAAAGTTATGAGAACTTTAAGTTTTGGATTTGTGATGTCATAAACAAGTAGCTGCCCCATGTGTTATGTAATATAATTACATGAATTTCAATCGTTCAATGGTTCCTGATGACTTTGTTTTCTATTCATGATTGAGTGTGAAATGACATTTCATTGAATTTTTACCATTCGCTATATAGGAATGCTGTCCGTATATGACGTCACAAATCAAATGATTAAAATTCTAATAACTTTTCAATTCTTTGATGAATTTTTCTCAAACCTTTAGCAATATTTATATTTTTTCTGCTATTTTTACAACAAACTTTTTGTCAGGGTGAACTTCCCCTTTGAGGAGTGATTGTTTAATGTTAGTTTTGGTAACTGTTGTATCTCACAAAAGATTTGGTAAAGTTTCTCAAAAAAGGTCTGCTTGTAATATTCCCGAAATCTAGGTCATTACCTCGTAATTTCTTCTTTGACTACCTTCTTCCTGCCTCTAGTACTGGGAGTCTTGAGTGGCTTCTTAGCAGCAGGGGTCTTGGTTGATTTGCCTGAAAATATATCAGAAAACATTGGCAAGATAACAACTAATATCTTTATCTAGGTCTTCAAGTAATTCCCACTGGGCAATTTGTTACCGATTACCAATTTTACCGGTTATTACCGGTAATATCACCCGGAAATTTGAGTAACACCAAATATTACCGTTATTACCATGTTATTACCGAAATTATAATTCCTGTTGATACCTGTTACTGTTATCACCCTGATGAAACCTACATTTACCTAGTTACAACAGGGTGATGAGGGGTAATAAGGGTAATGTTGAATGACTTTGATTGGTTATAACATTGCAAACTTTAGTAATATAAGAGCAATCTTACAGCAATCCCAGCGAAATTTTCAAAGTCCAAAAAATTACTGTTATCACCCTGATGAAACCAACATTTTACCCAGTTACAAACAGGTTGATAAGGGGTAATGGGTAATGTTGAAACGCTTCCATTCCCAGACAGCAAAGTGATCACATACGGTTCTTATCTGGGATATCTGGGTCCCATATGGGCCCACATGGAACCCAGATGAAAACATATACTTGAACCCACATGGTGCCCAGATAGGACTCAGATGGAAACGAGACCTCCAACCCATGCGGAACCCATTAATATTGGGTAAATGGAGTAATATCAGATGGTAATATCAGGAAAATGCTGGGAATATTAGTTACTCATGAATATTCATTACTACAATAAATGGCCAAAATTTTAGCTAATATAGCTGTAATAATTAATGTGTTTATGTTTATGCAATTATTCCACCCAGAAAATTTTCAGAAAAATGTGTAGTTTATATATCATATTAGTCATAATCATGACATTAATTTTAGAAAAATGTTTTAGGGTTGAATAATTGTTAACCATAATTTGTCAAGTGTTGTAAACTCGCTCAATATATAGAAGTAAATGACAGGGTTTGGTGGATAGGTGTAGGATAGGATTAGGATTAGGATGTAGGATTTTAGGATAGGATAAGATGATATGGCTTAGAGTATGGAATTGTAAAAATGTGCTTCAATGACCCTAATGACACTAATTGTTTTTTTAATGAGCCGACATTAATTGGGTAATATTGGGTAAACAGAGTAATATGAGGTGGTGATATCATTAAAATGCTGGAAATATCGGTTACATCATACTGGGTAATATTGGGTAAATGGAGTAATATCGGGTCCGGGTAATAACGGGGAAAGATTGGTCTACTATTTCCCCGTTACTACCCACTGGTGTTACCGTGGTAATAACTACGTTATTACCTGTTACAACCCGGGTAATATCGGGTAAAATGCCCAGTGGGTTATCATGTTAATATTTTTCATTCTTTATAACAAAATTCTCTTCTTTTTCGTGCTACTGGAAGATTTAATTTGGTATGGTATATACTGCCTGAAAACAAATAATTTCTGTATAAAGATTTTTGTGAATATTTAAGATATTTTTTTTTGTAAATATGTTCACTAAAAATGACCACAATCATCTGCATCAGTAATAAGTAGAATTAGTACTGAATTTTATGTACGATATTGTGATTTATTTAAAATGATTAAAACTATGATAATGACATTATTTGGGGCTAACCTCGATTAGCGTCTTGCTATTATGTTAGCTCCAATTACCAAATGTTTTGTTCATATGTGATGTACTATTCCATGTAATTGTACCTGACAGTGAGATTTGGTAATAAATTCAATTAAATTCAACATCGTTTCAGATGTGGAATATAAAGCACCTTATCACCTCCTGATCTCTGTGAGATGGATGTAAACGCTATCTTTCCAAAGTGAAGTTGAGGAAAGATAGCCCGTTCATCCAGCTCACCGTGGACACTTTGTCCATCCCCTTCAACGATGTTGATTTATATTCCAACTAACCTCTGGCCCTGGTCTTCTTCTTGCCCGTCAGTTCTTGTGCAGCGAGCTCCTTCTTGCAATCCTCAGAAAGCTCTTGAGCTGCGGCAACACTACGAGCCGTCTCGTTCATCTGGAGAAAAGGATATAAATAATCAACAAACCAATGTAAGATGTAGATGACAGCTGTCAATTGATCAAGTATGACTGATCGTCTACAAGGGATGCAATCCAGGTCGGTACTTCCAACAAAAGGCCGGCAAATGTTGACAAAAGGCTGGCAAAATGTGGCCTGAATGCCGGCCTTGACTACATTCCCTGTCATCCACCACTCATTACTTATAATTGCAATGTGTACATGTATAAATCATTAGTGTGTTAAAAATTTGTATCTAAATATTCTTTTCAAAATTGAGTGCACCTAAAAAAAAGCTTTACTTTAGAAATGTGACAGTGGTGGAAACCTCATCTTATCTAAAAAAAGAGTCTCTAAACTCATATTGAATGATTTTTAGACCATGGGAGTAAATACATGACTTCATACTATTCAAGTGGGGGGGGGGGGGGGGAGGTGGAACAATGGTTCATCCCCCCCCCCCCTCCCACCTGAATAATAGGTTTGCTGCTTGAATTTACACAAGTGTTCTAGACTAAAAATTGTAGTCAGTGGCTCTTCCAACATTGTCTTCATGACCCTAAATACAAAACTTGTGTAATTTATGTAACCACCTACCATTCCATCATTCTTCTCTCCAGCCTCATGTTCCTTTTCCAACTTGTCTGCCCCTTCAGCAGCTGTTCTATCCTCTGTCTTTTCTCCCCCATCCTCATTCTCCACACCCAACAAGCTGTCGATGTTGTCGGAGAACTTCTCCACTTGGCGCAGGGCAACTTTCTCATCAACATGCTGTAAACAAAGAGTTTTTTTTCCGACACATTTATTCAAGATGACAAGTTCAATATCCAAGTTGTATTCCAGAATAAAACAATAAGCACATTTTGTATAAATAAGTATCATTTCAATTTTTGAAAATTGTTAATTACCTTTCTTCAACACCACCGGATTCTATTACTTTTAAGTGCTTGCAATAGCCCTTTGTCTATCACACAGTGCCAAATTCAAATTCTGGGAAGCCCCGGTTTTCAACAATGCACTTTCTGCTTACAGTAAAAGCGCCCTTTTGTGCCAATTTGTATTTTTTTTCAAAACCTATAACTTCCACATCTTCATTATAAGTTTTGTATACTCTTTCTGAAAAGCACCCCTGTTGAGCTAAGATACAAACCTCATCTGAAACTATACAAACCAACTTTTTGTTCGAACATAATAATTTACCATTCTGCTAAATGCCCCTATTTATCCCTAATTAGTTCTTCATTTTATGTGCCAACTTAACCTATGATAAATAAAAAAATTACCTTCCTGAAGTGATTGGTCCTTTTTTTATAGTTCAATTGAAAGGCATTGGTTTTATAGCATGCTGACTTGAGCTCTTCATGTAGTGAAGTAAGAATGGAAAATGTTGAATATTTCATGGAACTGCCCATCCATCTAAGTTAAGAGGTATTGTTATGAAAGATCCTTCTACTTACGTCAAGAAGCATATCAGCTAGGACCTTGATGTCCGCTAGGTGAACCTTGTTGTGTATGTTGATAGTCAGCATGGTCAGTGTCTTAGACAAGACCCTGGTTCCTGGGGCAGCAGGGTCCTTCAGGATGGCATTACAGAGCTTCAAGGCTAGATTGTCATGGACAGTTGTCTCCTGAATAAATAAATAAATAGAGAAGTGGAGGCGTCATGGCTCACTGGACAAGTCTCGACTTTGAATCATAAGATCCAGGGTTCAGATCCAATCACGACACTTGCATCATTTGGAAAGGCATTTATCTATTTGCTACTCTCAACCAAGGTTAGTAAATGGGTACCCAGCAGGAAGGAATTCCTTAAATACTCCAGCAATTGACAAGTCGGGGTGATAGCATGATAACGCGTGATATGAATGTCACACATTGTCATTATCATTATTAGAAGACATACAGGGATGCCAGTAAGATTTACTTCCTGGTCCAGATAAGAAGCTAGAAAATATTAAAGTGCTTCAAGTGCCAAACGATACAAAGCATGAATAAACCCAAATAGAAAAGTGTAAGGGCCAGGGCCCCATTTCATAAAAAGTTGCTATCTTAGAACATCATCTTTCAATGGAAGAGCCAATCACAAAGTAGAATTTTCACTGTTGTCATGGAAGTTGACATTCCAGCAAGACTTGCTATCATAGCAACTTTTTATGAAATGGGGCCCTAAAGATGGGTCTGTCTGTTTAGATTTTTAAACAGAGGATTGTGGATTCAAATCCCAGCCAGACTGCCAGAGGCGTAATTTCTTTCAGGAAGAAATTAATCCGCAACCACGTGCTGCACTCAACCCTTGTGACATGAATGGGTACCGGCAGGAAGAAATTCCTAGCTTAGCCGGGGTTTTAAAGGAGCGCCTTGAGCACCTAACAAGGTCGATTCTTCCTCCTCTCCTCCTCCGTTTCCTTCTTCTTCTGCTTCAGTGCTATATATTATCAATATTATGTTTACCTGTATATCTGAGGCCTGTTTATCGTTGAGCATAGTGTGATCCGTGAGGTGAACCATGAACTCCGCTACATTGCTGGGGTTGATCTCTGCCAGGGGTGAGGTGATTGGAGCATTGAAGAGTGTCTTCAGGGTCAGCAGGAAAGCCTCCTCCCAACACTCCTGGTGGACCCTGATATGAAGAAAAACAAGATAATCAACTAATACTGAAGAAAGAGAGGAGATAGTTGGAGCATTGAGTGTCTTTAGGGTTAGCAAGAAAGCCTCCTCCCAACACTCCTGGTGGACCCTGAGATGGAGAAGACAAGATAATCAACTCATAATGAAGAAAGAGAGGAGATAGTTGGAACATTGAAGAGTGTCTTTAGGGTTAGCAGGAAAGCCTCCTCCCAACACCCCTGGTGGACCCTGATATGAAGAAAAACAAGATAATCAACTAATACTGAAGAAAGAGAGGAGATAGTTGGAGCATTGAGTGTCTTTAGGGTTAGCAAGAAAGCCTCCTCCCAACACTCCTGGTGGACCCTGAGATGGAGAAGACAAGATAATCAACTCATAATGAAGAAAGAGAGGAGATAGTTGGAACATTGAAGAGTGTCTTTAGGGTTAGCAGGAAAGCCTCCTCCCAACACTCCTGGTGGACCCTGAGATGGAGAAAAACAAGATAATCAACTAATAATAAAGAAAGAGGGGAGATAGTTGGAGCATTGATGAGTGTCTTTAGGGTTAGCAGGAAAGCCTCCTCCCAACACTCCTGGTGAACCCTGAGATGGAGAAAAAACAAGATAATCAACTAATAATGAAGAAAGAGGGGAGATAGTTGGAACATTGAAGAGTGTCTTTAGGGTTAGCAGGAAAGTCTCCTCCGAACACTCCTGGTGGACCCTGAGATGGAGAAAAACAAGATAATCAACTAATAATAAAGAAAGAGGGGAGATAGTTGGAGCATTGATGAGTGTCTTTAGGGTTAGCAGGAAAGCCTCCTCCCAACACTCCTGGTGAACCCTGAGATGGAGAAAAAACAAGATAATCAACTAATAATGAAGAAAGAGGGGAGATAGTTGGAACATTGAAGAGTGTCTTTAGGGTTAGCAGGAAAGTCTCCTCCGAACACTCCTGGTGGACCCTGAGATGGAGAAAAACAAGATAATCAACTAATAATGAAGAAAGAGGGGAGATAGTTGGAACATTGATGAGTGTCTTTAGAGTCAGCAGGAAAGTCTCCTCCGAACACTCCTGGTGAACCCTGAAATGGAGAAAAACAAGATAATCAACTAATAATGAAGAAAGAGAGGAGATAGTTGGAACATTGATGAGTGTCTTTAGGGTTAGCAGGAAAGTCTCCTCCGAACACTCCTGGTGAACCCTGAAATGGAGAAAAACAAGATAATCAACTAATAATGAAGAAAGAGGGGAGATAGTTGGAACATTGATGAGTGTCTTTAGAGTCAGCAGGAAAGTCTCCTCCGAACACTCCTGGTGAACCCTGAAATGGAGAAAAACAAGATAATCAACTAATAATGAAGAAAGAGAGGAGGTAGTTGGAACATTGAAGAGTGTCTTTAGGGTTAGCAGGAAAGTCTCCTCCGAACACTCCTGGTGGACCCTGAGATGGAGAAAAACAAGATAATCAACTAATAATGAAGAAAGAGGGGAGATAGTTGGAACATTGATGAGTGTCTTTAGGGTCAGCAGGAAAGTCTCCTCCCAACACTCCTGGTGGACCCTGAAATGGAGAAAAACAAGATAATCGACTAATAATGAAGAAAGAGGGGAGATAGTTGGAACATTGATGAGTGTCTTTAGGGTTAGCAGGAATGTCTCCTCCGAACACTCCTGGTGGACCCTGAAATGGAGAAAAACAAGATAATCAACTAATAATGAAGAACGAGGGGAGATAGTTGGAACATTGATGAGTGTCTTTAGGGTTAGCAGGAAAGTCTCCTCCGAACACTCCTGGTGGACCCTGAAATGGAGAAAAACAAGATAATCAACTAATAATGAAGAACGAGGGGAGATAGTTGGAACATTGATGAGTGTCTTTAGAGTTAGCAGGAAAGTCTCCTCCGAACACTCCTGGTGAACCCTGAAATGGAGAAAAACAAGATAATCAACTAATAATGAAGAAAGAGAGGAGATAGTTGGAACATTGAAGAGTGTCTTTAGGGTTAGCAGGAAAGTCTCCTCCGAACACTCCTGGTGGACCCTGAAATGGAGAAAAACAAGATAATCAACTAATAATGAAGAACGAGGGGAGATAGTTGGAACATTGATGAGTGTCTTTAGAGTTAGCAGGAAAGTCTCCTCCGAACACTCCTGGTGAACCCTGAAATGGAGAAAAACAAGATAATCAACTAATAATGAAGAAAGAGAGGAGATAGTTGGAACATTGAAGAGTGTCTTTAGGGTTAGCAGGAAAGTCTCCTCCGAACACTCCTGGTGAACCCTGAAATGGAGAAAAACAAGATAATCAACTAATAATGAAGAAAGAGAGGAGATAGTTGGAACATTGAAGAGTGTCTTTAGGGTTAGCAGGAAAGTCTCCTCCGAACACTCCTGGTGGACCCTGAAATGGAGAAAAACAAGATAATCGACTAATAATTAAGAGGGGAGATAGTTGGAACATTGAAGAGTGTCTTTAGGGTTAGCAGGAAAGTCTCCTCCGAACACTCCTGGTGGACCCTGAAATGGAGAAAAACAAGATAATCAACTAATAATGAAGAACGAGGGGAGATAGTTGGAACATTGATGAGTGTCTTTAGAGTTAGCAGGAAAGTCTCCTCCGAACACTCCTGGTGAACCCTGAAATGGAGAAAAACAAGATAATCAACTAATAATGAAGAAAGAGAGGAGATAGTTGGAACATTGAAGAGTGTCTTTAGGGTTAGCAGGAAAGTCTCCTCCGAACACTCCTGGTGAACCCTGAAATGGAGAAAAACAAGATAATCAACTAATAATGAAGAAAGAGAGGAGATAGTTGGAACATTGAAGAGTGTCTTTAGGGTTAGCAGGAAAGTCTCCTCCGAACACTCCTGGTGGACCCTGAAATGGAGAAAAACAAGATAATCGACTAATAATTAAGAGGGGAGATAGTTGGAACATTGAAGAATGTCTTTAGGGTTAGCATAATTACCTATTAACATTAGAACAACATCAGATATTTTAACTCCTTATTTCAAAGTACATATTTCTTTTTATTCCTACTTTCCAGCAAATTCATGCGAATAATAACAAATCCCCCCCCCCCCCCGGACAAACAAGATGCTACTGCTAGTATTTGCTTGCACTCAAATGTTCAAATTTGCATTTGATCAAACCCCTATTTTTATTACTCATTTGATCAAAATCATCAAATCCCAAATCAATCCCCATCTTATTTAAAGTTCCTATTTCTCCTTTATTTGTTATTATTCCTACTTTTCAGCAAATGATTGTGCAAGGAACAATGCCTCCAGACACTGCAATGCTTCTTCTACTGAGTGATGTACTCATCCATTAGTCCTCATCCCTAAAGGAATATTCCTCAATCAAAATTTCTTATTCTTTGTTACTAGGGTAATAATCTTCAAGTCCTTTGGAAGCATATAGAGATGTTATATCATGTGACAGGCGCTAAACAAGATTTGCGTGTCCTTATTACGATTCTTACCTTCCTGCAAACGAGTATATCGGGAAGAAAGCACCCAGGCAGGACCTGAGATGCTGATCTTCCTCGGTGGTCGGGTTGTACCAGAGTAGCAGGAGACGGGAGAGCAGCTTGGGGCTGGTGATGCGTCCAGAGAGAAGCAGCTTGGCCAGGCCTTCGGCAGACACGGTGCGCAGCTCATTGCTCTGTTTTGAAACAATGTGAAGGTACAAAATTATGTACAGGTCGATTTGCAAAAGTCATACTCCTCACTAATGCAGAGTCAAACTGGGAGAAGATTGCTTGGGCTAGGGGCGATTTCAATGTGTAAGAGATGCATTGTAACATTAGGCATCGCTGCCACATTACCGGTTGTAACAGGGCCTCTGTTAGCGAATTGTCAGCGCTAACAATGTTTCTGTGCGATTAGTACAGGTTGATGATGATATTTTGGGAAATGACACTCACTGTACTATTGTTTAATTTAAAAAAAAATATAATAAATGTTTGAAACATCACATCCACCTGTGTATGACACTTTTCATCATAATGTACCTACTTGTTGTATACAGAATTTCATGTCTACATAAGTAATAGCCGGTTTTCACTAAGCGACGTATGGGGCTTTCAGCGACGCGGGTATATGGCAAGAAATACAATTTGAGATATGTTTTAAATCAAGAATTGAATGTTTGATGTTAAGAATACAACAAATGTAAATTCTTCATAAAAAAAACATTTTCCATATCAAGAAAAAGAATTCTTTAATCCATAATTGTATTTCTTGATTTAGAAAATAGGAATAATAATATAAGGACTTGCCCTACGCCCAAGTCGCTGAGTGAAAACATGCTAATGTTACTATTTTGTTTACCTTAGTAGTTATAGAAGAAGGATCAAATTTGAAATTTATCTAACTAGTCTTGACAGTCAACCAGCCCGAAATGTTGAGTCTTCTATCCTACTCCACAGCTCCATTCGCCGACGTAAGCCAGCCTTCTGTCATCTACTCAAGCCTCTCTTACCTCTCCAACCCAACCAGCCTCCTACTCAAGCCTCTCACCCTGCCTACTACTCAGCTTTCCTCTCCCCTGGTTTACAGTCCTGTTAAGGACTACAGTCATTCCGAAAAGAATACTTATCTTCTCAACCTCCACTTTCTCGCCTGTCCATTTCACTTCTATCTCTATCCACTTTTATCTCAGTCCTTCCAGGACTTTACACATGGTGTACCGTAGACCATTTCCGCGATTGCTAATGTTGCAATATCACATACTGTATAAACGAGTGACTTGACTCTTAAAAAAAAAAAAACGTTTGCCATGACCACCTTCCAAATGGGAAGACATTGTCTTGTACATGTATTTCTCACAGGAAGCAGGGAACGTACATCTAATACAAGTTGAAAACAATTCACTTGACGAATCCATCAAAATACACTTGGATCTTTCTACATACGTGTTTCTACATGTATAGTGCTGAAGGTACATGTAGACAAGTAGATATTTGGGAGCAATGTGAGAAAAAAACAACTGAAAAACGCTTCAAAATTGATGCGGTTGATAAGCTTCCTGTGGAAGATTGTCAACATTCATACCTCCGAATCCAATAACTTGGTAAGAATGGAGAGGGCGCTGTTGGCTGCACTCTGGGCAGACTGCTCCTTGTCTTTAGTTTTACCTTCCCCTTCTTCTTCCTCCTCCTCTTCCTCTTCATTGTCCTTCCCTTCCTCATGTTTCTCGGAGCTTGTCTCTGGCAATGTGAAGATGTCAAGGCCGTAGGTCTGGGCGATGTCAAAGATCGCTTGGAGAGCTGTTACCTGGACTGTTTCTTGATCTACCTGGGATATCTTGAAGTTTTAAAAACAAAAACAAAGAGATCATAGTCAAAGATTGCTTGGAGAACTCTCATCTGGACAGTTTCCTAATCTACATGTACCTGGGATATCTGGAAGATTAAACAAAATAAAAGAAAACTTATAGGCCCATACTCTGAAGTTGGGTTAAACTTAAACTCAAGTTTAAAGTTGTGGTTTAAGTATGGATAGCCAATTGTTACATAAATCACTAACGGCAGAGATATCACATTTCAGCTCATTTGGCTCTCAAATCATTCATAATTGTCTAGGAAGTATAAATAGATGATTGTCTTCATCATCAATGAATCAGGAAAGAGCACAGTAAACATAAGAAACATACAACTTAATAAAAATTTTGACACTTTTGGCTTCCCATAATCTTTGCAGAGTTAGACCATGGTCTAAGTTAAACCTGACTTCAGAATACGGGCCTAAGGGTTATAGTAAAAAAAATTGTTCGAGAGCAGTCACCTGGACTGTCCCCCAATCTTCTTGGAATATCTTGAAGATTAGAAGCAAAAAGATGTAGGGATAAGTGTCAAGCAAGCAAGTGGAGAGCAATCACCTGGGCCCCTGTAACATGACGCTAAGTGATTAATCATGGGGCTGCTTTTTACAACTGATCATAAACAATAATCAATTGAATTAATCATAGAAATCAGTCCCAATTATTAATCACTAGTTGGTTAGTTATTGTTTTTTTTTTTTTTTGGGGGGGGTGAGGCGAACTGTTTCTTAATCTGCTTGGGTAATTTTGAGGTAGAACAACATGACATTGTCAAATATTGCTTGGAGAGCTGGGATTTCACAGATCAGATGTCCAACCCCCGACATGAACAAAGGAGTCAAATTCTTTCTAGAAATTGGAGTGAATGCTTTGTTAAATTTGTAGGCTTGTGGCATATAATCATATTCAGAGATATATATAGAACAAGTGGAGTGAATGATTAAAATATTTTTGAATGTATAGTAGCTTTCATGAAATGGTTCTGTGACACCCTTATCTACCATTAAGCATTCTATTATGGGAGGAGGGGGCATCTGGCCATCAAATTCACTTGCACATTTTAAGAATGTTTGAAGCTGTTTCTTTTAAAATTCATTGAAGGTGATTTTTTTTAAATAACACTTATCTGGGCTCAATGGGGTCATGCACTTCATACAGGTAAATGAATTGAATATTCGCTCACGTCAAAACAATCCGTCAGACTAGGGGTCCACTTCATAAAACTTGTTAAAATAACAAATTTGCAATAACAGTTAAAAGCTACTGAAATCCTTCAATCTGATTGGCTGATAGTGAACTGTTTATAGAAATGATGCATTTGTTATTGTAAGAAGTCTTTATGAAACCGGATCCTGATTGAGCTGGTTTGAATGGTTCCCTACCTGCATGAGGAGGAGGAGTTGCTGCATAGCGAAAACCCTGCTGATCTGGGCACCTAGACCAAGGCACTTCACAGCCATGTTACGGACAGATGCATCCTCGCTGGTTATACCGGGGAGAACCTAGTAACAATCACACAAATAGGAATGAATAATGACATTAAACGGCTACTCCGGGATGATATATTTAAACCTATATATACTGAGCAAGATTCAATGAGCAAAATACTGAAAATTTCATCAAAATCTAATGAGAAATAACAAAGTTATTAAGATTTAAATAATATTTTGTGAAAATGCACGCTGTCATGAATATTCATTAGGTAGGCTGACGATGTCATGTCCCTGCTTTCCTTTTATTACATGAAATCATAATTAGTTGATATCGTTATATATATGTTTGTACGATATGACTTCCTTGTAACAGCATTGATTGCAAATATGATTATCTTATGCATTGTATCAGTTGATAATCCATTTTATTTTTATTCTTTGTGGACAAACTTAAATTAATATGATTAAATACAAAAGAATATAAAAAGGGAATATGACATCATCAGCTTGCTCAATACTACATGAAGACATGCATAAAACTGTTTCACAGAAAATAAAGCAATTTTCAGTGTTTTGTGGCATGATTTTACTCTTTCTTTTCAAAACATATTACAAAACTTTTATAAGATTGAAAGATTAATAAATTTGCAACACATATTTCACTTGCGATTAAATGATTCATTTCTCCAGCACAGCATCATTTTTTTTTCTTAATATTCATTTTCAAAACAATTATCACAGGCCTACATATAATACCAAAATGGTAGCGACTAATTTGCCAGATTACAATCATTTTGTATGATGTTACAAGGAGAATCCAAACCTGATAATAAAATTATTTATATAAAAGGAGAACATTAAGAAAAAGAGTGAAAGCCTGAAATAAATTTGACCATAATTTTGAAAGTTATTGTAATTAAAAAAAATATATATATATATTATAACACAAGGACTATGTCCACCTCAAAATTGGCAACTTAGAGGGCAGATTGTGACAAGTGGTTGGGACAACTCTCCCACTTGTCATATACTAAACAATAAGGAATTCATGTTTTTCTCCTAAGCACCTATTACAATTGTCGATTTACCATAAAAAACAAGGGTGTGTTCTGCCTTTCTTTCCTCTCTCAAAATAAACAGATTTTATCTATAGAAAGGGATCACTGTCTGGATTAATGCACTGTGGACTGTTTTCGATGAAAGTTAGTTAGCAAACGATCACTTCCTCTGCCATTTGAATGTAGACAACACTTTACCTAAGCTTTCCTTAAGAAAAATTTGTACATCCATATGGCCTCAGAAATTATAGCTCTTTTCTCATAACCCTTACCAACACTAATTATTTGCCTACTTACCAGAACAGTGAAGAGAGTCTGCAGTGTCGGGTTAAGCTCCTTCATCGATACATGCTGCATAAGCTCTGCTGCAATCGTCAGGCACTTCAACAATGTTTCTGGATCACTCTGTAACATGGGGCACAAATCAGGAAAATGACTTTCTTTGAAAAATCAATATAAAAACACAATTTTACAATTGCATCACTCTACAGTTACAGTACAATTTATGTAATGGGAATCCAATGGGAAATATAAAACACAACTTCTCAGTAAATATTCAAATAATGTATGATCAGGTGTTTTTTGTTTTTTCCCCCCCCCCCTTTTATGTTTAATGTTTATGTCTGGTATTCAGTATTTATTACATCATGTATTTTACAATATCATATATATATATTCAGTTTCCAGATTTTGTAAAGGTGGCAGCGCTAATAAGGCTTTCCCTTTCTAGTTGCCTCCTCATTCATTTATAAATCATGTACTTTATTCAACTGTTTCCCAGATTTTTATCATTGTAATATCTGAAATTTTCCCATGTAATTTATGTAAACTTTGTATGTGCCTTGTATTTGTTTTTATGATGAATGGAATAAATGCTATCAAATCAATGGGAAATAATAAGCACCGTCTTTAGGCTTTTACACTTGCTGTAAAAAGTTGAATAATTTCCACTGATAGGCAGAGAACCTAGAAAGAGTCCTTGGCTTTTGTGTTTAACAACTGGCCTAGGAAGTCTTGAAGTCCTTGGCATTGGCCTTGACCTTGGCACTGACCTTGGCTTTCTGGCTGTGCATACAACACTGTCTTAAAGTCAGTTGGACATCACCTTTTTGGGGGAATGGATTCTTATTTGCTGAGCCCAGACTTTGTGAAAAGCAATGGAAATACTAGTTACAGAGACATCTTTAGGGATAAGCAAACTCGGTGTACCAGCAAGAAAGTCTTTGGCCAAGCCTGATCAGCCTCAGGCTTCTGTCAGGCCAGGGAAAGAGAGATAGTGACTTTGCCATATTAAGGCACTTTTCCAGTGGCATTTCATAATGTCTGCTAGTCTTAAATCTCGTTCTACCGTGGTTCTATCAGTTGTTATTTATATCTGATTGGTGTTGAATTCTCCATGAAAACGAGACGACAATCGCTCTAAAAGTTTGCTTACCTTCTCCGTGCGAATCTCTCGTGTGGTGTTCATAACCAGGGATTCCTCAAGAAGGGAGTTCTTGGTGCATTCCAGTTCTTCGACCCTCTTCTTCATCTCAGCAGCCTGGCCAAAGTCCTGGTTGGCTACGGAATCTTCAAGAGCATCCCTGGCCTGGGTAAGGTCCAGCCGAACGCTAGCAAGCTGAGCGGGTGAACATACAGTTAAAATCAAAGGCCTTGTCACATCGTAACGATGATCGTTCCTTGCTAGCCTTGTGTGCGATTTGCGGGTGACTTTTTTGGTACACGCAAGTGGCCTGCATGCAGTTGCCTGCAGGAGTGCCCCAAGTCTGATTTGCACGCAATAATGATAATAATAATAATAGGCATTTGTATAGCGCCATCTGTCTAGAAATTTTTTATTCCGAGGCGCGTTGTTATTATTATTACCCCGGCTTTAGCTCGAGCTGCCTTTCAGCGTTCATGCATTCAAGGAATTAATCCTGCCGGGTACCCATTCACCTCACCTGGGTCGAGTGCAGCTTAAATAAATTTCTTGCTGAAGGAAATTACACCATGGCAAAAAAGTATTAGACATGCTCAAAACTTTGTTGCTGGTGAATTGCAGCCAAACACCTGCAACTCGCCCGCAAGGCTTGCATGGAACGATGTGACTGGGCCTTAACATCCATTCTTCACCAGAATGACGAAAGACTACTGACATTCATGGGTTGTAAGTTGCTACTGGGGCGCAAAAGAAAAAAACTTCACGTAAAACTAGATGAATTCTCATGCACATAGTCCAGATTATACCTCCATCATTGTCAGATCAAGACAAGAAATTTGTCTGATCATTTGCTTATAAATAATTTACTCTAACCTGCAAGTACCTAACAACCAACTCATAATGGTATTTGATATGAAAACAAATCATTGAAACATGGAATCAAATTCAACAGGTGATGTTTGTATCGAATGTGCAAATCCAAATTTAAATAAATCTGTTTCTTACTTGTATTTATCAATGGCTTATTTCATTAACAAACAAAGAATTATCAATATCATCATATATAATAAAAAAAAAAAAAATATTTTATTAGTAGTATACCGGTAATTTATTGTGTGCTCCAGAGGTAATGCATTCCATTTCTTGATTAGAAAAATGGAATAAAATTGTTTAAATAAATGCATGTAAACATAAACAGATGCGCGAGAAGTAACATTTTGTTAACATAAATAAGTCAGCGAGTGGCGCGTTCATTCCATAAGTAAAGGCTAACTGATTCCATAAGTAAAGGCTAACTGATTCCATAAGTAAAGGCTAACCTTGAGTTCCCTCTGACGAATCAACTCAGGTGCTACAGGCTTCTCCACGGTAGTAATCGGTACCCTGATGTCAGATATAATCTGAGCCATCAGCTCAATCCGTTCCTCATCTTCGCTATGGAAATCTTTAAGACGGGTTACGAGGATAGCTACGAGGGACGGGGGCACGTGTGGGGCGATCAGGAGGTCTTGGACAAGGCTGTCAAGCTTCTTCCTGCAAAGTAAAAAAAAGTGGACATTAATTAACCTGGAGTTGATGCACTGAAAACTCAAATCCATTTCAAGCACCAGTGGACCAACCAGGTCCTGTAAAGGTCAGCAATTAATAATATGTTTGATTTTCATGATTTATTGTACACTGTAGTCAATGCAATCAATCCTAAAAAAATGTTCTATGATCATAGCTAACCATAGTGTTATGGGCCCTAGGGTCCCGTATCACAAAGTTGAGCAATTAATCGTACGCTTGATGTTTAGGATTGATTGTACATTGTAGTCAATGCAATCAATCCTAAAAAATGTTGTATGATGACTGCTAAGCTATGTGTTATGGGCCCCAGATCTCATAAAATTGACTTTACCTAATTTTAGAATTGATTTTAGATATTAGTAAATTCCTCGCTTGGTATCAGGGTTCATGATTTGACAGCATTTTTAGTCACCATGAACCATTAATATGTCACAAATCAAAAACTTAAAATCCTTATTACTTTCTAAATCTTTAAAGGATTAAATTCTAACCTCCACCAATACTTATTATTTTCCCTCCTATTATTTTACAATAAACATTCCGTCAGGGTGAACTTCCCCTTTATCAAAAGTCTCTGAGCGCTCTAAAGTAATGCAGCATGATTACCATGGCTTTAGCAGAGAAGCTGTTATGATGATACAAAATGGTATTATTACACAAATAATAGACATCAGTGAGGGTATCAAACACTTTATCCACACTTGGTATATTCAAAACACATTAAGAAAAATACACACATAAAAAAATCAGCTATAGCCTTGGGCATTAAAATTTTTTCTACAGGTATTGGAAAGAGCAATTCTCCCTGATGCCCACACTACTGTGTATCATCTAAATTATGTCTCTAGCAGTCATCGATACCCAAAGCTGGATGGAGCTTGTATGCACGCTCGCACGCACGACCTTAGAGGCCGACGGAAAAGTACATGTACTCCATGACGCAATAAACAGTATATGGGCCCATACCAACGCGTAAATACTCCACGTATGCACATGCACATGTGATAGAAAAGTGTGGAACTTTGTGCGCGCTTGACCTTTTGGTGTACTTTTATTGTTTTCGGTGGGTCTCAAAAGAGCGGGTGGAAGCTCTATCCACCCACTGATATTGATGCTTGCAACAAACTGCATATTTATTGCATAATCTTTGTAAGTAATGAAGCGTAAGCTTACAAAATATCAGTGAGAAAGAGGAAATGGCTTACCGTCCAACTTCATCTGTTTGGTCCAGGCTGGCGGTCATCTTGAGGAGATGCTCGGCTACAAACTCCTTGCTCAAGGAATTCTCCACGGCCGTCATGTTATGGACGTTGGTCTGTATCTCATTGCAGTTTCTAACATTAATAATAATAATGATATAGAGTATTTCTAAAGAGCCAAACACATATTGATTATGTGCTCAAGGCGTTGAGGAAAGGAAATAAGAACGATTACATGGAGCAGGAAAAGACAAGGGATAAAAGAAACAATATCATGACAATGAGAGGAGACTACTGGGAAGCATTTTTAAACAAATGGGTTTTTAGAGCAATTTAATCAAAGACTTTGAGTATTCAGAAATATCAACATGATTATTTTTATTTTAAAGTTCCTATCATACATATGATGAATTGATCATTTTATTTAATATGAAAATGCCCAGGGGTCTGTTTCATAAAGCTGTTTGTAAGTTATGCCCGACTTTATGAATGACTGGTGACCCCTTTTTTGTAGAAAATGTCATACACCAAAATTTTGTTGCTGTTGATTTAGCTCCGAAGAAAGGGTCATCAGGGTCTAGCATCACAAAGGTTTACGATTAATCATAAGCTTGAATTGTACATTGTAGTCAATGCAATCAATCGTGAAACGATGATTGCTAAGCTTTGTGTTACGGGCCCCCGTTGTTTACAAAGTCGCTCTTAACATTCAAGCGGCTTAATGAAACACCCACCTAAAGTCTGTCTCATACTATGCGATTTGTTGCAATCCGAATTTCAAATTAATTGTGATAACATTTGATATGGATATTCCAACTAATAAAATATTATGGATCAGAGTTCAGAATAGTGGTAGGACTACTGAAAATCAAAATTCAGTCCAGTTAGAGCCTTCCTGAATGAATAAAAACAAATTCAAAATTTCCAAATCGTAATGACGTCATCATCGGCTGCGACTTGAAGCAGATTTGGACTTTACTCCGACCATAGGGCTTGTCGCAAAGTAAAAATATGATTTCAGTTTTCCTAACAATATGCCAAACTTTATATGAATTGAATATACTTCTTGGAACTTCATATTTAATGCAAAATGCAATTTCTTGAAAAATCGCGTTGCATCAGATCGCAGAGTATGAGACGGACCTAAGATCAATCTTCAGTTAAATATCTTACTTGAGGACATAGTCGCAGAAAGCAGAGGCGGTAGGGAGGAGCTTGTCCATCAGAATATCGTCTCCCTTGGATCGAACATGTTCAACAAGACAGCGCCAGTATAATACACTCTCACAAGACAGCTCATCAATTGGTATTATAAGACTGTGTAAAAGATATAAGATGAGGAGATACATGAAGAAGGAGAAATATTGTAGAATTATTGTTCTGGGGGCCGTTTAATAAAGCTGTTCTTAAGTCAAGAGCAACTTTAACCCTAAAATGGCCGGGGGGGGGGGTTGAATCAACCCCCCCTCAACATTTTCTGCGATTATTCCGCCGCGCGAAATTTTTTGACCGCGCCACTCGCAGAGTTAATACTTTTAAGTCTCGCGCATCTTTTGAGACCAAATTTGCGATGCCCGGGTACGCGGTTCCGAAATTACGCAACATTTTGTAAGTGCATGTCAGACCAAAAATTGTTCCAAAACGTGATTTTGTGTACAAAGTCAATGCAAATTGAGTTTTCTCATCTTATTCATAAAGATATGATTATTTTTACTTTAAACAGCTGAAAGCAATTGATTTTAGCATAATTATGCTTCAAAAAGCTTGTGCAATAAATCTGGTGAAAAAAACAAAGAAAAACAAAAGGTTGACAAACAAGGAAATACATAAGAAATTCATAAAACAATAAAATACATAAGAAATTGATTTCCAAACCGAAGTTTTTTTCAATTACCATTGTTAAGAATACTACAAAGAATATTTTTACCAAAAATTAGCATTCTAGGAGCTTTATTTAGTGAATTAGAGCAAAAAGTATGATTTATGCATAAATTAGCATAATTAATTCATATAAAATAACATCTCATTATTTTGGAAAATTTTACCATACAGCCTTGTAGATTACATCGCACACTACCAGCGTGCAAATTTTTGCGGCGCTCGCGCGATCGGCGGCCGAGATCTCAGGGGGGGGGTTGAATCAACCCCCCCCCGGCCACAGAACAGCCAAAAAAGCCCGGCCTAGTTAGGGTTAAGAACGACTGGTGATCCTTTCTTGTGGTAAAAGATATTCACCATTAAATGTTCACTGGTGATTATTTAGCGCATTAGAAAGGTTTACCAGTAGTTCTTAAATTCGCTCTTATCTTTGTGAAACACCCACCAGGGGGTATTTCACAAAGATTTAAGTGTGACTTCTGTTTCTGTTACAATAACTCCTGTAGAACCTCAGCAGGACAACTTTCTGCTGCACAATGCTAAGCTGGTAAAAACAATTACATAAGAGATATTTTCATGTTAATCAGTCATAGTGGCTGGATCTATAGTTGACAGAAATTACTTTTGGGCCTTTTGTAAAAGTGAAAGCACAAGACAGAGGGATTCGAACTCACATCCTCACGATCATCAGTCCAATATTCTATCGACGAGACTACAATAATTTTAATAAATGGAATGGTTTCAAGTCATAGTAGCATGTGGAATTGATCAGATTATAAAGGTTGTATACTACTGCATTATCATAAATGAGGTAATGCATTGAAGATGATACAAACAACCATTTAAATGTTGTAATTGTAACCTTGTTTATGAAAGGAATCAGACTTGGTATTCACTTAAAAGGACAAGTCCACCCCGACAAAAAGTTGATTTGAATAAAAAGAGAAAAATCCAACAATCATAACACTGAAAATTTCATCAAAATCGGATGTAAAATAAGAAAGTTATGACATTTTAAAGTTTCACTTAATTTCACACAACAGTTATATGCACATCCTGGCCAGGATGCAAATGAGGGGACTGATGACATCACGCACTCACTATTTCTTTTGTATTTCATTATCTGAAATATGAAATATTCTGATCTTCTCACCCATGTCATTTGAAATCGAGCTTTATTCCTCCCTGAACTTGTGGAATTAACATTGTTTTAACATTATGTAGTTCAGTCAAGTTTTACATTATTGTCAATTCTGTATAAATTGAAATATTGTATAATTCAAACAATAAAAAACAAAAGAAATAGTGAGTGATGGACATCATAGACTCTCGCATTTGCATATCACTGAGTTGTGTATATAACTGTTTTGAGAAAAATATGCGAAACTTTAAAATGTCATAACTTTCTTATTTTACATCCGATTTTGATGAAGTTTTCAGTGTTGTGCTTGTTAGATTTTTCTCTATTTATTCAAATCAACATTTTTCTGGGGTGGACTTGACCTTTAAAAAAAAAATAGCAAGCATATCCTGGGGACCTAATCTGGGTCCCAGAGTTGTGATTGATCCAATCACCCTGAATTATATGGCAATCCAGAAATGTCATAACTTTTACTACCAGAAATGTGCACGATGTCCTTTGGTAACAAAGTGGAGGGACACTAAGATGTCAAGACAACAATGAATGTATGAGTAAACATATCGAGAAAACATTTTGAACAAATATGTGGGTGTTGCTGGCTTTCCATAGTTGAGGTTGATTGGATAGCATCTCTTTTAAAGAAGGACTCCTGGTGGGTGTTTCATAAAGCTGTTCGTAAGATAAATGACTTTACGAACGACTGGTGATCCTTTCTTGTGCTCTGTGATATCCCTATGTAATTGAGTTATGACCTAAGAACATGTGTAAAGTCGTTCGTAACTTTACGAACAGCTTTATGAAACACCCACCTGGGCCCCGTCTTACAAAGAGTTACGATTGATCCAATCAATTGTAACTCTATGGAAATCCATCATTGTGTTAATTTTTTCTACAGGAAATTGCACAATGTCCTTTGTAAACAAAGGAAAACACACCAAATTGTCAAGAAAGCAATGACTTTATGGATATACATTCATATCTAGAACAATCTTTGAATAAACATGCATTTCATATGTTGACTTTGCTGGCTTTCCATAGTTGCAATTGATTGGATCAATCACAACTCTTTCTAAGACGGGCCCCTGGTATGACTTACTCTTCATTCAGTAGATCAAAGTCCTCCACCAATCCCGAGACGGGAACCTTCTCGAAAATGGTCTTCAGGGCGAGCTCTGCGGTAGCGCAGGAGTTCTCAACATCCAAGCGCTTGAGAAGATCAATGGCATTACCATCAAAGGCTCTAAGCCAGCTCTGAAGCATCTTACCAGAGCAGATGTCCTTGACAATGTCTAGGTTACAAAGATAACATGGTTGACAATGAAGTTTAAAAAACTATTCTGCAATATCCATTTCTTATGAGGGCTTTTAATCAATTAACTATGTACGAAAGATTTTGTTTGTGTTCACGCAAGTCCTAATTATGGATTTCATTAGGGCATGCATGAAGCAGTTCAATTCCTGGGGAAATTTTGGTATTTCCCGCTCTGGTTGGAAACACTGGGAAATATTTCAGATGTACAGGGAGTGCATGTACAAGGAAATGCTAGAATATGCTGAGAGACAATGCCTGAAAATATTCAAGAAGTATAGTTTGTAGTATTTCCCTGTATTTCCAACTATTTTCCATTTTCCTCAAAGACCAGCAAAGGCAGTATTTACCGGAGTTTGCCAGTATTCACCGTCCCAATTTCCAAATCTGGCCAACCCTGATCAAAAATTTTACAAAATCTCGCACTACGTATGGTATTAAATGTGGACCAATTGTCTCCTTCAAATGATTTGTACAAATTCGTCTCGTTGCATTGTTTCAGGTGTCTTCGTTTGCTTTTAAAGTTCAGATTTACCCGGATCGTTGTCCAGCGAGAGTTAGAATTAGTTGTTGAGAGTTCCCACACTTCTGGATTCATCATTTCCAAGAAAGCAAACGTTCTGTGGTGATAGCTGTGTTACGATTTTCTGCTTGCACTTCAATTATTCGTTGCTCCTGCTTTTTGGCTCTAAATCTACCTTTTTTACAATTTGTGACTTTCAATACTTGGAAATCATAATACTCTTTCTGCTTCCAGAATATATTCTGTGCTGTTTTGTATCATTGTGGATTTATTCTTGGGACTTTACCATACTTTGGATATCATCAATTCGACATTATGTGACCCTGAGAACGATGTATTGGACACACCTAGTCCCATACACACTTTTGGATTCGCAAACCGAGCTAATCCTTCGTTGTTATATTTGTCTACCCTCGTAACACCAGGTAACATATTATCATCTTGTGCATGTTTAACTATATGAATTCAACAATATCCTCTTCTTCATATGATACTGAAGCTTCATAATGACTAAATCAAAACATTGCACGAAGATAAAAACTAATTCCTGCCATGGAACCATTGGTTCGGACGACTTTAGATGTAAACTACCAAAGCATATAACAATCTCAAGTATTGACGCAGTTCTTTCACATCTACTGATTCATGATATTACTGATGCTATTTTAGATGATGAACTTGTGGACTATCTTACATCTGAATTGGGGTCTATTTATCCTAATTTAAACCAGGATATAGCCCGCCATTTTAGTATCATATCTCTTCAAAATGGCCGCCCCAAACGTCCAGAAAGCTACAAGCCGAGCGTTAGGCAACACCATGACAACAGTTGCCAAACTGATGTAAGCGTTGCCATTAGCAACCATTATACGGAGCCCGAAACTAATCCTATTGAAGGGAGGTGCGAAACGGATTATCCTCCCTTGACCTCCAAAGTTTCTAATCCAATACATCGGGATGAATGCCCAGTGTTGGTGGAACCCCCATGTAATTACCCAAACACAAAGGATTCTATGGATGATTCACAACCCACCGAGGATTCCCCCGTTCTCGACTCTTGTGCCGAGCATTGCTCATCGTCAAATGATTCTCATGCGCAGACAGCAACTATAACTTCCAATGTTAATCTTCGTGAAAAATTGGATTATCTTGCACATGAGTTCAAGCAATTCAAATCCCTTGTAAATAGCTTGCTTGAAGCTATTCAATCTAGTCATGCACAGATATTTAACAGCCCCAATGAAAACACTTCTTGTCTTTCAAATGACCATCCTTCAGATGACCATCCTCAAAAAGACCCACCTCCCGTTCCAGTACCACTAACCCACAGTGGGAATGACGAAGCTTTCCGAACATCATAAGATTTCGATAAGCAACTTCATGATTACCGTTACAAACATAGTGTGAGATTTACTCATGAGTCTCATACCAGTGAGAATTTAAATTGTATTGAATCTGATCGTGTATTCGTTTCCGATGAGAAAATCAATACCCTTGTGATTGGTGATTCGATAATTAAACATCTTAAACCATTGTCAATGTCTAATCACAAGAATCGAGTCTACTGTAAAACTATCCCTGGTGCCAGAGTAGAGAATGTCTTCGAACATGCCCATCATCTTGCAAATAAATACCATGCAAAAGTAGTTATTCTTCATGTCGGAACCAATAATTTGATTAACGCTGATCCTAGCATGTTAGTTGTACAGATTGAATCTCTTGGCGATCAGATTTTAGCTAACTGTTCTACTGTTTCAACAATTGTCTTGAGTTCCATCATCCCTCATAAGACCTTTCAAAAGGAACTTGAATGGAAAACCTACGAGGCAAACTAGCTGCTTCACCAGATGGCACTGCGAAGGAACTGGAAGTTTATTGAACATAGATCCTGAAAATCATCTCGCCGCAGATGGCGTCCACTTGAACGCTGAAGGCGCTAGACTGTTTGGTTGTGCAATTTCTTCCCATATAATTGACACTCCAAAAACTCAGATTGAATCCTCTGCCACTCCACATCCTTCCTATACAGGATGTTACAACTGTGGTGAACTCAACCATAAACAGAGAAATTGTAGATATGAATCAAAATTACAGTGTAACTCTTGTTCTCAGTATGGCCACAAAGCCAAGTTTCATCGTTTCAACCAAAATTTGTAATTAGTTGGCAAAGAAGATTTTGCCGTTAATGAGCATCTATCCTCCCTCATATGCTCATCTCATAATATGACTTCAAACACATCTGTAGATTGTGATCCTTCACAGTCTTCAAACACATCTGTAGATTGTGATTCTCCACAGTCTTCAAACACATCTGTAAATTGTGAGTCTTCACAGTCTCTTATACATGACTTTAAATATAAAATTAGAAGTTGTTCTGGTTTGAAATTAGCCCATATAAATACATGCAGTCTTTACCCGAAGATCGATGAAATGAGATATCTACATATAACACTTGATTTAGATATTCTGTGTATATCGGAAACCTTGCTCAATGATAAGATCGTAGACCAGTTCATCGCTATTGAAGGCTATGATATAATAAGAAAAGACAGAATTGATAAAAGAGGTGGAGGTGTTTGCATTTATGCTAAAAAATCATTAAATATTATTGATAGATGTGACCTGCTTACTGACTCTACTATTAAAATGGCTCTCATTGAAATTAAATGTAAATCTACAAATATTTTTACCTGCTGCATGTATCGTCCACCTAACACAGACATCGATTTCCTGAATCATTTTTCCAATGTCTTAAAAAAAATTATGATGGATGATAAAGAGTTGATAATTCTCGGCGACTTTAATGTTGATTACCTCAGTGGAAATAATACAATAATACATTCCATTGAATGTGTATTCCCACTACAGCAGCTTATTAAAAAGCCAACTCGTGTTACTGCACATTCGTCCACTTGTATTGACCTAATTCTTTCCACTATACCAAATTCCCATACTACTAGTGATGTATGTGAAATATCACTCAGTGATCATTTCATGATTTTTACTTGTGTTGACTTTGATTTCAAACGTTCTGGTCATAAAATGATAAGCTTCCGAACATATAATGAATTTAATTTGGATGACTTTTTAAGCGACATATCCAAATGTAGTCGTCTTATGAATGATTTTATTCCCGAAACTAGCACGACATGTGACGATATTTGGCTTTCTTGGATCAATGCATTTTTAGGCATTTGCAATAAACATGCTCCTATTAAATGTTCACGAGTTAAAAACAGATACAATCCTTGGATAACGTCAGAGTTGTTAAGTCCATAAACAAAAGGGACTTTTTAAAACGCAAAGCTAAATGTAACCATTCTTTCGAAGATTATCGTAAGCAACGTAATTTTGTGACCAGTACTATTCGAAAGGCTAAGGCTGAGTATTTCAGTACGGTATCTTATGAGTTTAATAATAACCCTAAAAAACTGTGGACTAAATTAAATCGAGTCACTGGCAATTCCAAGTTCTTGAGTGACATTAATAACGATATTACTCCTGATGATTTTAATGATTTTTTATTAATGTTGGTCAAAATATTACTAAAAGTATTTCCCATGACCCTCTATGTTGGAATAATCCACCATGTCCACATGAATTCAAGTTTTGTGAATGATGTTTTAAACTGTTTGAATGATTTACCTAGTAGAAGCAACATTGATGTGTTAGGAATTGACTGTAAATTGTTAAATGTTGCTGCCCCATACCTAACAATGAGTCTAACCAATATCTTTAATTTCTCACTGAAAAATGGGTTTATATTTGATGATTGGAAATATGCGCGGGTTACCCCAATCTACAAAGGAAAGGGAAACAAAGATGTTCCTTCCAACTATAGGCCAATTTCTGTTGTCTCACATTTAGCCAAAATAATGGAAAAACTGGTACTCAAACAATTCATGTCGTACCTAATGGATCATGATTTTATCACAGTGGAACAGTCGGCATTCTTAAAAAATCACTCAACCATTACTTGTCTACACAGAGTTATTGACGATTGGCTAGAAGCCTTGAATGATCGTGAAGTGGTTTCGGTATGTTTCTTAAAAATTTCGAAGTGCTTTAATGCTATTTCTCATGATCTATTAATATCTGAACTACAATATCATGGTATTCATGGAATCGAATTACGATGGTTTCAAAGTTACCTCAATGAAAGAAAGCAATCTGTTTATTTTAATGGTAAAATGTCAAAATTAGGCAAAGTAAAAATAGGAATTCCCCAGGGTGGGGTCCTTGGCCCCACCCTGTTTCTCTTATATATCAATGATATAATCCAAAGAGTAAACGCTGGTTCATGTAGCATATTTGCTGACGATGTTGCCATTTATACAACAGGTAAAGATTTAATAGAAGCTGAATCTAAATTGCAAATGTGCATCACGGAAATTGATAAATGGTACAAAAATAACAGATTGAAAATCAATTCCGATAAAACCCATGTTATGCTAATTTCGACAAAAACCAATTCAAATCCTACTGAATTGAATGTATTCTTAAATGGCACAAAACTTGAACAAGTCAGTTGTACTAGATACCTTGGTGTTAATATTGATTCTCATTTGACTTGGGATGAGCACATTAAACAGTTGACTTGTATAAAAACCTTTCTTACAAAGTGTATATGTTGCGTAAGCTTAGTAGTATGTTAAACACCCATTTACTGAATACCCTTTTCAAATCCTCCATCCAACCTGTCATTGATTATGGAAGCTCTGTGTGGGGAAATTGTTCATCGAAAAATCGTAATCTTATCAAACGGATTAAAAAAAGAGCTTCTCGTGTAGTCACTAAGAATTATGGTGTACGTGATATTAGTGTTTCAAAATTATTTAAAGATTTAAAATGGCAAGACTTTGAGATGCAAAGATATTATTTCATTAATGTACTTATGTATCGTTGCATACATGGCTCTACACCACTCAGACTTTGCAATGAAATAGAAATGTTTTATGACAGACATGGTTTTAATACTCGTAATGCTGATTCTTTAAATGTCGTCCCGCCCAAACCAAATACCGAACTTTTCAAACAATCCTTCAAATACTCAGGTGCAAAATCATGGAATTCTCTCCTAAATGAATTACAAAATCAACAAACCCTTAACTCGTTCAAGAGAAATTATAAACAAAAATATTTTTGAATAAGATTGATATTACTCTTTAATCAGATGGGGTTTTTTTTACAATGAAAAGAATAATTATGTTTACTTTTTAAATTATATTTGATATGTTTGTCATATTAATGTTTTGAGTTTGGTTCAATATTCCTCTTCTCATTATTCTTCAATTTCTTGTTTCATTTCTTTCTGACTCCCATCCCCTCTATTTTCGCTCCATCCCTGGAGTCGACTATTGCTCAATCCTCCGTCGTTTCTATTTCTCTGACATTCAAACAACTGTTTCTACTTTCAAACTCGACTTATCACATTTCTCTTGATTCCAAATTTTTGTCCTACTCTTAAGTTTTGCAATTTTGTTTGTCTTATATCTATTTTGTTGCTTGTATATTAATCTTATGAATATTGAATTTATTTTACAGATTGTATTTTGTCCTTCAGGACCATGATGTAAAACAGCCATTGTGCTGATACATGTTTTTATCCTGAATAAATATTTTGAAATAAATAAATAAATAAATAGTTGAGGGTTTCCAAGACCCATCTGTATAAACACACTTGAAAGCCAGTGTAGTCTCCAATAGCTTGCCGCAGACCAGGGCCCCGTTGTACAAAGAATTACGATTGATCCAATCAATCGCAACTATGGAAAAAAAAAGTTCTAGATTATGAATCCATATCCATATCCATAAATTCAATGATTTCTTGACAATTTGGAGTGTTCTCCTTTGATCACAAAGGACATTTTGCAAATTTCCTGTAGAAAAATTGACACTGATGGATTTCCATAGAGTTACGATTGACCCGATCAATCGTAACTCTTTGTACAACGGGGCCCAGGGCCCCCTTTCCACGAGTTACCATTGATCCAATCAACCTCAACTGTTAGAAAATCCATCAATGTCATAATTTTTTCTACAAAAAAAATCCTGAATGTCCTTTATAAACAAGGCAAAAGTGATTTTGTGTCTCGCCCACTTATGAAAATAACCAGAAAATATCGTGATTTGCGAGGGCACGCAACAGAATTGTATTGAAACTTCATTGTGAAATGACTGGGATGGAATAACACTTGTCATAAGAGCCTTGCACGTAAACTTAAATGTTGACCTGAAAATGACCTTTGACATTACCATGTGACCTCCCACTGCAGCAAAACATGCAGGTTGCCCAAGTACATCTACCATCCAAGTTTTGTTGAAAAGTGACTTACGGTTGCAGAGTTAGGTGTCATAAGAGTCTTGCATGTAAATAACGTTGACCTAAAAATGACCTTTTACTTTATCATGTGACCTCCGACTGCAGCATAACATGCAGGTCCCCCAAGTTCATCTACCAACCAAGTTTGGTTGAAAAGCGACTTACGGTTGTGGAGTTAGGTGTCATAAGAGAGTCTTGCATGTAAACTTTAACGTTGACCTGAAAATGCCCTTTGACCTTATCATGTGACCTCCGACTGCAGCGTAACATGCAGGTCCCCCAAGTCCATCTACCATCCAAGTTTGGTTGAAAAGCGACTTACGGTTGCGGAGTTAGGTGTCATAAGAGAGTCTTGCATGTAAACTTTAACGTTGACCTGAAAATGACCTTTGACCTTACCATGCGACCTCCGACTGCAGCATAACATGCAGGTCCCCCAGGTCCATCTACCGTCCAAGTTTGGTTGAAAAGCAACTTACGGTTGTGGAGTTATGTGTCATTAGATTTGTGACGGACGGACGGACTACATTTGGATCCCTAAATTTCCCCTTCACCTCTGGTGGGCGAGACAAAAAGCAGCACGCACACTGAATTTGCAAGAGAACGATGGATATCTATGGATATCTAAAAAACATTTTGAACAAATTTCCATTTTAGATCGTGACATTGCTGGCCATCCATAGTCGTGGTTGATCGGATCAATCACAACTCTTTGTAAGATGGGGCCCTGTTCTACCACCTGGAGAAGATGATGTGCCCGTCAAAATATTATTTTTTATTTATTTTTCATTAATACTAAGTGCAGATTTTTTATCCGTAATTTGTCAAACTCAGATTAAATGAATGATAATTTTCATCTGATTAATACAATATTCTTAAGACCTGCAAATTATTACTATGGCTATGGCATGGCACGGCTAACAGGATCAGGTGCTCAAGCCTTTAAAGGGGAATCCTACCCAAATAAAAACTTGTCTTTGGAGGAAAAGGAAAAATCAGACAAGTTGATAGGTGAAAATTTGAACAATATCGGACAAACAATAAGAAAGATATGAATTTTTAAAAGTTGTAAATATGGATAATCACTATACCCATGGAGACTTCAAATTGGCCGTATATGTGATGTCATAGCGATGTAAGGCAAGGGCTACTCTTCCATCTATTCCAATACATAAAATGGCTAAAACATCATTTTGTTTTCAAAAGTTTTACTTCCAAATATATTTTTCTTTCATGAGGATATAAAACAATACTGCCTGGGTTTTATATAGATTAGGCCTACTGCCCCAGGGGAATGGGTACTTAGGAGAAAACCACAAATCCCCGATAATTAAGTTCATGGCCTATGGGAAAGGTGTCCTTGCCCCTTATCATATTTTACTTACCCAGTTGCCAATTTGAAATCTACATAGTAATAGGGATCTCAATTTTAAAGCAGCAATAACTTTCTTACTGCTTGTCCGATTTCTTTCAAACTTTCACCATTCTGTTTCATTTATTTTTCTCCTTTCTTGTCATTCCCCGGGGGGGGGGGGGGGGGGGGGCCATTATGGCCCCCCCTTAAGATCTCAGCCGTGGATTGCGCGATCACAACAAAAATTTGCATGATGGTAGAGAATGACGTAATCTACGCAGTTGCATTGTTAAATTTCACTGAATTCATATATTTTTATTTTATATGAATTAATTATGCTAATTTATTCATGAAATCATACTTTTTGCTCTGATTCACTAAATAAAGCTCCTAGAATGCTATTTTTTGGTGAAAATATTCTTTATAGCATTCCTAACAATTGTGAATGAAAAAAAATCTGGTACCAAGACCGATTTCTTATGTATTTTATTGTTTTTTAAATTTCTTATGTATTTCTTTGTTTTTTTACTTTTTGTTTTTTATTGTTTTTTCGATGGAAATCGTTCCAGACTTAATTCTGATCATAAACAAGGCAAAATTAATTAAGTTTAATCATTAAAAGTAGAAATAATGATACATTTATGAATTTTGGCCAAATACACAATTTGCATTGGATTTGTACATGAAATCACGTTTATGAGCAATTTTGGGTCTGACATGCACTTACATAATGTTGCGTAATGTCGTAACCGCGTACCCGGGCGTCACAAATTTGGTCTCAAAATTTGCGCGAGACTTGAAAGTAAAAAGTCAGTGAGCGGCGAGGTCAAAAAATTTTGCGCAGCAGATATATCGCGAAAATTGTCAAGCGGGGGGGGGCCATAATGGCCCCCCCCCCCCCCGGGAGAATTAGGGTTAAGTGATTCTTTTCCATCTGGTATCCTTGGACAACACATAAATGGGAGTGGCAAATGAACATGTAGATTAACACCTTGCCAAAGGAAAGATAAGGGTTCATAATGCCAATTATGGTAACAATTTCAAAATGAGTTTTACAGAATCAAATAAAATGACAACCCAGATGTATGTAAATGTATGTATAAATTAAAAATATGTGCCAAAGAATAAGCCAGTTCGTAGTTCCTTTCTGCGCATGATCAAAAGGTTCTACGCATGATCAGAGGAAGGTCATTTGTACTAAAGTGACATGGTTTAAAATCTAATGAGATAAGCACCAACTTTGATGCCTTGATTATTCATAATATATTCTTTTGAATTGTGGTTTTCATTTACATCCACAAAAAACAACAACGCGTCCTGGTTTTCACAGTTTGCCAAGTACATTGTGCAACATGCTATGATATGCATTCAAAGTAGGAATGCAACAAATACCTTCATAAAGTGTTCATTGGTGCCCTATTCTAGTCACCTGGTCTAGTCAATTTCTTCATCCTGCTATGTAAGGCAAGCTTACGTAATATTTTGCTTTGAAATCTGCCTATCATAATGAAAGAAATGAAAGGTCATTTGACCGAAAATTGTCCATGAGTAACTACGAACTGGTCTATTAGACAAGAAATTGTGCAAGACATTTTAGCAATTTGTCAGGTCATTTTCCGAGCAATAACAATACACTTTCCCTCATGCGCTTATTTGTGTTGGCGATCTCCAGTATGATCTTTTTCAGCATAGATTTCATGATTTCTCAAAAAAATAAGTCTCTGTAAATGCACCAGAAGGTGTTTCACAAAGATTTCAGTATGACTTTAATAGAGTCGCACTTAAATGCCGACACGTATATGAAATGCAACGCACAATCTAATTGACCAATACGCAGTAGTGCTTTTGGCATGATCTGACCAATATGGTCATGTCTTTTACACCGCGCGCATCTAGGCATTTAAGTGCGACTCTATGTCATACTTAAATCTTTGTGAAACACCCCCAAGGTCTAGATCATGATGATATATTGACAATGAACCTTGGTTTTTACAGACTTCCTCATGAAATCAGTGTTAACTACTAACAGGTTTGCTTTCCTTCATCTTTAAAGCTAAATGACAGTAGTTGCAGTAAAATACTGATTTTGTGGGAAAGTCTGTAAAACCAAGGTTAAGTATTACTATATCATCGTGGATCTATATCTGGGGCCTGTTTCACTAAACAGTACTTAGTGTGACGGGACTTAGTGTCGCTGCGACGCGTCATACACTAAGACGGGTCTTACTGACGTCCTGTTGGTGCGTCAGTTCCACTAAACAGTTCTTCACTAAGTCCTGTGTGCGACGCGTCTTCAACAATAAAACGTCTGGATTTTGAGTCTACGAAGCCTAATTTCGTGACCTTCGACCTTGTGTGAAGATAAAAAGTAGTAATTTCCCGCAAGTTTTCGTGTGCATCGTCTGCGACTAAAAAGTGAAAGGAGGAGGAATTTTGTCACTTTAACATAATTTTGACTACTGTAGGAAGATAATGGGGAAGGTATGGTATTAACCTTTTTCTTAAGTTAAGACAACATAGAAGTAAAATATTGAAAGTGAAATGTATGCAGTGGAAGTTTGTGATGGAAGTTGTATTTGATACCGGTACCTCGACGAATCGCGGCCGATTGAATAATATTAGATTAATTGGCAGTGAACCGTGCGTGTGGCGGTAGCGAGCCCGCTGTCAGTCTGTGGTTGTGGATGATTACAATCACGCTATTTCTCATGCACGACCAAACTATTATATTAACTAGACTAAGTTGTAGTAGGCCTAGGTCTAGTATCAGTACTGGCCCGGGGTACTGGCAGTAGGCCTAGACCGAAAATTTCTGTCTCTTTCGTTCGTTAACCTCTGATTTGGATAGGGCCGGCTCCTCTCTTTAGACCGACCCTACCCCATCAGACCGGAGTCGGAGGCTAACAAACGAAACTAAGTCTAAAGTCGTAAAGTCTAACGTTAAAGTCTAAAGAGACATAATTTTTCGGTCTAGGCCTACAAGTAGGCCTAGTACTTCTGGATACTACTACTACTAGTACTAGTACTAGTAGAGATCTAGATCTAAATCTAATGTTAATCTTAGACTTAGTCTTACAAGTTACACTTACTACTATAGACTTTTAGTTGGGGCCTAGACTAGTATAGGGCCTACCCTAACTTTTAGACAAGTAGTAGTAGACTCTCTAGGTCTAGGCCTACTCCTGACCTACGGTCCTTAGTGAGCAACTTAGTCTTACTCTAGTCTTTAATTTAGATCTAGGGACAGGGTCTATAAAAAGTATAATCAATACTAGCAGTAGCAGTACCAGTGGCAGTGGCAGTACTACCAGTATCAAGTAGATTTCTAGATCTAACAGGGCCAGGGGACAGTCACATAGAATTAGATCTAGATGATAGATCTAGAACTAGAAGTCTAGACTCCAGTAGATGATACTAGGCCTACTAGTAGAACTAGAATAGAAGTAGACCTCTAGCCTAGAACTTAATTGGACAAGATTGTTAATGTAACTGTTACTCTTAGTGTTAGTGTTACTGTTAGCAATAAAACTGAAAATATTTCTTCATTATAGACCTAGATTTAGACTAGTCTAGACCACTGGCGTAAATCCGTGTTGATGGGTGGGGGGGATGACTGAAATATTTTGGCATTTTTTCTGCAATCATGTTTTTAGATATGCAAGGAATTGCCATTGATATGTCCACAGTGGCGTACCGTGGGTCACGGCATGGGGGGGGGGGGGGGCACCAGCAAAAATTTTGAATCACTGAGTGAGTGCGCTCAGTTGCCAGTTAAACTGACCTAATAGAGACATTTTAAGGACAATGTCATTAAACTGATATGTATCTCACTGATCAAATAATGCGAGCGCGAAGCGCGAGCTGAAATTTTTTTATATTCACACCTTAAAAGGGACATTATAACCAAATTTGTGTAAACATGAGAGGTACCTGTCTCGCTAAACAATGCGAGCGCGAAGCGCGAGCTGAAAATTTAGATAATTCAGACCTGCAGTGGGGCATTCTAAGGTTTTTTTTTGTAAGAATTAACTAGGACCATACGTATTTCATTAACCAAATGATGCGAGCGCGAAGCGCGAGCTGAACATTTTTGATATTCAGATCAGAAGGGACATTTTAAGGACTGATTTTAGGAATTTATGAAAAGCAGACATATCTCACCAATCCACCAATGCGAACGTAATCACGGACAGGAAATGTTTCATATATACGAAGACCTTAACATGGGGCAATCACTTTTTGAGTCGTGAAAAAGAAGCATATGTCACTACATAAAACAATGATAACTCAAGTGCTATGAAATATATTTGGTTTATATTGACTTGAAAACGGGATGTTTTAGTACAACAGGATTATATATCGCGTTAAACAGACAATGCGAGCACCAGGAACAATGAAGACGTAGGCCCTGGGCAAATTATGTTTCATGAATTTATGATAAATATGTTTCTTATGTAATGTAACATAACATAATTATAATATAATATAACATTATAATGAATAATATTTTCTTCTTTCCCACTACCTTTCTCTTCCTTTCTCCCTCTTTTCTCCTTTCCCCTTTCCCCGTTTTTTTGTCAGCCGATGGGGGGGGGGGGGGATGTGCCCCCCATGCCCCCCGTAGTTACGCCACTGTATGTCCATATGGCAAATACCCCTCCAATATTATTATCTTTTTTACCCCATGATGGTTTAATGGTTTTATTAGAGATTCCATTCAAAAAATTTTGACATTCCATCTTAATCCCTTCCCAAAGACCCCAACATTGATGAATTGGAAGAAACGGGGGTTTCTCTTCAATGTTATAATAAGGACATAAGTATTTCGTTTGTAAATGGTGAACTGGCTCTTTATTTGCATTTTATGATTCAATAATATTGTTTTATTTGTTAAGCGGTATTTTTGGAAGAATTTTCACCAATAATACAATTATCTCTTGTGATTTTTTTTTTTATTTCTTTCGTAAAAAGTGGGGGGGGGGGATGTTTGTACAGGCCATTCCCCCCTCCTCGAAAAGTGGGGGGGATATATCCCCCCATCCCCCCGGGATTTACGCCAGTGGTCTAGACCTATTTATTATAAATTGAAATTAATATTTTTTAGATTCTAGGCCTAGATGTACACAATTGGTCGTACGTGAGAAATAGTGTGGATGTAGACTAGACCTAGATCTCTATATAGTCTATGGCAGTACTATGGCTCATTTCTATTCACACTGTCTAATTAATTACATGCCCCTGAATTTGATCATGATGATGCCAGACGATACATAGGTCTACTGTACATGAATATAGTCTATGAGTATGATATCCGACTCTATGTATCATTGAATGTGACACCCATTACTGCAATGGCGGATCCAGGGTGGGGAAACAGGGGGGCCGGGCCCCCACCCCTGGCATAAAAAAACAAAAGATTAACCAAAATTTTATCTTTTTGATTTTTCTCAAGGGAGGAAGGGGGGTGTTGAGTATAAAAAATAGTGCTCATTACCCCCCCCCCCTCCCTCTCTATACTATAAACATATTTGGTAGTGTACAGACAGGCAATGACATGATGTTGGGCAATTCATAAAGATAAATAATAACAATATGCATTTTCCTCAAAAAATTTAGGAAACGCCTAGAAAAAGAAGCAAGGACTTCCAAAGGGTCGAAGTCGAAGCGCTCCTGCAGTTTGTGGCCACTAGGAAACATGAACTGTTTGGAACTGGAGGAAAGGGGAGCAGCAAAGAAGAAAAGTTGAAAGAAAGGTATGCAGGGATGTGACAGAGAAATTCTCCAAAAGGAGGAAGATTAAATGGGGGTCCGGGGGGCATGCCCCTGGCGAGGGTTAAGGTTAGTGTAAGGGGAAAAAGAAGAGAAAAAAATCTTAAAATCGCGAAATCGGGGGAATTTAGCTGATCGACCGAAGAATCTCATCCCAGGGTATGGTAGTCTGTTGATAAATTAGAAAACCTGACACTTATTCAGGTATTTAAAAAAAAGTACAGTTATCCAATTGAAACTTTTTTTTCCATACCAGTGCTAGGCATCTACATCCTTGGTAAAAAATCAACACTAGCAACAACGTGACACACCCCTCCTTATCCTGCAAACTTTTGTCATGCGCCCTCTTATTATAACGATCAGTTACAAATAAATCCAAAACGCCCAAAAGCTTAGATCGTGACACGGCAACAGCCATGTTATTTTTGCAACCCATGTAGACCCTTGGTGCAACCAATCCTAAATTTATAATTTGTCTACTTCCACATTATTTCCATGCATAGAACCTGGAAAAGAGCAACACATTCGTTAAGAGCAGCTGGTGGCCAAGAAAGAGAATGGCATACATTGAGAAAGAAATGGCGAGACATGGCTTCAAAAGCCAAAGCATATAAAGCCCCAAGGACAGGTAAGTGTGATGCTTAATAGAGGAGATTGGGGTTAATTTGAACAGTTTTAGGATTTATACTATAATATAAAAGTAGTAGACAAATATAAATATTTAACAAAAAGAAATATGTATATAAAACACTGACAAATTGTATTCAACAAACAATACCTAGATGTCTACAAGGTTTCTCTTCTCATTTTACCACGTTTTAGCACCTGCCAGAGATTGGGACAGGTGATGCATTAATGGTCAAATTGACTATTCTATATAGTCCGGTCTGTTAGCGTAAAAAACACCCTACTTGTGGACACAGTGGACAAAAGCATGATTTTTTTCTCCAGACCTTTGTTTATGTATAAGAATTAAAAATGGGGTATGCTCCAAAAAATCTGGCTGCAGGAACAGTGAAAAAATGGGTGAAAATGTCAGAATTTATGAGTTTAGATTGGTCTGATATATAGACTAGCGCTAGTGCAAAACTCAATAGCAGTGCATTATTTTGCATTGGTTTAGTTCTTGAAATCAGACCCTTTTTGAACAGATGTTCTGTTTGTCCTCGCATCTCAATGCACTAAATATCTGAATGCAGATGCTAAGCAAGCCGAAGGGTGGCGGTGGAGTGGGTTGAATGTTAGTGTGTATATACATATTTTGGTCTTGGGGTAAAGATGTGCAAGACACATTTTTTGTGTGTGTTGGAAATTGTGTTGCCATGGTAACAGTGTATTATGGCAAAAATAAGGTACAAATCTTTTTTTAAACCAATTTTCACCAAATGATATGTTGTTACCATGGCAACAAGATTTCTGAAAGACACACAAAAATGTGTTTTAGACATCTTTACCTCAAGACCAATGTGTGTGCCAAATTTCATGAGAATCGGATGAAAACAGAGGAAGTAGTTCTAATTGCAAGATTTGTACCTTATTTTTGCCATAATACACTGTTACCATTTTTTGGAGCATACCCCATTTTTAATTCTTATACATAAACAAAGGTCTGGAGAAAAAATCATGCTTTTGTCCACCGTGTCCACATAATTTCGCTAACAGACCAGACTAATAATTCTTGCCAGGGCCAATTAAATCCAAAGTATTTGATTTATGTACATAATGATACCAATGAGACAAATAACCTCTCTGCTAGCCTGGGTCAAGCTGGTTTTTCTTTGGGGATGCAAAATTTCAGATAGCCATTACCTTGGGAGGATACTATAGTCATTACCTTGGGAGGGTACTTAAAAATTATTTGGTTAGGTATTATGTGCCTCCCTGAGTTGAATCTTCGCAACTACAATCTCTGAAAATTGGTCCTTTGGAACGGCAGTTTTCAGCTGATTTAGAGCTTTTTTGAGAGAAAAAAAAACCCAAAGAAGTCTGAAATAAAAGGTTGGGTCTCTGGAACTGAAAAGAGCTGGAAATGTTGTGTCTCTGAAGCGGAAAAGTTGCCTGAAAAAAGGGTGTTCTTGAGGGCGGCACATACCTGTACTGCTTCCCAATGTGAGTGTGCCCCCCCCCCCCTCCCAGCCAGTCCTAAATCTTAATCATCTATACAGTGGAAATCTTGTTGAAGTTAAAGCCCAATAGTTCAAAACTTCAAATACTCTTATGCCTAATTATATATTTCTACAATTTCTTTACTTTCCAGGTGGTGGACCACCACCAGAGAACAATGACATACACGAGCGAGTTTTGGCAATTTTGGCCAAAGAAGTTGTCAACGGAATCTTGCCAGAAGATGAGCAAAATTCACAGGTATTCTTTAAGGACATTCAAAAGCATTGAAATTTTATAGTGTTTCTTATTTTAGTCCCGGTAATATTAAATTGGTTTTAATATAATCAGAAATATTAGAGAAAGAATTCAGTGAAAGTTTGAGAATGCAAATAAGAAAGAAATGAATCTTTCAAAAGTTTAAGTTTATTCATTAATGGGCGTTTTATGCAAAGTTTAAGTTTATTCATTAATGGGCGTGTCATGCATTCTTACAGTTTCATAATCTCTGAGTATTCCCCCCTAACCCCTCCCCCAGGAGACTTCCAGAAGTAATATGTGTATCAATACCAAGTGTTATGGGACATGAGCTATAAGTGATGATAGCTTTAAATTGGGATGGGTCTGGATGGCATGTTCAATAATAAGGTCTTCATCTAATATCCATCAGTCTTATTTTGTCAGAATTATTTTGCTTGTGAAAACCATTAGTTGTCTTCATGTTATGCACAGGCAGTTAACATTTTGGTCCCATTTTACAAAATCAGAACCATACTAGGTCATACCAGTAAATAAAAAATTGTGGGAATCTTTACATTTGTAAAGTTTTCAGGAAGACTAAAAATGTTAAATTTGACTCATTACAATCACAGTTGCTAACTCCTATTCATTGATATAGCAATTGCAAAATCTGAGATACCAATTTTTTCTTGTTTTATGAATTAATTTATATTGTTGTGTATTTGTGAACAGGATTCAGAGGCTACGGATCTGAGCTTGTATAATGAAGATGTTTCAGGCCCAAGTGGTTATCAGTGTCAGCCTCTGCCTCAGCCCCAGCCTCTGCCTCAGCCCCAACCCCAGTCTCTGCCTCAGCCTCAGCCTCGGTCTATCCAGTCTAATCAGTCGCGAGAAATTTTGACACAGAGACCTGCACAGATCAGGCAATTAGAAATTCAGGAGGAGCTGCTGAGAATACAACAGGCCAAATTAATAGTTAAACAGAAGCAATTACATGTAAGCGAATCAATTTTGGAAGAGCTAAGGAGTATCCACAATACCCTAGCAAATCAACCCTCAGCCATAGATCTCCTTAATTCAACTCAGCAAGGGCGCTATTAATCATTTTTTTCTCCATAATGTTATACAAAATTTTGAGGTGAATTTTGCAACCTCCCAAATTAATTATATTCAGCAGCTCCTCCTTTATTAAAGCCTCTCTAAAGTGTTGGGAGATGAAAATTCACCAAAAATTTCATGGCAAATTTTCACTTAAATTGTTATAATGATGTGAAAGAGGATGTCATTTAAGAGACACTTCTGGAATGATATTCATTATAAATATGATTGAAGAGAAAAAATTCAGGTTTTCTGTTGTACGCAGTAAACCTCAATTTTGTATTCTTTCATCAATATCTATCTTCTAACACATTTGTTCTGAAAACTATTGCATAAATGTGTGTTAAATGATATCTTCTTTCACTTCATTATGCAATTTAGGGGAATTTTTGTCATAAATTTTGTGGAGTTCCCAACACTTCATAGAGCCTTTACTGTCTTATTATATGATATATACAGGTCTCTGTGTCATATATATCAAGTCATGTTTTTTAAGACTAACAAATAACAACAGTCAAAGGTACACCAAATTTCAGTTCAATTTCGTTAGGTCACGTGCTGATCAAAACACGGACATCATTTATAAATTAGTAACTGTATTATTTTGTGAACAGGAAACTTAACTGCAGACCCATTTTATTCAAGGAAACTATCTTTCATTTGTTCTTTCAAGTGAAGAATAAGGGGGAGGGGGGTGCGTCTATTACGAACAATACAGTATTTCTGTAAATCAACTGAGCCACACCATTTAACATAATTTATTAGTGTTCACCCTTCTGTAAATTTTTAAAGATATTTTGTGATGACACCGAAAGACTAGTTAATAACAGGAAACCTTTGACATTCAATGGGTAGACAGGTGAGAGCATTTTAATATATCCACATGTTTAGCTAACATTTGTGAGGCATCATACAACTCCTATATTATGTAATTTAGGTTGTTTGATATTATCAAGTTTTTACTCTTATCAATCAAGAAGAATATTATCTGCTACGGTTATGGTCTACTATGGTAGAAATGGAATGTTATTTTTATCAGAATAATAAATACTACTGCTGCTTTACAGACAATCCACAGCAAAAGCTGTCTTTTCTTTGCTAGTTTTGAGTGTAATGAAGTTAAATAACTGGCATGTAACAAATTCAAATTTGCTGTCACATTACGTACAACTTGTGTGTACCAGCCTGAATATATCCTGTTGTAGAAAAAACTGTTAAATAAATAGTGATATTTGATTTGATGAGATAATTCAGATATCAGTCAATTTTACCGTGCAGTTGAGAAACATGCCTCCGCCTGAAACTTACACAATCATACATACAAATACCAAGTTTCATCACAATACCTTACTCCGTTCCTAAGTTCTAGAGTTCAAAAAATTGGAACCAAAATAAACATTCAGAAAAATTCTTGTACAATTTGGTCTCGAACTGCAATGGCGACTGCACCAGGTTGACCTTGGTAGTCATTGATATCTGCTGGATCTGGAGGAGGCTGAACAAAGTAGTCATGTGGTTCTCCCATCTCTTTGGCCATGTTGAACAGAACTGCGCAGGCAACGATGGTACGACATGCGTGTTTCGGTTCCACGCGAAGCCCAACAGCAAGACACGGAAACTTTGCCTTAAGTTGCCCGTTCACCTGTTCTATGAAGACCCGCGTTTTTGGATGAGCTCTGAAAATATAAAATGAAAAACGTTCTTTTCAAAATGTTGAATGTTGCTCTTAAATCACTAGTAATTCCCTTAAAACGCTGAGAAATAAAAAAATAAAAGCGATAAACAGGTGGTCCTGCCATTACTATCAAATGATCTACTGCTAATTTATGTTAAGTTAGAGCCAGATTTGCTATTTGGATTTTGACATTGCTATCTACAGTAGATGTGAAGCAAGTTTGGTTTTTGAAGCTTTTTGAAAGACAATATTGAAAATTTCAACATATTTCCAGTTTCAAAAATGTGATAAATACATTGCATAACGTTAAAATGTTACGCTTGGTCTCGAGTATCATTACAGTGTTTAAAATATACCGCTTTCCTTTGGTATTCAAGTTGTCTTTCTTTTGCCCCTCTTCATCCTCTTACTTCCTTCACCTTTTTTCTCTTCTTCTCTTCATCATATTCCATTCCACCCGCTCTTCCTCTTTATTTTTCTTCTATTCTAATAAATTGGTACATTAATATCTGCACTAGATAGCATTGTAGATGATTCGACAATATTATGAAATACCACCTTCTAGTTTGGGTTGAGTTTGCAATTTTATTGTATTATAATACTTGCCTGTTATAGGCATATTCTGCAGGTGTTTGTGGATTTGGGATTGGTGTTATCAGCCAAGGCTTGAGGGGGTATCCACTGTCACCAACGAGGACGCCTTCCTTTCTGCCAGTCTCAAACTCTGCAGCAATGTTGCTGTGTGTGAGGATCCGACTATCATGGGTCGATCCAGGCCACCTTGCAACCACATTGGTGATCTTGTACTTTGTGGTACACATCAGTTGTACATTGATGGATTTCTGCCGTTTTCTATTTACATACACGTATGCGTCGTCTCCGTATCTATGGATTGGTTTAATGAATAAAGAAGTTGCAGTCAGTTATTAATAGAAAATTATTTAACCATATATCGTGAACTAGAATTTTTTCCTGCAAAATGTTGAGAAAAAATTAACCATTATGTTATTTATTTTAGAATCTCCATTGCAGTAAGATTACTTTTACGTTTCTTTCTGCCTGCAAAATAGTTTTTTCTCCATTTTGTTTTGTTGCTGTTATGAGTTTATATTCATATTTTTGTTATCAAACAGGACATAACAGACATAAATAAATAAATAAATACATTTGTACAATGATGATAGAAGAAGCGATAAAAATCGCAAATGATCTTTCCTTATTTTCCCCCTTTTCTTTTCTTCTTCCTCTATATTTTCCCTTTCCCTTGTTGGCAAGGAAAATCGCAACTGATATCCGCCTTTTTTTTTGCTTCTTCCACTTTATTTCCTTCCCTTTATCTCTTCTTTTCCTTTTTTCTCTCCCTTTCCTTCCTGCTATCTTTTTTTTTTTGCTGGGGGGGGGGGGGGGAGGCAACAGCCTGGAAGGCACAAGGCCCTTCCGCGCCCCCCGATCTCCTTTCTCCCTTTTCTTTTCTGCTTCCCCTTCTTTCTTTCACTTTCTCTACTCTTTCCCTTCCTTCTATCTCTCTCTCTCTTTTTTTTACGGAAGGGGGGGGGGAAGCAATAGCTTTTCGGCCCCTCCCGCTCCCCCCGAGCCACACCTTGTTAAGGGGGAAAATCGCAACTGATATTCCCTTTTTCTTGGCTTCTTCCACTTTATTTCCTTCCCATTTCCTCTTTTCCTTTTTCTTTCCTTTTCCTTCTCTTGTTTTTTTTTCTGGGGGGGGGGGGAGTCAACAGCCTGGGAGGAAAGGAACTTTCGCCCCCCCCCCCACCCCCCGATCTTCTTATTTCCCCCTTTTCTTTTCTGCTTCCTCTTCTTTCTTTCCCTTTCTCTCCTCTTTCCCTTTCCTTCTCTCTCTCTCCCTCTCTCTCTTTGGCGAGGAGGGGGGGGGGGGGCAAGACCCCCTGCCCCCCCCCCTGGACCCACACCTGGGTTTAACATGTTACACAGCGCAACTTTTTGCAGGTTATTCAATTTTGTTTGTTCACACGCGCATGGTTACAATATTTTACCCCACAAACACTTATAAAAAGTACCATGGTAACATGGGTCTTTGTCCAAGTTACCATCCACCATAAAAACCATGGTAAGCCTAATCATGGTATCAAACCATGGTAATTTCATGATCATTTTTAGGGCATGGAATTACCATGGTTTGATACCATGTTTTCATGGTTCTTATGGTGGATGGTAATTTGGAAAAAAGAACCATAGTTACCATGGTAATTTCATGGTACCTTTTTATAAGGGTGTACTCTCTCCCCGATGGCCTATCCTAGCGTGTGACATACCACAGGCTCTATAATGCTTTAAATACATGTTATAATATATCAAATGAAATAGACCTACCTTGCACCCCTCAACAAAACGTGAGTGCAATCCACGGCACTCACAACTCGGGGCATACCGCTTACAGCGTAGAAGTCGGCTTGACTGGCTGCAACTTCAGCAGGGGTTGTTGGGAATTTGATGACTTCATCTTTCATCCGTCCCAGAACACGGTTAACGCGGCGGACAATCCTGCTTGCGCTGGCCTTGCTGATGCCGTGATGGTCACCATGGTTGTGGTGCACGGTGCCACTGGCGTAGAAACGCAGCGCCGTAAACACTTGCATCCGTCCATCAATGGCATGGCTTCTGGATGTCTCCCGATCCAATCGCGGAGCCAAGATATCTAACAGTTGCATAACACCTCTTCTGGAAAATCTATACCTCTCGTACATCTCATCCTCATTAAATCTATCTAGAGGGTTTTGCCTGTCGCGAAAAACACGCTCTCGACAAAGCCCTCTGGCCACCCGATCGGCCATCAATATTTGGAGGTCGGCCATCATCGAGAATTCGAAAAAACTTTCAAATTTGGCGCGAAATTTATCACATGACATTACACTAAGAACAGTTCCTACGTCTCGTCTCGACGAGACGTAGGCTACGCTCTGTATGCAACTTAGTTAAATGGGTACAAAGTACGGTACGCGTCTTAGTGGTCTTTGTGAAACTCCCGCTAAGATGCATCTTACACTAAGTCCTATAACCGGACTTATGGATGCTTAAGACGCGTCTTAGCGCTTAGTGAAACAGGCCCCTGGTACAGTTACATAAACTGAACTTTGTGAAATCATAATATCTAAGCTAAAAAACGATCACACTGAAAATCGCCAACACAGATAGGCACACGTGGGACAGTGTATTATTATTGCAGGAATAAAGACCCGACGGAAGTGACAGAATCCGCGCTTATTTTGCTTATTTCTCAGCGATTACACAATTTTTTCCAGAATCCTTTGGCACATATTTTTTATTCATACAAACAGACACTTTGGTGATCATTATATTAAATTCTGTAAAAAGTCATTTTGAGATCGTCCCCACAACTGGAATTTATCTTTAATCACAACATTTAATTGTTAATTTTGATTTTTTTTAAAGAATTATTATGAATTATTTTATCAGCCTCAATCGCATATCTCAAAGTAATCTTGGTTCCATTCTTAATGGATTTCATATCTCAAATGTTATTATTATTATTATTTAAATGTTCTATAACTATGATTAATCCTGTTGCAATAACTTGATTCTAAATCTCTTCATAATGAATATCAAATCTGAATTATATTTCTGACCTTTTTGTTGTATAATTGTAAGTTTAAAACAGGTTTTTCCCCAATACACAATTATCAGAATTCTTGCTAGTAATATCTACTGAAATCTCACTTATGCATGACTCAATTAATCAACCAACTGTTTCTCATTTATATGTGAATCATTTTTTTAAGTGTATATACAATCTTCAAATGTAAATAATAATCAATGTAAACATTGCACAATTAGTCTTCGGACTACAGCATTGTATTCTGTTTTATATCTAATAAACCGAATTGAATTGAATTGAATTGAACATATTATAACTCAAAACACTTTCATACCTGAGTGATCAGTGAGTCCAGACTGTAAGACTTTGATCCTCTGTGATATGGTGAGGGATCTCACATGAACCTTCTCTGATAGAACCTAAATTCAAACAAATCAAACAGGGTCAAACAGATTCAACTATCAATGGGCAATTCCATAAAACAATCCACATTTTGTAATGTCCATGCCCCCCCCCCATGTTTTTCCATTCTTATTTCCCTTTATGAACAGCTCCAGTCATGATGATTTGATGGAATAACAACTTTTCAAATTATAAACTACATGCAGAAAACAGAGACAGATAAGTTCAAGAAGGTTCCACATACATGTACATATATAGGAGGTCAGACATATATATTTTATGGAATTACCACATACAAAACTCTTACAATTTAAACCTGCCCAGAAGTGATGATTTTTTTTGTCAATATGATTATATAAACAAAACCCTTAATAAACATACATGTACGTAAACATACAATGTAGATAGTAAAAGAAAAAAAAAGTGTTCAAAATTTGGGGCTTGCTAAGCTATATTTGCAATCATACAAAGAATATAGCTCAAGTCAAACCAGTCTGCAATAATAGCCTAACGGACTACAACTATTAACATTGAACAATGTCTTTACCCAGGGAATAACTTTTTTAGGGCAAAATTGCATAAAAGGTACTGTTAATAGTCTAGCGACTTTGCCATCCAATAGTAACTTTCATTAATTCTTTATTTTGATTGGCTGATTGGTCATGTTACCATGCTAATTACGATTGGAATGCAAAGTTACCATAGAAATAACTTTTTACGGAACAGGGCTTACATGTAGGTATCGCATCACAATTTGCTCCAGATTTTTTAAAAAGACTGCTGAACAAAAAGTCTGTTGTGTAGCAGATTTTTTATTTAAGACTGTACAGAAATTGAATTTCTCTTAAAACCAAAAATGTTAATAAAATTTGGTAAGAAAAATAATTCCCTGCAATTACCTGATAAGCCATCTTACGGACAGTATCTTTGATGTCCCTGGTTCGCTCCAGAATGGCTGGAAGGGTCTGGGATGCAGGAGCGATACAGGACAGGACTGTTCTCCTCACCTCAAAGTTCACATCCTTCTCCATCAGATAAAGGTATGCTATAGCGCAGTGAGTAATCAAGAAGGGGCAAATCAATGTTGCGTGATAATGCCTCTGATAATATTAATGTGGCCATGAATGGTCTTATTACAATGAATTTTTCTATTCTTGTCAATCATAACTAGTACTATTTCGGTTATTCTTTCATATTCTTATTGCATATTTGTGTCCATTCATTTGGCAGAATGTACAATGCTTCAGAAATTCAACTAACACATGAAGCAATTATTACGAGGTTCGGTTCTTCTTTCATGAATATCATCTCCAAGTGAATAGCAAACATTTGGCCAGAGCCTGGGCCATTGTATTGACTTGGTCTGGTTCTTACTGCTCCTTGGTAATTAGGGCATATTTAAAGGAGGTGTAACAAGTTTTACAGAGAGCCCCACTCATATTTGCTGGCTGCTGTGTAGCCAAGAGGTCTGAGCATGACATGTATAGAAGCCTACGTGCTAGCAATCATATGCCATGCTGCCCTCAAAATTCTGCTGACAGAGGTTCTAGGTAGGCTTGGGAGCAGAACTCAAACAATTGATGCACTCAATCAGTGTCCCAACTTTAGGCAACTGAATACTTCTTTTCACACTGATCGAATGTTGTTAATTACTGATTCGAGACATTCGGTCTTCAAAAGTGTATGGTTATAGTCTTTGTCATTTGACAAGAAAGAACAAGATAACAAATGAAATTTATGGTAAAATTTAATGAATTCCAACAATGTCATTCTTTCAAGACATGATAATGATGTCTGCATTGGCGACCGCGCATCATTCAGCCGAGTTGATGTGCATGTCGTAAGAGCTGTACAGGACACACAACTGAGTCAACAAGCTCATGATGTGAGACCCCAGATAGGTCATGTGCAAAGGTGAATATTTTTTGTGATTTCGGATAATCCAGGAATCTCGATTGTTCAAGATATTTGATTGTTTGAACAATCGAATGTCAAAAAGGGCAATCGCAACAGGCCTAGTTCTAAGATGGTATTCCAAAACCCTTTTATCTTCTTGAGAAATTATTGCAAGGAGTGATTGGATTGAAAGTTGAAGAAAACTAACCTTTAATCACTGGGCAGTCGGGATCAGAAGGATCCTGGAGACGAGCAAGTGCCATGACCGCCTGGACTCGCACGGCAGGAAACTTGTCTTGGACCCTGGCCAGCATACAGCGATAGATACGATCATAGAGGTCGTCATCGATCTGAGCCTCCTCCCCTAGGTTGGACAGGAGTTTGTTGATCATCTGGCAAGCACGGAACCGCACTGCACGGTCACGCCCATTGTGGGACTAATCCAAGATAAATACATACATGATTTGCAATGACAATGTGTCTTCAGATAAAGCAGGGCTCAAATTAATCTAAAGCCACCAGAGGCCATGGCTTTGGGTGCCCTTATTGATTGTTTGCCCCAGATGTCCCTCTCATTGGACATGGATATTGTGTTTTTTTAAAGTTTCATACATATTTCTGCTTTTATGTAGAAAAGTGCCCTAATGGAAAGTGGCCTTGCACCATTAAAATTTTCAAAATCCTGAAATACGAAATATCACATTCAAATCAAAGAGTAGTAATTTTGAATGTATCAGATCAAATATTACCAATGTGTATGAGAACCAGCACAGCTTTACTCCTTACAGAAACCAAAATAGACTATTTCTGACAGATATGGAACCTAGAAACAAAATAAGCTTTGGTATCAGTACAGGTTTCTGTTTCTTTTCCCAATTTTACACTTTGCACTCGACACTTTTTGGGTGATTCTAACGATTCAGGTTTACCATAAAAAGGAGAAAGGATTTATTACCATCACTTGATTGATCAAATAACAAATATTCATGACCTAGTGGCTTATTACAGAGAAAAATTCCTGCCACTTATTGTGGGTTTCAACTTTTTAAGGTGAGTCACTTGGGTGGGCAAGTATTACCTTCAAGAGAAAATCAAAGAGGAACGTGAGGAAAGTTGCTTCGTCCTCTGATTGATTCTCCTTTCCTTCTTCAACGCCAAACGACGCAGCAAACTTTGCAGCAAAGTCCAGGGTTCGTTCAACGGCGGGTTCCCGCTTGAAGATGACCATCGAATACTTCAGGTATCCAGCAAATTCATCATTGAATGCTGCTTTATCCTCGGCCTTAAAAGAAAAACGAGGAATAAACTGTGATTCAATCATTTCAATTCATGTTGGAACGAATTTACTTGAGAGTAAGCATATTATATGTCAACTTTGCAGCAGCTGAAATGAAAATGGGATGTATTTGAGAATAAGAAACATGGTGTCCAATATTGTAGCTCATGGCCTCACTCAATGCATACATGTAAGGTCCCCATTCCACAGAGGTGAGACCTTTGAAGGACCTTTGAAAGACCAAAAATTGGCAAGGTCTTACAAAGACAGCAGTCTCCAAGATCACTGAAATTTCTGTGACATGGCTCAGAAAGACCCCTCAAAGAACTCTGAAAGACTAATTTATACTTCTTGTACTGAAATTAGACTAGTCCTATAGATATCTTTCAATTGTCTTTCAGAGATCTTTTATGCAATAAGTGATCATTCATTATTCTTTCCATGGACTTTTCCTGGCCTTTCAATGATGTTTCATGAGTCTTAAATTGCTCTCTGCAAAAAACCTTGAGAGACTGTCGAAAGATCATGGAAAGACTAAGACCTTTGAAAGTTCATTGGAAGACCGCCGAAAGACCACCAAAAGACCATTCTCCTGAAAGACTGTTTTAAACTGTTTCAAAAAGTTTTGGGAATCATGCGAACCACAAAGACCACTGAAAGGTCCATCAGGAATTGTGAAAGACCTCAGAGATCTTTAAAAGCTCGTGGAAAGATCTTTGAAGGATCAAGCAAGTTTCATAGTCTTATAGCAGTTTTTCAGAGGTCTTGCTCTCTGTGGAATGGGGGTTTGAGTTTGTGTGTGTTTTGTGCATTGTCAACTGAACCATTCAGGAGATGTTGACAGGGACATGTCTGGCTTCACTTGGAAACAATAACTTACTTGAATATTTTTTTCAAAGGATATATTTTTATATTTTCAAATATTTTACCTGCTGATAATTTTTTAGCAGTGCTGTCATCAACTTGCTGTGTGTATGAAGACCTTGTTGACACTCTTCAAAGACCTCCTTCATGGTGTATTGCCGCTTTGGAGCCATCCTGCTTCTACTTTATTTATAGAACACTTGCAACGTAGAAATGGTCTGGAAAGAAATTGAAAACACATAGATGTGTAGTGCAATTTATTTAGGATGTCATGTAAACATCAACATTAACAAGGGGATGAAATTGAAATTAACAGAACAATCTCTTAAAGGGGGGCGAACTGCCCCACAATGGCCCAGCTGGGTCTCCCAAGGTATTACGCAATGTACCTGATGATGAAGGACGAATCACTTGCTTTGGCTGTGAGCTTCATTTTGCTTTTCGGAGAATGATTTTATATCATAAATCGATATCGCATCAAAACGCTTAACAAATATGTTATGAATCTTCAACAATTTTAAAGAGAAATGCCAGTAGTTGCAGTAAACACTGATTTCATGAGAAAGTCTGTAAAACCAGGCTTAATTGTCAGTATATCATCGAGGATGTAGATCTGGTACAGTTACATAAACTGAACTTCGTGAAATCTTGAAATCTACGCTGAAAAATGTTCACTCTGAAGATCACCAACACAGATAGGCACACGTGGGACAGTGTTTTATTATTGCTGGAATAAAGACCCGACGGAAGTGACCGAATCCGCACTTATTTTACTTATTTCTCAGCAATTACACAATTTCTTCCAGAATCCTTTGGCACATATTTTTTATTCATAAAAAAGGTCATTATATTAGATTCTGTAAAAAGTAATTTTGAGATCGTTACCAGAACTGGAATTTATCTGTAATACTATCATTATTTTATACCCCGGTTTATACCTCCCTATGAAGCCGGGACGCTTCACAATCCAAGTGATCTGATATGTTTGTGACATCGGTTCTTTTATTATTTCCGCTGTTGTCAGAATAAATGTGTGATTTACATTTCTTAGAAAGTTCATAACGAAAGGTATTTAAAATGTATTTGAACTCTTTATCGTCTCAAAACAATTTAACACCTGTTCTGATACATGTAGATCGTTCATTAATCAGAGATGTTTGTGACTTATATTCTGTTTTATATTCCTTTCCAATGTTGTCAGAATAATGTGTGATTTATATTTATACTCGGAGAACAAGAGTTCCTAATCAAAGGAGTTTGAAATTTCACTCGTTAGCATCATAAAACAATGTTAAATGCCTGATAGATCGTTCATTAATCTGACTCGTTTGCGACTTCTATTCTGTTTTATAATCCTTTCCGCCGTTTTCAGAATAGTGCATCATTTATATTTCTTAGAGAGTTCATAGGGAAAGATATATAAAATATATTTTAACTCGTTAGGACCTCAAAACAATTTTAAAACATTCCCAATCGATTGTTCATTGATCTGAGATGTTTGTGACTTCTATTTTGTTTTTTCTTTTCCGCGGTTGTCAGAAAAATGTGTGATTTATTATATTTCTTCTAGGAGAACTGGAGTCCATAGCGAAAGGCATATCAAATATATTTTAACTCATTACACCTCAAAACACTTTAAAACATTTCCAGACAAAAAGACACCTAAATTTTTAGATATGGTAAACAACAACTTAACATTTCAATATTTTTGCCGATATCAATTTTAGGTATTGGTGTCCGCCGCCGATTAAAACAACATTTACATTGAACTTTTTTTTACTTCAGGGATCGGCGATGAAACTTGACTTTGGTCACATGCAAAATTGGCCACCACCGAATTAACCCAGGGAGCGCTGGCCCGCGAAGCAGGCCGGCGCCCAGGAGCTCACCGTGTATTAGACCAAAAGCTTCGGTCTCTGTTATGTTGGTTGTTCAGCTGAGCTGAACTCCGACTCTCCGTTGGCTTCACTCACCAAATACAGAGACCGAAGTTCTAGCGCGATCTGTACAGGGGACTCAATGGCCGGTGGCCATATGTTTATGTACTTAAGATCGGATAAAACGGGGAAGTGAATTTGCGCGACAGCTGCGGTAAGTCACTGTTTTTGTTCCTTTTAACTTGATTTTTCTCCATTTTTTGGCAATTAATATGCCAAGAGGGAATATTAATTTGCATTTTGGTCGCGTTAATTTTCAAAATTTTTATTCATTAAAGACAAAAATTGAAGAGCCCAGACGGGGGGATTTTGCATTGCAAGTCCCCTAATGGTGGCTGCACGCTAGCGAGCCATCTGTGTACGAGGAGAAATTTAAGGGGAAAAAAATGTTTAAAAACTCCTCGAAACAGACGGCTGCCAGCTGTCTACTCTAACCGTGTATTTACCCATCACGGGACAAGGGTAGATTATGGTCAAAATATCTAGCAAGATCCTGAAGATAAATTGTGAAAACAGAAATTATGCACTTACCACGATTATATGGATGAAGGTCTATCGAGTGGTAGCATCCTGACATCGAGGCACAGACTGGAACCTCAAAAAAACGAGTTCTCTCCTACCCCAGTCCCGATCGGCCATTTTTGTTATGATTTTAGGGCCTATAAGTATAACAAAAATGGCCGATCGACATGATCGTGATCAGGACTGGGGTAGGAGAGAACTTTTCTTTTTTTTGAGGTTCCAGTCTGTGCCTCGATGTCAGGATACTACCACTCGATAGACATTCAGGCTTCATCAATATAATCATGGTAAGTGCATAATTTCTGTTTTCGCGGGCGGGAGCTCCCTGGGTTATCCGACTCCGAGCTAACGTCTTTTTTAACGACAACGTACCAAGCCCAAGCCAGGCCAAGCCAGGCAAGACGCCAGTGGCAGTGCGGCTGTAAAAATCATTTTGTTTTTCAATTATACGTAAAAACTGCCATTGTCTTAATACACGGAATGAAGTAAATGACAAGGATAAATCTAAACATTCTTTACCTGAAAAAGTTTGTGTTTTCTTCAGACTTCGGCCCAGACACACAAAAGTCAACAGCTCAGCTCGGCTTGATTTTCAAAAGTACCCGCGATATATCACAGTATAACGTTGAGGGCAGCAGACCGGGCGTCGCTCTGGGGCCGGGGCGTCGCAACAACAGTCGGTTTTTCATAAGTTGATGCCGATTATAATTATTATTATCTCTCTTTTCGGTTGACTGGATCCCCTCAGGGTCCCGTCTTACAATTGAAAAGTTACTATTGATCCAATCAATCAAATAACTTGAAAAATAATCAGGCAATAACAAATATGGGTATATGAGCCAAAAGGTGTTCCTCGATCTGCACACTCTAAAATTAGATATCAGCCAGACCACACACACACACCCCTGCAGATATTTTTTTTTGCTTTTTGCTTTTTTTAAATGATTTTTTTTTCCATAATTTCCTATCAGTTGAATATCAAGCGTATCACATATTTTTGGTAGGTCCTATATGTTATGTCTTTTTTATGCTGGAATACAAAAACTCTCTGCCTAGTTAATTGGCTTTCATTAAATGTAATGATGAACTATATATTACATGAATGAGAAGTATATCCTTAAAGGGGAATCCAACCCAAATAAAAACTTGTTTTTATAAGGAAAAGAAAAATCAGATAAGTTGATGGGTGAAAATTTGAACAATATTGGACAAGCAACAAGAATGTTATGAATTTTTAAAAGTTGTAAATATTGGTAATCACTATACCCATGGAGACTTCAAATTGGCCGCATATGGGATGTCATAGTGATGTAAGGCAAGGACTACTCTTCCATGTACTCCAATACATGTTAAGGCTAAAATGTCATTTTTCCCAAAAGTTTTATTTTAAATTATATTTTTTTTCATGAGGACATAACAAAATATACTACCTGGGTTATATTTAGATAAATGCCCCAGGGGAATGGGTACTTAGGAGAAAACCACATATCCCTGATAATAAAGTAAATGGCCTATGGGAAAGTTGTCCTTGCCCCTTGTCATAATTTACTTACACAGTTGCCAATTTGAAATCTACATAGTATTAGTGATCTCAATTTTAAAGCAGCTATAACTTTCTAATTGCTTGTCTGATTTCTTTCAAACTTTCACCATTCTGTTTGATTTATTTTTCTCCTTCCCAACACAACTTTTATTGTCAAGGCTGGATTCCCCTTTAAGCTTTGTTTTCACCCAGTTTTCACCTCAGTATATTCATGCATGAATGAATATAATGCACATTTTCATTGAAACGTAACTTGCAATACTTCATTGATCAATAATTATTTCTTAAATAATTCTGAGAGTTAAAATGATATGCATAATTTCATATAAAGTTCTGATCCTTAATTGTTTCTTTTGACAGAAAATGAAATATCTAATTGCACCTCGAGGCAACATCAGGCAGATATCCATACATTAAAAATCATTTGCAAAATGCATAATATTGACTGAAGCACATTTGAATTGAATATCAAATGAAAGCATTATCAATAAAAAATGAGTCGTGATCATTGAAACATGACATGTTAATGCTTCAATGATCACAGAAAGGTCTAAATATATGCATTATTGCATGATTCTTAAAGGTCAAGTCCACCCCAGAAAGATGTTGATTTGAATGAAAAGAGAGAAATCAAACTAGCAAAACGCCGAAAACTTCATCAAAATCGGATGTAAAATCAGAAAGTTATGATACTAACAAGTTTTGCTCATTTTTCACAAAACATTGATATGCACAACTCAAATGACACGTACAGTCGATGATGTCCCTCACTCACTATTTTTTTTTTTTTTTTATTGTTTGAATTATGAAATATTTGATTTTTTATAGATTTGACAATGAGGACCAACTTGACTGAATCATATAGTATTAAACAATGCTCATTCCACATGTTTAGGGAGGAATTAATTGTTGTATCACTTGACAATAAAGAGAAAAATAGAATATTCCCTATTTCATGTAATAAAATACAAAATAAATAGTAAATGGATGGTGTCATCAGTCTCCTCATTTGCATACCCACCAGGATGTGCATATAACTGTTTTGTGAAATTAAGCAAAACTTTCAAATGTCATAACTTTCTTATTTTACATCCGATTTTGATGGGGTGGACTTGTCCTTTAATCATTCATGCATGACCAATCGCAATTTGCAACCATGTGCAAAACAAAGGGTATAATACATCATAATTCGTGATATTTTATGAAGGCCAAGTAATGAACTGAATGTTCTGGTTTGAACATAGTTCAAGTTCTCATTTTGCATTGTTGTATGTAGTGTACAAACGGTTACACTTCGTAATTCCAAAGGTTCTTTATTCCGACGGTTCGTAATTCCGAAACACGTAAATTGCCTATACCTCGATGTTCATTAATCCGAAAACGTAAAAGGGTTCGTTAATCCGAACATTTGTGGCGTTATTCCGAAGGTTCGTTATTCCGAAGGTTAGATAATCCGAAAACGAAATAAGGTTCGTTAATCCAAAAACGAAATAAGGTTCGTTGTTCCGAAGGTCCGTTAGTCCGAAAACGAAATAAGGTTCGTTAATCATTAGTTTTCGGACTAACGAACCTTCGGAATTACGAACCTCACTTCGTTTTCGGACTAACGAACCTTCGGAATTACGAACCTTCGGAAATACGGACCTTCGGAATAACGAACCTTCGGAATATCCGAACCTTCGGAATAACGAAGCTTCGGAATTAAGAATGTATGCGGTACAAACAGCCCTTGGAGACACAGTGCCACTAAAATTTATTTACACCCATTCATTTACTGCACTGCAATGCAACATTTCGAGATAAGCCAGTCCAAGCATAGGTATATCTACACCTAATAAACAAAATACTGTCGTGTTCCACACTGTGAACAAACTGTGGGTCACATGTGTTCTTTTCAAGCAGGAACAGAGAAACAAAGTCATAATACCAAAAGAAAAGGAGAAATGATTGGATGGGCAATTTCCGGGACAAAATACAACTTCTCTTCTTTTTTTGTCACCTTTTTAGCCCTCGAAATGCCTTTTATTGAGTAAAATAGTATCAAAATATACACAAGCAAACATTATTATACAATCAATATATATATGTATGAACTCACACATTAATAATACTTCACATTTCTCTCAAGTAAATAAAGAATGAATTGACATCCACTTAGTATTAAATTTCTCAAACAAACCCAATACAGAATTAATATATCTCTCACCTTCATAATACTGAATCTTTTTTTTTTCTTTGCATATGTTTTTTTTTTTTTTTCTTTCTTTACAAATTCTGTTCTCAAAGGACTAAGCAGTGCACAAACCAGGGAAAAAAAAATATCCATATCGCTAAATTTCATACATGGGAACCTCAGTAATACAAAAAAGAATCATGCAACAAACATGCGGTATCAATTTATCTTAATGATTTTTTTTTTCATTCGAAAAAATGAGGAAAATAGACACCCTTGTGTCTTAGTGTTTGTCCACAGTAGATGGTTGAACAAAAAACAATGAACATACAAGTGAAACCTTATTGACATAACAGTTGCAAAACATAAATCCTAATTCTAAATACATCCTTTACATCAGTATTAATAGTTTAAGAAGTGTACAGACATCCAAAGATAAGAAAAAATCAACGAGGGGCACATGAGCACATTGCTTTACGTCTCAACATCCAAGTACATCCAAGTAAGTAAAGATACATAGGCAGGCCAATATATCCCTTGACCCTAATCATGGCATTATGGTTTAGATTATCTCCCTAATAAAATGTGAAATGAACGACCTTTAGGTAAACACAGCTGTACACTTTGAAATGACATAGCTTTTTAATATGGTTTCAGTTGTCTACAAAGCTACGACATTAATTGATTTTAAGATTAACACAGGGCCGCGGATCCAGGGGTTTTAAAAGGGGTGGTGGGCACATATTCTGAGGAAAAATTTGACAAGCAAAAAAAAATAACAAAAAGGTCTTCACTTTCAAAAGGGGGGGGGGCACACTTCTATTTTAACAGCATTTTTACATTAAAAACTTTAATCGTGCCTTATAAAGGGGGGGGTTACGGGCTGGCTTTGCCCCCCCCCCTGGATCTGCCAGTGAATTAAAATTTATACTAATTATGTTGATTTGGTTTGAAGATAAGAACTTTAGAAATATCAGAAATGTTAGAAACAACCTAGTAGATCGGTCTCATCTGCATTATGAAATTCAATATAGAAATAGCGTGGACCTTGTGACATTGAAAAATTCAAAAAAAAATTCTTCTCTTTATTTCAATCTTTGAATGTACAATTTATTATCCACGACCACTAAGGGCTAGGCTACCCTCTTGCCTAGTGTCAAGATGACCATCCCCCTGGCCCTTTTTACGTGTAGTTCTCCCCCATTGCGCTATAACAAAAAAGGGCCTGAGAAAAAAAATGGCCTTGCCCTTAAAATATCGAAATTTCATGCCTAAAAATTGAACTATTTACCCATTCTTTTCTCAGAATTCCTATTTCACATTTTAAGGTTCGGTGTCTGGAACGGCTCAGAATTTTCTTGAGGCCTTGATGGCCTCTCAAAATTTTCTTACACTGAGAACAATGATGATTTCTTACATGACAAATAAAATCTTTCTCTTACAATGGAGGCAAAAGGAGGGTTTCTCTATCAGTATATGAGAGTTAAGACCATTAATGGAAAATCCATTCTCACAATGCGAGCAATGGTGAGGTTTTTCTTACGTACATATTCTGATATGGCAGGTAATAAAGTGTACTCTCATAGGGAATCTGGTCTCAAAATACAGGCAAAGATACGTGTGCGTTCCAAGATGTTGATTTATTTTACTTTCCACAGTTAATCCTTTCTCAAATGGGGAAAGGTGAAGAAGTTATCTCCTCATCTTATACGATGGATGATTGGGGTATGATATATTTTTTTCTGTTAATTGTAACATAGTGAGTACCTAGGCATAAAAAGCTTGACCACACTAGTATTCTTTTTCATTGTACGAACCTTTTTAATTTACGACTTAAATTTCATTGATCAAAGATATACTTTAATTAACTATTTTAGGGAACCCATACTAACAAGCTTTGCTTTCCAGTGGGTTTCCCTTTTTTCATTTCTGTATATTATATATTTGTGTTTTGCTTTACATTGTAACTTTTGTTAAATTTTGGAATGAAAAAGAATAAATGCAATCAATCAATCAATCAGTTGAACCTTATAGTGTGCATATCAAAAAAAGTTTACACTTTGAAAAAGCCCTGGGAATTAAAAAATATACAACATGTGGGTAGTTTTTTCGGTTCCATGACATTTGCTCCGGCGACAATTGCTCCGATGGAAGATTTGCACGTTAAGTCAACTATTTAATCTAACCTCCAAAACTAAATAAACCCTAATCATAATCTTTACACTCTTTTGAAACAAAAACTCTATTACAATCCCAACTCTAACCCCATTCCGTCTGAGATATCAAGACCGGAGCAAATGTCGCAGGAGCAAATGTTGTGTCACCAGTTTTTTCACATATAATATTGAGTTTGGGTCTCATCTATCCAATGAAAGTAAAAGGTTTGACAAAATCTTACACTTGAGTGAGCACTGCCCATTTTTGTAAAGCTCGCAGAAATCTGTTTGCCCAGAAATGCTCGTTTTCACGTTGAGTCAAGGGGAAGGGGCAAAATCAAACGTGTCCTGCAAAACATTTCTTATACATTTCCCTTGCATTTTTATTCAGTTGAAATAAAATGGATACATTCACGCAACAATTTGTAACAATTTTGCCACCCAAATTGAAATTTCAACACTTACTAAGCACAACCTTTACCCTTTTGTGCCAGCTGGATCTGAGGACATAACTGAATCTGAACAAAAATTTTATATCAGACATCACCAGCATTTTTCACTAAGTTTTTTTCATTTAAAGTGGGTTTACATTTCATTTTTCATTTAGTACTTGTTTCTCCACACTTTTTCCAAGCTTGACAATGATTAACAAATTGAAAATCAAGCCCAAGCCATTTCATGTAAATCACAGCTCAGTGTAAATCAAATATCGTCACGATGGCCTCGGTGTGTGGGGGAGTGGGGTGGGGTGCAATGCACTCTTTGAAGTGTTTTGGGCAAGGAAACAAGTTTGAAAAAGGTAAAAGATATCTACAAATCACTTGTACTAGGTAAATTCCACACGTTCTTCATGATTATGGCCTACTTTTATTCGCATAACTATTTCCAAGTTCTGCGCAAATAATTTTTCACTAACTTTTCAAAAGTAAATGGTGCTCACTCAGGCAGAAATATTTTTCGACTGTTATATTGTCATTTTGTTAAATGGATCTGTACCAATGTTAAAATGTGGAAAAATCTTCAGGATATTACAAATGTATAATTTTACAGGATTTTTTCTAAGAGTAAACTTTTTTTTGATACGCACTGTAGAAGCCCTGCTAAGAATCAATCACATGACTTTCCTGCATTGCGTTTCAAATTTAATTCAAATGTCTTTGCAGAAAACAATTTCTCATAATTTGGACAAGGATGGGATTTTACTTTAGCATTTGATATTAGATTTTTGAGCAATAAGACACTTTATATTGCTCTTCTTAGACAATCTCTTCTCACAAGGATAGCAATAATGAAGCCATTTTTCATGTATGTGTTCATATCAGAAAATGAAAGCTTTTGGGGAAACCCATTCTAACAATATCAACATATATTTTTTTAATCCAGAGTCAGGTGTCGTGATAAATTTCGAAAGATTTCTTTTGGGAGAAAATCTCTTCTCACAATGACAGCAAATAAAGGATAGAGTTTTTCTCCATTATGAGTTTTTATAAGAATGTTAAGCGAGTTCTCTATCGAAAAAAATGCCTTCTTACAATGAGAGGAAATATAGGGTTTTTTCTCCAGTATGTATTCTTGTATGAAGTATTAGATGGGCTTTTGGGGAAAATATCTTCTCACAGTGAGAGCAAGCACCAAGCTTTACTCCATTAAGTATTCTTAAATGTTCTGTAAGATTGGCCTTGTAAGATAATATCTTCTCACTATGAGTGCAAGCATCAGGCTTTACTCCATTAAGTATTCTTAAATGTTCTGTAAGATTGGCCTTGAAAGATAATATCTTCTCACTATGAGTGCAAGCATCAGGCTTTACTCCATTAAGTATTCTTAAATGTTCTGTAAGATTGGCCTTGAAAGATAATATCTTCTCACAATGAGAGCAAGCACCAAGCTTTACTCCATTAAGTATTCTTAAATGTTCTGTAAGATTGGCCTTGTAAGATAATATCTTCTCACAATGAGTGCAAGCATCAGGCTTTACTCCATTAAGTATTCTTAAATGTTCTGTAAGATTGGCCTTGAAAGATAATATCTTCTCACTATGGGTGCAAGCATCAGGCTTTACTCCATTAAGTATTCTTAAATGTTCTGTAAGATTGGCCTTGTAAGATAATATCTTCTCACAATGAGTGCAAGCATCAGGCTTTACTCCATTAAGTATTCTTAAATGTTCTGTAAGATTGGCCTTGAAAGATAATATCTTCTCACTATGGGTGCAAGCATCAGGCTTTACTCCATTAAGTATTCTTAAATGTTCTGTAAGATGGGCCTTGAAAGATAATATCTTCTCACTATGAGTGCAAGCATCAGGCTTTACTCCATTAAGTATTCTTAAATGTTCTGTAAGATTGGCCTTCTAAGATAATATCTTCTCACAATGAGTGCAAGCATCAGGCTTTACTCCATTAAGTATTCTTAAATGTTCTGTAAGATTGGCCTTGAAAGATAATATCTTCTCACTATGAGTGCAAGCATCAGGCTTTACTCCATTAAGTATTCTTAAATGTTCTGTAAGATTGGCCTTGAAAGATAATATCTTCTCACAATGAGAGCAAGCACCAAGCTTTACTCCATTAAGTATTCTTAAATGTTCTGTAAGATTGGCCTTGTAAGATAAAATCTTCTCACTATGAGAGCAAGCATCAGGCTTTACTCCATTAAGTATTCTTAAATGTTCTGTAAGATTGGCCTTGTAAGATAATATCTTCTCACAATGAGTGCAAGCATCAGGCTTTACTCCATTAAGTATTCTTAAATGTTCTGTAAGATTGGCCTTGAAAGATAATATCTTCTCACTATGAGTGCAAGCACCAGGCTTTACTCCATTAAGTATTCTTAAATGTTCTGTAAGATTGGCCTTGTAAGATAAAATCTTCTCACTATGAGAGCAAGCATCAGGCTTTACTCCATTAAGTATTCTTAAATGTTCTGTAAGATTGGCCTTGTAAGATAATATCTTCTCACTATGAGAGCAAGCATCAGGCTTTACTCCATTAGGTATTCTTAAATGTTCTGTAAGATTGGCCTTGTAAGATAATATCTTCTCACAATGAGTGCAAGCATCAGGCTTTACTCCATTAAGTATTCTTGAATGTTCTGTAAGATTGGCCTTGAAAGATAATATCTTCTCACTATGAGTGCAAGCATCAGGCTTTACTCCATTAAGTATTCTTAAATGTTCTGTAAGATTGGCCTTGTAAGATAAAATCTTCTCACTATGAGAGCAAGCATCAGGCTTTACTCCATTAAGTATTCTTAAATGTTCTGTAAGATTGGCCTTGTAAGATAATATCTTCTCACTATGAGAGCAAGCATCAGGCTTTACTCCATTAGGTATTCTTAAATGTTCTGTAAGATTGGCCTTGTAAGATAATATCTTCTCACAATGAGTGCAAGCATCAGGCTTTACTCCATTAAGTATTCTTAAATGTTCTGTAAGATTGGCCTTGAAAGATAATATCTTCTCACTATGAGTGCAAGCATCAGGCTTTACTCCATTAAGTATTCTTAAATGTTCTGTAAGATTGGCCTTGTAAGATAAAATCTTCTCACTATGAGAGCAAGCATCAGGCTTTACTCCATTAAGTATTCTTAAATGTTCTGTAAGATTGGCCTTGTAAGATAATATCTTCTCACAATGAGTGCAAGCATCAGGCTTTACTCCATTTAGTATTCTTAAATGTTCTGTAAGATTGGCCTTGTAAGATAATATCTTCTCACAATGAGTGCAAGCATCAGGCTTTACTCCATTAAGTATTCTTAAATGTTCTGTAAGATTGGCCTTGAAAGATAATATCTTCTCACAATAGCATAATCCTGATAGGACTTTTCTCCAGCATGCATTTTTACATGACAGGTTAATTTAATGTGCTTTATTTAATCAATGAGCATAATTAGTAATGAGATTTTAAAGAACAAAGCTTTTCTCAAGTATGTGTTCTTTCATGACGAGTAAGTTCAACCTTTCTAGAAAACCTCTTCTCACAATGAGAGCAAGCATAAGGCTTTTCTCCAATACGAGTTGTCATATGACGGGTAAGATTACTCTTTGTAGAATGTCTCTTCTCACAATGAGAGGAAGCATAAGGCTTTTCTCCAATATGTGCTCGTATGTGATGGGTAAGCTCAATCTTTGTACAAAATCTCTTCTTACAATGAGAACAAGCATGAGGCTTTTCTCCGGTATGTGTCCTTATATGAAAGGTAAAATGGGTCTTGTTACTGAATCTCTTCTGACAATAAGTGCAAACATAAGGCTTTTCTCAAGTATGTGTACTCATATGACAAGAGAGCTCTCTCTTTGTAGAAAATCTCCTCTTACAACGAGAGCATGCATGAGGCTTTTGTCCAGTATGTGTTGTCACATGACGGGTTAAGGTGCCTTTGTCACAAAATCTCTTCTCACAATGAGAGCATGCATAAGGTTTTTCTTTAGTATGTGTTACTATGTGAAGGGTAAGATTTCTCTTCTTAGAAAATCTCTTCTTGCAAAGAGAGCAAAAATAAGGCTTTTCTCCAATATGTGTTGTTTCATGACGGGTTAATTCACCCGTTGTAGGAAACCACTCCTCACAATGAGAGCAAGCATAAGGCTTTTCTCCAGTATGAGTTGTCATATGACGGGCAAGATCACCCTTTGTAGAGTGTCTCTTCTCACAATGAGAGCAAGCATAAGGCTTTTCTCCAGTATGTGTTCGTATATAACGGGTAAGCTCTGTCTTTGTACAAAATCTCTTCTTACAATGAGAGCAAGCATAAGGCTTTTCTCCAGAATGAGTTCTTAAATGGTCTTTTAGATAAGTACTGTAAGAATATCTTTTTTCACAATGAGGGCAAGCATATGGCTTTTCTCCAGTATGTCTTCTTATATGACGGGTAAGCTCACTTTTTGTAGAAAACCTCCTCTCACAATGAGAGCAAGCATATGGCTTTTCTCCAGTATGTGTTTTTATATGGCAGATAACATTGGTCTTGTTAGAAAACCTTTTCTCACAATAAGAGCAAGAATAAGGTTTTTCTCCAGTATGCGTTCTTATATGACAGGTTAATGAACTTTATCAGAAAATCTCTTCTCATAATGAGAGCAAGCATGAGGCTTTTCTCCGGTATGTGTCCTTATATGGAGGGTAAGATGGGCCTTCTTACTAAATCTCTTCTGACAATAAGTGCAAGCATGAGGCTTTTCTCCGGTATGTGCCCTCATATGAAAGGTAAAATGGTCTTGCTACTAAATCTCTTCTCACAATGAGAGCAATCATAAGGCTTTTCTCCAATATGAGTTGTCATATGACTGGTAAGATTACTCTTTGTAGAATGTCTCTTCTCACAATGAGAGCAAGCATAAGGCTTTTCGCCAGTATGTGTTCGTATATGATGAGTAAGCTCAATCTATGTACAAAATCTCTTCTTACAATGAGAGCAAGCATGAGGCTTTTCTCCAATATGTGTTTTTTCATGACGGGTTAATTCACCCTTTGTAGAAAACCTCTTCTCACAATGAGAGCAAGCATAAGGCTTTTCTCCAGTATGAGTTGTCATATGACGGGCAAGATTACCCTTTGTAGAATGTCTCTTCTCACAATGAGAGCAAGCATAAGGCTTTTCTCCAGTATGTGTTCGTATATGACGGGTAAGCTCTGACTTTGTACAAAATCTCTTCTTACAATGAGAGCAAGCAAAAGGCTTTTCTCCAGTATGAGTTCTTAAATGACCTGTAAGCTCACTTTTTGTAGAAAACCTCCTCTCGCAATGAGAGCAAGCATATGGCTTTTCTCCAGTATGTGTTCTGATATGGCAGATAACACTGGTCTTGTTAGAAAACCTTTTCTCACAATAAGGTTTTTCTCCAGTATGCGTTCTTATATGACAGGTTAATGATCTTTTATCAGAAAATCTCTTCTCACAATGAGAGCAAGCATATGGCTTTTCTCCAGTATGTCTTCTTATATGACCTGTAAGCTCACTTTTTGTAGAAAACCTCCTCTCGCAATGAGAGCAAGCATATGGCTTTTCTCCAGTATGTGTTCTTATATGGCAGATAACATTGGTCTTGTTAGAAAACCTTTTCTCACAATAAGAGCAAGAATAAGGTTTTTCTCCAGTATGCGTTCTTATATGACAGGTTAATGAGCTTTTATCATAAAATCTCTTCTCACAATGAGAGCAAGCATGAGGCTTTTCTCCAGTATGTGTCCTTATATGAAGGGTAAGATGGGCCTTGTTACTAAATCTCTTCTGACAATAAGTGCAAACATAAGGCTTTTCTCCAGTATGTGAAATCATATGACAAGAGAGCTCTCTCTTTGTAGAAAATCTCCTCTTACAACGAGAGCATGCATGAGGCTTTTGTCCAGTATGTGTTGTCACATGACGGGTTAAGGTGCTTTTGTCACGAAATCTCTTCTCACAATGAGAGCATGCATAAGGTTTTTCTTGAGTATGTGTTACTATGTGAAGGGTAAGATTTCTCTTCTTCGAAAATCTCTTCTCACAATGAGAGCAAGCATAAGGCTTTTCTCCAGTATGTGTTCGTATATGACGGGTAAGCTCAATCTTTGTACAAAATCTCTTCTTACAATGAGAGCAAGCATAAGGCTTTTCTCCAGAATGAGTTCTTAAATGGTCTTTTAGATAAGTACTGTAAGAATATTTTTTTTCACAATGAGGGCAAGCATATGGCTTTTCTCCAGTATGTCTTCTTATATGACGGGTAAGCTCACTTTTTGTAGAAAACCTCCTCTCACAATGAGAGCAAGCATATGGCTTTTCTCCAGTATGTGTTTTTATATGGCAGATAACATTGGTCTTGTTAGAAAACCTTTTCTCACAATAAGAGCAAGAATAAGGTTTTTCTCCAGTATGCATTCTTATATGACAGGTTAATGAACTTTATCAGAAAATCTCTTCTCACAATGAGAGCAAGCATTAGGCTTTTCTCCGGTATGTGTCCTTATATGGAGGGTAAGATGGGCCTTCTTACTAAATCTCTTCTGACAATAAGTGCAAGCATGAGGCTTTTCTCCGGTATGTGTCCTCATATGAAAGGTAAAATGGGTCTTGCTACTAAATCTCTTCTCACAATGAGAGCAATCATAAGGCTTTTCTCCAATATGAGTTGTCATATGACTGGTAAGATTACTCTTTGTAGAATGTCTCTTCTCACAATGAGAGCAAGCATAAGGCTTTTCGCCAGTATGTGTTCGTATATGACGAGTAAGCTCAATCTTTGTACAAAATCTCTTCTTACAATGAGAGCAAGCATGAGGCTTTTCTCCAATATGTGTTTTTTCATGACGGGTTAATTCACCCTTTGTAGAAAACCTCTTCTCACAATGAGAGCAAGCATAAGGCTTTTCTCCAGTATGAGTTGTCATATGACGGGCAAGATTACCCTTTGTAGAATGTCTCTTCTCACAATGAGAGCAAGCATAAGGCTTTTCTCCAGTATGTGTTCGTATATGACGGGTAAGCTCTGACTTTGTACAAAATCTCTTCTTACAATGAGAGCAAGCAAAAGGCTTTTCTCCAGTATGAGTTCTTAAATGACCTGTAAGCTCACTTTTTGTAGAAAACCTCCTCTCGCAATGAGAGCAAGCATATGGCTTTTCTCCAGTATGTGTTCTTATATGGCAGATAACACTGGTCTTGTTAGAAAACCTTTTCTCACAATAAGAGCAAGAATAAGGTTTTTCTCCAGTATGCGTTCTTATATGACAGGTTAATGATCTTTTATCAGAAAATCTCTTCTCACAATGAGAGCAAGCATATGGCTTTTCTCCAGTATGTCTTCTTATATGAACTGTAAGATCACTTTTTGTAGAAAACCTCCTCTCGCAATGAGAGCAAGCATATGGCTTTTCTCCAGTATGTGTTCTTATATGGCAGATAACATTGGTCTTGTTAGAAAACCTTTTCTCACAATAAGAGCAAGAATAAGGTTTTTCTCCAGTATGCGTTCTTATATGACAGGTTAATGAGCTTTTATCATAAAATCTCTTCTCACAATGAGAGCAAGCATGAGGCTTTTCTCCAGTATGTGTCCTTATATGAAGGGTAAGATGGGTCTTGTTACTAAATCTCTTCTGACAATAAGTGCAAACATAAGGCTTTTCTCCAGTATGTGAAATCATATGACAAGAGAGCTCTCTCTTTGTAGAAAATCTCCTCTTACAACGAGAGCATGCATGAGGCTTTTGTCCAGTATGTGTTGTCACATGACGGGTTAAGGTGCTTTTGTCACGAAATCTCTTCTCACAATGAGAGCATGCATAAGGTTTTTCTTGAGTATGTGTTACTATGTGAAGGGTAAGATTTCTCTTCTTCGAAAATCTCTTCTCACAATGAGAGCAAGCATAAGGCTTTTCTCCAGTATGTGTTCGTATATGACGGGTAAGCTCAATCTTTGTACAAAATCTCTTCTTACAATAAGTGCAAACATGAGGCTTTTCTCCAGAATGAGTTCTTAAATGGTCTTTTAGATAAGTACTGTAAGAATATCTTTTTTCACAATGAGGGCAAGCATATGGCTTTTCTCCAGTATGTCTTCTTATATGACGGGTAAGCTCACTTTTTGTAGAAAACCTCCTCTCACAATGAGAGCAAGCATATGGCTTTTCTCCAGTATGTGTTGTCACATGACGGGATAAGGTGCTTTTGTCACAAAATCTCTTCTCACAATGAGAGCATGCATAAGGTTTTTCTCCACTATGCGTTCTTAAATGAATGGTAAGATCACCCTTACAAGAAAATTTCTTCTCACAGTTAGAGCAATGATAAGGTTTTTTTCCTGCATGTGTTCTTATGGGACGGGTAAGATCTCTTTTTGTTAAGAATCTCTTCTTACAATGAGAGTGATAAGGCTTTTCTCCCGAATGTATTGTTATATGATTTGTAAGAAGTACCTTTCGGGCAAAACCCTTCTCACAATGAGAGCAAATATAAGGCTTGTCTCCATTTTCATGTATTCCCATATGGGTCATTAGATTATCATTACAATCAAAAATCTTATCACAATGGGGGCACTTAAAGCTCATATCTAGCTTTGTTCTAAGATTGCTAATAGATCCTTTTTCTCTAAAGCATGCTTTCAGATGTACGATTAAAGTGCTCTCATCTGTGAATATCTTACTGCATTGTAAACACCGATATGACTTCTCTCCACTGCATTCTGTTGCATTAGATTGTCTCTTGTCCTCTTCACTCTCAAAGTCTTTATCTGGGGAGGAAAAGAAGGGTATTTATCTTAAATGCCATTTTCACACTTTTCATCACAGTGTACATGTACATGTATTTAGTTACCTACTACTACGGTTTACAAATAAAGGAATCAATAGGGGGAACTAAACCTTGTAGACCTGATATCAGTCAACTATTAATCTTTCTAAATCCTTCCTCACTCCCCCTTCCCAAAGATTTCATATGACAGGAAAGCTCACTCTTTCTGTAAAATATCTTCTTACAATGAGGGCAAGCATGAGTCTTTTCTCCAGTGTGTGTTCTTATGTGAAGGCTAAAATAGATCTTTGTAGAAAATCTGTTCTCACAATGACACCAATCAGACGGATTCTGTCCGGCATGTGTTCTTATATGACATGAAAGATTTCACTCTTGAGAAAATCTCTTCTCACAGTAAGAGCAAGAATAAGATGTTGCTCCTGTATCTGTTCTAATAAAACGGGTATGTACAGTCTACATAGAAAATCATTTCTCATAATGATATCAAAGCATAAGGTTTTCCTCCAGTATGTGTCTTTAAATTTTTAGTAATATTTGTAAGGAATGCTCTTCTCACATTGAGATTAAGCGCAAGGTTTTTCTCCAGTAAACGTCCTTAAATATTGTGTAAGATTTCTCTTGAAAGGAAATTTTTTCACAATGAGAGCAAGCAAAAGGCTTTTTTCCAGTGTGTGTTTTTATATGACGGGTTTGCTGAAACTTCTGAGAAAATTTCTCCTCACAATGTGGACAAGCATATGGCTTTTCTCCTCTATGTGTTCTTAAATGGCAGAAAAATGACTCCTCACAGAATATCTCTTCTCACAATGAAAGCAAGCATAAGGCTTTTCTCCAGTATGTGTTTTTATATGATGGGTAAGTTGAATCTTCACAGAAAATTTCTTCTCACAATGTGAGCAATGATAAGGCTTTTTATCAGTATGTGTTCTCATTTGCATTGTAAGATGAGACTTTCTAGAAAACATCTTCTCACAGTGAGAACAATCATAAGGCTTTTCCCCTGTGTGTGTTCTTACATGACGGGTAAGACTACACTTGTCAGAAAATTTCTTCTCACAATAAGAGCAATGATAAGGCATTTTACCAGTATGTGTTCTCATATGCCTTGTACGATTAGACTTACTAGAAAACATCTTCTCACAGTGAGAACAATCATAAGGCTTTTCTCCTGTGTGTGTTCTCATATGACAAGTACGATCACACTTGTCAGAAAATTTCTTCTCATAATAAGAGCAACGATAAGGCTTCTTACCAGTATGTGTTCTCATATGCATTGTAAGATGAGACTTTATAGAAAATATCTTCTCACAGTGAGAACAATCATAAGGTTTTTCTCCTCTGTGTGTTCTTATATGGCGGGTAAGATTACTCTTCACAGAAAATCTCTTCTCACAATAAGAGCAATGATAAGGCTTTTCACCAGTATGCGTTCTCATATGCATTGTAAGACGAGACTTTCTAGAAAACATCTTCTCACAGTGAGAACAATCATAAGGCTTTTCTCCTGTGTGTGTCCTCATATGACGGGTAAGATCACACTTGTCAGAAAATTTCTTCTCACAATAAGAGCAATGATAAGGCTTCTTACCAGTATGCGTTCTCATATGCATTGTAAGATGAGACTTTATAGAAAATATATTTTCACAAAGAGAACAATCACAAGGTTTTTCTCCTGTGTGTGTTCTTATATGGCCGGTAAGATTACTCTTCACAGAAAATTTCTTCTCACAATAAGAGCAATGATAAGGCTTTTCACCAGTATGTGTTCTCATATGCATTGTAAGACGAGACTTTCTAGAAAATATCTTCTCACAGTGAGAACAATCATAAGGCTTTTCTCCTATGTGTGTTTTTATATGTGTAAGGAAGACCTTTTTGGCAAAACCCTTCTTACAATGAGGGCAAAGATAGGGTTTATCTCCATTTTCATGTATTCCCATATGGGTGATTAGATTATTATCACAATCAAAAATCTTATCACAATGGGGGCACTTAAAGCTCATATCTAACTTTGTTCTAAAACTGCTAACAATTCCCTCTTCTCTACAGCATGCTTTCTGATGTAGAATTAAAGTGCTCTCATCCGTGAATATCTTACTGCATTGTAAACCCCGATATGACTTCTTTCCACTGCATTCTGTTGCATTAGATTGTCTCTTGTCCTCTTCACTCTCAATCTCTTTATCTGGGGAGGAAAAAAATAGTATTCATTTTTAATGCCCCTCTCACACAATTTATTAGTGTGTATATAGTTACCTTTTATTATGGTTTACATTAAAGGAATTATCAGTGAAGGTAATAAAACCTTGAATACTTGATATCAACTTTTCCTCAATCAATCCTTCCTCACTTATCCCTAATATAACCAATGATGATATGGAAAAGATTGTTACTCGAAGGAACTCCTTTCTCACAACCAGAGCAATAGTGTTTTCTTTAGTTATGCTCAAGTTTAAGTATGTTTTAATGTGGTAACCTTCTTAACCCAAATAATTTTTGTTGTCAGATATCTCTATGTGTAAAGCTGGCACCATGTTGGCCCATGGTAACCAGAAACTTTAATCTTGGGCCACCATTATTTCAAAATGCTAAGTTGTGGTGGCTTGATGGATGCTGGCTACCAAAAGTGTTTTTATGATGCATATTTTCAATCCACATTTGCACTCATTTAACCAACTCGCCATGATGCAAAAAATAAAGAGAATAAGATGCCTGATTTTCTTTTAACTGCTATCCAAATATTTTGACCTTGTCATAGATTTTTTTCAAAGAATATTATTTACATAAATTGCATTCTAAATCAATCCCATCAGTTTATTTCACTACCTTTGTAGCAAATGCTTTAAAAAATGTTGTGGCAGACTAATGATTCTGCTGAAAGTACAACTTTAAAGGGATTCCACTCCAGGCTGAAAAGTGTGTGTCAAGAGAGATAGATGTGTGGAACAGTCTCCCCTGAAGATGTAGTTACTGCTTGTTCAGTGAATGCATTCAAGAATAAACTTGATAAGCATTGGGAGAAAATTGCCTTTGATTTTAGTGATTTTAGATTTTCGAGTGTTTTCATGGATTTTTTTTAGCTGTCCACGATACCCCTGCCACCCCTACCTGCCAACACAAGTAGTGATCTGTATAGATTTTGTCTGGAGGAGAGCAGCAATGGACATCTCTACTTTGATCGATAAACAGGCTTAGTCCCACACCACTGTTGGTGTAAAGATATCTGAATATAGACAAATTCAACAGGTAAAAAGCTGAAAATCCCTCTGAATCTGATGAAAATCAGCGAAGTTATTTAATTTCAAAAGTTCTGCACAACATTGCAAAGACAGTTACATCCCAACCCTCATGAATATGCAGTTGGTGGGCCGATGAAGGCATGATCTCCTACTTTCATTTCTGTATGTCATTATATGGGATCAAAATGATTTCCTTTTGTCATTGTGCATGTGAACGTGTCTGAACTTGTCTCTCATGCAACACAATATGTTTAAGAAATTATTGTCAGTAATTAATCAATTGAAGTAAACTTTGAATTGTCAAACTTAATTATTTCTTATCCAATTTCGATCAAATTTTCTGTTTGTCTGATTTAACTCTATATCTTCAAATTATGTAACTTCAGCTTCAAGCACCCCTTAAACTCTTTGATTGAATATAATATGGTCCAAATATGTAAACAATTTATAATTTTCTATCACTTTAAGCAGTCTCTCAGCATGAATTACCATTTAAGGGGTTGGGTAAGGCGTATGGGGCAAAATTTCTTTCACCTTTTGATAAAAAAAATCATATTTTTTGACAAAATGTGACAAAGTATTCAAAGATAAAATCACATTCCACCCCTCTTTTCTGTTCTTTTTCTTAATTTTTTTCTTGGTCATTAAAATTTTTGAGGGTCACGCATGGCACCCCATCTGAACACCAGTGATTAGTGTCGTGGATTGACTATATCCTTAATCTTAACTGATCATGCTCTGATCCAATGAAAATAACCGATATCCATTAGAAAAACCCACTAGTTATGAAATATTTGTTAAATGACCTGAAATTTATTTACGTGCTACATGACACTTGCTACCTTACACTCACATAACATGGTATCTGGGTGATGTTTCAAAATACTGTTAATGAGTTACAAATGACTCTACGAACATCTGGTCATTTTTTTATTGCCAGCTACATCATACAGTACAAAAAAATGGTCACCAGTCGTGTGTGACATCGTTCATAACTTACGAACATCTTTATGAATAATTCACCCACACCCTACCCGGGGAGGATGTGGAAAGTTGCACTAAAAATGAAAGTCAAAATGATAAACTTTATACTTTATATTTAAATATCTGATGACCTTTTATTGCCAGCTACATCATTTAGCACAGAAAAATGTTAACCAGTCAGCTTAAAGTCATTTGTAAATTATAAACAGCTTTATGAAACACCCCCTCCCATCTGAAGAGGATGTGAAACAATGCACTAAAAAGTAAGTCCAGTTGACAAGTTTTACGATTTTTATTTGCAATATCAACCACAAGGAATACATGTAATAAGCTGATAGTGATATGTAAACCTCTTTGGCTTCTTGAGCCATTGACATGAATGAACTGCAAACTAAAAATCCAAACTTTCAATGAGATGCAAATTTATTCTGGCTATATATCAGGTCACATAGAGGATTATGAGGACAACTTGAAAAAAAATTGTAATGTCTTATTCTGCAAGTTCTGATAGACACTTTCAAAATATCTCCAACTGAAAAAGCATCATTTAATTTCTTCAATAATGTGTTGTAACACATGTATGTTATTAAAGAGAAATTCCAATAGTTGCAGTAAACACTGATTTCATGAGAAAGTCTGTAAAACCAGGCTTAATTGTCAGTATATCATCGAGGATCTAGATCTGGTACAGTTACATAAACTGAACTTTGTGAAATCTTGAAATCTACGCTGAAAAATGTTCAGACTGAACTTCCCCAACACAGATAAGCGCACGTGGGACAGTGTATAATTATTGCTTTGAGCGTCGGGCCCGACGCTCTACCCGAATCCTGTGCTTATTTGCTGATTTCTCAGCAATTACACAATTTCTTCCAGAATCCTTTGGCACATGCGTTTTATTTATACAAACAGACACTTTGGTGGTCATTTCATTGGATTCTGTACGAACTCATTTTGATATCGTTACCAAAACTAGCATTTACCTTTAAATTCATATGGCTTTTTCTGTCACTTGTACATTTTCACTTTTTAAGCCTAATAGAGCCGGGGTATATTTAGTCTCGTCATTTCCCGAATGATCTTGGCTATGAATTGTGCTGTCACAACAAAAATGTTGCATTATGGTAGTAAATGATATTACATATGCGCACAAGTAGTTGAATTTCACTTCAATTTCATACAACCAAATTATACTCATTTATTCATGAAATCATACTTTTGCTCTCATTCACTACATAACTCTCCTATGTGTAAATATTATGTGAACTTTGCAGAAAACACATTTTGTATTGACTTTGTGCATGAAATTGGGTTAAAGCACTAAATGATATCCGGGGCAGTTTTAGTACAGGTACCAAATACATGTAGAACCTTCACACGACAAAAGGGCTGGTTAAAGGAGGGACCAATATGCCCCACCCCCCTCTGATCTGAGCCACCATTTGTGCGATTGCACCAAAATTTGGCATTTGCACCCCTTACTATTTGGAAAATCCCCAGTTAAGAACACCCCACCAGTTTAACACATTTCTATAGATTTGAAAGTGGGATATTTTGATAACTGATTATGCCCCATGCGAGCTGATGCTTTTGAATTGAACTCGCTGTCAGCTGCAATCCTCATCATCTTACGTAACAGAGTAAACAAATTCTTACGTTACTGCCTGAATAGAAATAGGAAGTAGGAAAATTTGTATTTACTTTGTTCTAACATGACCAAACGTCCAGAAAGTGCTCGTAATGTACATGTAGATGGAGACCCAAAACCAAACTTTCAAGGAAAATGACCCAGATTTAGCGCTCGCCAATAGCCCCTTTCTCTAGTGACGTTTCGTTGCGCACCGCATCACTTAGGCCCATACTCTGTCCTCATTTATCACAATAAGGTCGCTACTCTGACAGGGTGTCTCTCCTTGCAGTGCTTTTTGTTTTTTTGGGCTGGAAACAACCTCAAATGTGATAAAGAGTTCATTTTGTGGATTTGAAGTTTTAACATGGTATTTTTGCCATACAACATCATAAATTCCCATACAAACCAGTATATAATAAAATCCTAAATAATTATTTTATTATAATGAATATGCAAATTCATTCATGTGAAAAATTATGTCATACATGTATATAATAACAAGAAGACTGGGAGGGCTGAATCACATATCTCTTTAATATGTCGGACCCACAATTGCTCAAAATCGTGAATTTATGTACAAATCCACTGCAAATTGTGATTTTGGCCAAAATTTATAAAAATATCATTACTATTACTGATTAAACTAGATTCAGAGTTGCCAACAAATTTTTATCAAAGCAATAAAACATTTATAAGCACAAAAAGAGAAACATATAAGAAATTTTCAAAACAACCAAAATTAATAAAATTGGGATTATAATGATTTGGGAGAGGAACCTTTGTTCAAAATCTTACAGAGTCTGTGAAAAACAATACCTATCTGTGTGCCTTATTTAAATAATAAGAGCAAATCTTTTATTTCATACATATATAAGCATAATTAGTAATGAGATTTTTCAAGCATAAAGCTTTCCTCTAGTATGTGTTCTTTCATAATGGGTCAGTTCAGTGACTTTTCTCCAGTATGTGTACTCACATGATGGATTAATGTCCTTCTCTCAGAAAATCTTTTCTCTCAATAAAAGCAAAGAATAAGGCTTTTTTCCAGTATTAGTTCTTAGGTGAAGGATAAGACTGGTCTTTCTACAACATCTCCTCTCACAATGAGAGCAAGAATAAGGCTTTTTTCCAGTATAAGTTCTTATGTGGTGTGTAAGAGTGCTTTTGGAAATGAATCCTTTCAGACATTGAGTGCATTTATAAGGCTTTTTTCCAGTCTGTGTTCTTATGTGAAGGATAAGACTGGTCTTTCTACAACTTCCTCTCACAATGACAGCAAGAATAAGGCTTTTTTCCAGTATAAGTTCTTTTGTGAAGGATAAGATTGGTCTTTGTACAAAATCTCTTCTCACAATGCTCAAAATGAGAGCAAATATAAGGTTTTTCTCAAGTATGTGTTCTAATGTGGCGTGTAAGAGCACTTTTGGAAATAAATCCTTTCAGATATTGAGTGCATTTATAAGGCTTTTCATTTGTATGTGTTCTCAAATGACAGGTAAGAGTCCCCTTTTCAGAAAATCGACTTACACTTGGAACATTTATACGGCTTTTCTCCAGTATGTATTTTTATATGACGGGAGGGATTATTACGTTTAAGTTAGGTATTAAGTTTTGAATCCCCCACCTACTGCTATCATATAAAGCAAACAGAATTGAAATCAGACTTGAAATGACAACGAAGCATTTTGAAATTAAGGACGGACAATAGATGACAGACGACACACCACGTCATAAGTTCATCTGGCCCTTCCAGCCATAGAGCTAACAATCACAAGGCTTTTCTCCTGTGTGTGTTCTTATATGATGGGTAAGACTCCTCTTCTCAGAAAATTTCTTCTCACAATAAGAGCAATGATAAGGCCTTTCTCCTGTATGTGTTCTCATATGCATTGTAAGACAAGACTTTCTAGAAAATATCTTCTCACAGTGAGAACAATCATAAGGCTTTTCTCCTGTGTGTGTTCTTATATGACGGGTAAGATTACTCTTCTGAGAAAATTTCTTCTCACAATAAGAGCAATGATAAGGCTTTTCATCAGTATGTGTTCTCATATGCATTGTAAGATGAGACTTTCTAGAAAACATCTTCTCACAGTGAGAACAATCATAAGGTTTTTCTCCTGTGTGTGTCCTCATATGACGGGTAAGATCACACTTGTCAGAAAATTTCTTCTCGCAATAAGAGCAATGATAAGGCTTTTCACCAGTATGTGTTCTCATATGCAATGTTAGATGAGACTTTCTAGAAAATATCTTCTCACAGTGAGAACAATCATAAGGCTTTTCTCCTGTGTGTGTTCTTATATGATGTATAAGAAAGACCTTTTTGGCAAAACCCTTCTTACAATGAGGGCAAAGATAAGGTTCATCTCCATTTTCATGTATTCCCATATGGGTCATTAGATTATTATCATAATCAAAAATCTTATCACAATGGGGGCACTTAAAGCTCATATCTAACTTTGTTCTAAAACTGCTAACAATTCCCTCTTCTCTACAGCATGCTTTCCGATGTAGAATTAAAGTGCTCTCATCCGTGAATATCTTACTGCATTGTAAACACCGATATGACTTTTCTCCACTGCATTCTGTTGCATTAGATTGTCTCTTGTCCTCTTCACTCTCAATCTCTTTATCTGGGGAGAAAAAAAAGTATTCATCTTTAATGCCCCTCTCACACAATTTATCAGTGTGTTTATAGTTACCTTTTATTATGGTTTACATTAAAAGAATTATCAGTGAAGGTAATGAAACCTTAAAACCTCAATCAATCCTCACTTTCTCACTTACCCCCAAATAACCTGTGATGATATGGAAAAGATTGTTACTCGAAAGAACTCCTTTCTCACAACCAGAGCAATAGTTTTCTTTAGTTATGCTCAAGTTAAAGTATGTTCTCATGTGGCAACCTTAAATTTTAACCCAAATAATTTTTGTTGTCAGATATCTTTATGTGTAAAGCTGGCACCATGTTGGCCCATGGTAACCAGAAACTTTAATCTTGAGCCACCATTATTTCAAAATGCTAAGTTTTGTCTTTTGTATGTAATGTGTTTCTCGCATTATTTACCACATTGTATAATGCAGTTACCTAGACAATTGACAGGTTTTTCATTACCGGAATTATCAGTGAAGGTAATCAATCCTTGTAGATCTGATATCAGTCATCTATCAATTTTCCTAAATCCTTACTCTATTACCCCCTATGATAAATTCATGATGATATGTAAAAGGTTGTTACTTGAAGGAACTCCTTAGTCAAGATCGGAGCAATAGTGCTTTCTTCAGTTATGTTCTTATATGGTTATCTTTTTAACCCTAATAAGACATGGGGGCTGATTCAACACCAACCATTTTTTTCATCTTATATCTTAATATGTAAAATACTGGCACTACGTTTGGCCCCCTGAACACTTTGTAATATTTTTCCAGTCCAATTATGGTTAATACTCAAATTTCTTAAAGAAAAATCAATGTTCAACAATGCTTTAGAGATCAATTTTTCGAGCAAACTCTAACAATGAGAGCAAATTTAAGTTTTGTTATGTGTTCTCATATGACATTTCAGAGAACGTTTCTGAGAAAATTTCTTCTCACAATGAGAACAATGATAAGGCTTTTCTTTAGTATGTGTTCTAATATGAGTGATAAGTTTACATTTCACAGAAAATTGCTTTTCACAATGAGAGCAAACGTAAGGTTTTTCTCCAGTATGTGTTCTTATGTGGCGTGTAAGAGCGCTTTTGGAAATAAATCCTTTCAGACATTGAGTGCATTTATAAGGCTTTTCATTTGTATGCGTTCTCAAATGACAGGTAAGAGTCCCCTTCTCTGAAAATCTTTTCTTACACTTGGAGCATTTATAAGGCTTTTCTCCAGTATGAATTCTTATATGACGGGAGAGATTATTACGTTCGGCAAATCTTTTGTTACAATGAGAGCAAGCATATGGCTTTTCTCCAGTGTGTGTTCTCATATGAGAAGCAAGGTTGCCAATATTAGAAAATCTCTTCTCACAATGAGAGCAAGCAAAAGGCTTTTCTCTGGTATGTACCCTCATATGACGGGTCAGCAGACTCTTTGTAGAAAACCTCTTCTTACAATCGGGGCAACAATGAGGTTTTTCTCCGATATGTGCTTTTATATGTTCTGTAAGATATCTCTTCGTAGAAAATTCTTTCAGGCAATGAGAGCAGTGGTTAGGCTTTTTTCCAGTATGTAATCTGCTATGACGGAGGAAATTGCTTTGGACAGAAAATTCTTTCTGGCAATGAGAGCAGTGATAAGGCTTTTCTCCTGTATGTATTCTTATATGACAGGTAAGGTCTTTCTTTGCAGAAAACCCTTTGTTACAATAAGAGCAGAGGTAAGGCTTTTTTCCACTTTGTAATCTGCTATGACGGATGAAGTTGCTTTTGGTAGGAAATGCCTCATCACAATAAAAGGAATGAGAAGGCTTTTCTCCTGTATGTGTTCTTCCCTGCTGGTCAAGTTTGCCTTTAACAGAAAATCCCTTCTTACAGTGAGAGCAAGGATGCAACTTCACTGCACTGTGTGTTCCCACATGGGTCATTAGATTATCATCACAATCATGAATCTTATCACAATGGAGGCACTTAAAGCTCATATCTAGCTTTGTTCGAAGATTGCTAACAGATCCTTCTTCTCCAAAACATGCTTTCAGATGTACAATTAAAGTGCTCTCATCCGTGAATATCTTACTGCATTGTAAACACCGATATGACTTCTCTCCACTGCATTGTGTCATGTTACATTGTCTCTTGTCCTCTTCACTCTCAAACTCTTTATCTAGAAGAAAAATAAAATAGTATTCATCTTGAATGCCTTTCTCACACTATTTATCAGTGTTTATATATATAGTTACCTACTACTATGGTTTACATTACAGGTGGGTGTTTCATAAAGCTATTCGTAACTTTACGAACAACTTTACGCACGACTGGAACATGTTCTTAGGTCATAAACCAATTACATAGGAATATCACATAGCACAAGAAAGGATCACCAGTTGTGCGTAAAGTCATTCATATCTTACGAACAGCTTTATGAAACACCCACCGGGAATTATCAATGGAGGGAATTAAACCGTGTAGATCAACTATTAATCTTTCTAAATCCTTCCTCACTCCCCTTTCCCGAGGTTCATATATGACAGGAAAGCTCAATCTTTCTATAAAATATCTTCTCACAATGAGGGCAAGCATGAGACTTTTCTCCAGTCTGTGTTCTTATGTGAAGGCTAAAATTAATCTTTGGAGAAAATCTGTTCTCACAATGACACCAAACGAGACAGATTCTCTCCAGCATGTGTTCTTATATGAAGGGAAAGATTTCACTCTTGAGAAAATCTCTTCTCACAGTGAGAGCAAGCATTAGGTCTTCTTAGAAAATCATTTCTCATATTAGCATTAGGTTTTCCTCCAGTATGTGTCCTTAAATGTTCTTTTAGATTTGTTTGTAACAGGGCTGCCAACTCTCACGCACTTCACCTGATTCTCACGCTGAACACCGAAAATAGAGAGAAAAAAGTCTATTAGCCTATATCGGATATTCAATAAAATTATAACACGGCCAGGCAAAAGTTTCAAAGTTTTTAACCACACAAGCGCAAAGCTAAACCATCAATGCAAATTGGTTTCGGTTTGCCGCGCAAAGACAAAATATTGAGTTGCGATTGGCTTTCTGTATTCCACGTGTGAGAGCTGGTGACGCCGAAATTTTACTATGAAGCAGGGTTTTTGTGCGAGGCCATGCCATGGCGATAGCCTGCAGGCCCTGCCGGCACGGCGCTCTGAATACATGATAGCCACACATGCGCATTTGTGTGTGTGTTGATACATACACTAGGTTTCTTTCGTAGCTTTATTTTAATTGAGCCAAACAGAAACTGATAATTTATTCATGATGATAGTTTTAGCCTTCTTCCTCTGTTTTCTTTCTATCTTTCTTTCCTTCTTTCTTTTCAATCTTTCTTTCTTTCTTCTTTCCTTCTTTCTTTCCTTCATTCATTCCTTCCTTCCTTCATTCATTCCTTCCTTTCCTTGTCTTTCTTTGTTTTTCCTCCTTTCATCTATTCTTTTACCTTTTCTTTCTTTTTTATATTGCTTGCTTGCTTGCTTCCTGCTTTATTTCTTTCCTTCATTCTTTTTTCCTTAAGGGAGCAGCAGATTATCACAAAATTGTAAAAGCTCCCTACACACCATCCCCCCCCCCTCAGGTGCTCTGCGCCCTCGGGCTTGGTCGCTTCACTCCCTCGCAATGTCTCACTCCAAACTCTTCTCAAAAGTTGGCAGCCCTGTTGTAAGGAAATCTCTTCTCACATTGAGATTAAGCACAAGGTTTTTCTCCAATATGTGTTTTTATATGACGGGTTAGCTGATTATTCTCAGAAAATTTCTTCTCACAATGTGGGCAAGCATATGGATTTTCTCCAGTATGTGTTCTTATATGACGGGTAAGATTACCCTTCACAGAAAATATATTCTCACAGTAAGTACAATCATAAGGCTTTTCTCCTGTGTGTGTTCTTATATGACGGGTATGATTACTCTTCTCAGAAAATTTCTTCTCACAATAAGAGCAATGATAAGGCTTTTCATCAGTATGTGTTCTCATATGCATTATAAGACAAGACTTTCTAAAAAATATCTTCTCACAATGAGAACAATCAGAAGGCTTTTCTCCTATGTGTGTTCTTATATGGCGGGTAGTCTCACTCTTCACAGAAAATATCTTCTCACAGTAAGTACAATCATGAGGCTTTTCTCCTGTGTGTGTTCTTATATGACGGGTAAGATTACTCTTCTCAGAAAATTTCTTCTCACAATAAGAGCAATGATAAGGCTTTTCATCAGTATGTGTTCTCATATGCATTATAAGACAAGACTTTCTAAAAAATATCTTCTCACAATGAGAACAATCAGAAGGCTTTTCTCATATGTGTGTTTTTATATGGTGGGTAATCTGACTCTTCCCAGAAAATCTCTTCTCACATATAGAGCAAGCATAAGGCCTTTCTCCTGTATGTGGCCTTATATGACGGGTAAGATTACACTTGTCAGAAAATTTCTTCTCACAATAAGAGCAATGATAAGGCTTTTCACCAGTATGTCTTCTCATATGCATTATAAGACAAGACTTTCTAAAAAATATCTTCTCACAATGAGAACAATCAGAAGGCTTTTCTCCTATGTGTGTTTTTATATGGTGGGTAATATTCTAGAAAATATCTTCTCACAGTACCCATCTAGCCCCTGGGTCGAGTGTGAATTAACGCCTTGCCAAAGGACGCCAGACCGCGGTGGAATTCGAACACACGACCATCTGTTTACAAGGCGAGAGTCAGAACCACTACACCACAGCTCCTCCACTTTGTATTACACCTGATGAATTATGATAGAATTAGGAAGTATAACTTGGCATATGAATATAATAGTATATTGTGGCAATATATGAAGATCAGTATGAACCCGAACCCTTTTGAGCCGACATGCAATTAGAAAGTTCATCATGACCTGATGATTCACTGTCCGATCTTCTTGCACTAAAACCCGGCTCACACTTCTGCGTTTTGGACTTGGCTTCGGTTGTGTATTGCGTGACTGCAGACAATCCAACCAAGGGCGGCAACACAATGCAATGAAAAGAGCTAATAAAAGGTCGATACACAGACTAATGCAGAGACCTTGTAGGTTTACTCACGCTGTAGTTTAATTTTTTCCCCAAATATCTGCAATTAAACACAATTAAAATTATAGCGAGCAAGGATGTCTCAGGATGAGCAATAAACAACAGCAAGCCGCTCCAACAGACCAACGCAGTGTTACCGCTCAAATTACATTTTTGCCTCCGACGAAGATTCTGCTAGGATCGAAAGCTTAGGCCCCTTTTTGATTTTCCAAATTACATAGATTTACATTGCTTTGAATGGCTTTACTTCATGCAACTCTAACTCTGTATAACAACTCATATGCAGAAGAGTGATTGCATAATATTTGCTGTTGAATACTGCTTTCGGTTAATGCAGCAATATGCAGCTTAAAGAGCCAAGCTTAGAATCTCCTATGTCTTACAAAGATGCAATAGCTTGGACTCTGAAACATAGATCACCCTATCTTACCTTGTGTGGTACACTGGTCTTGAACTGTATCAGGGACGGTCATGTCTTCTTCTACTTCCTGTATGACCTCGATGGTTTGACCTAGTATGAAAAGAAAAATAGAAAGCAAATAATTAAGATAGAGTCTAATAAGCCATGCTTTAACCCTTTAAACATTGATCAAGCTAGCTCAAGAACATAAATAAATCAGTGTATCTTACCTTGTGTGGAACACTGGTCTTGACCTGTATCAGGGTTGGTCATGTCTTCATCTAATTCCTGTTTGACCTCCTCGATGGTTTGACCTATTATGAAGAAAAAGAAAAGACAAAGCGGATGATCCTTCAAGACATGAATCTATCAATAGATAACAAGAAGAGATCATAATAATAACCTTTATGTAACGGTTAATACTTGTCTTTAAAAGTGAGCATTTTAAATGGCTATTTCCACAGTCAGTGCATCCATCACTGCTCCACCCATAAAGCTCACCCTCTCCACTCCCTGGGGAGTAACCTTGTCAGGCAACCATTTATGACCAGTGCACACATGCCAATCTAATCAATGAATACTAATAACAATAATAATATACAGAAACTCAGAATCTATGTGCATATATTCTACTGTGCTGTAATTAAGAGCTTATGAAATGCTTGAAGACAAATTTAGAAAAGGGGAAAAAAGAAATTATCTTACCTTGTGTGGTACACTGGTCTTGACCTTTATTGGTGAGAGTTGTGCTTTCATTTACTTTTTGATTGATGATGGTTTGGTCTAATATGAAGGCAGATATAATAAAAAAGGAGATAACCCTTGAAGGCATCAATCTTTCAAACTACAGTAACACAAAAAATATAGTTAAAAAATATATAATAAGAGATCATAATAATTACCTTTATGAAGCGGTTAATACTGTCTTTCTAAGTCAAGTCCACCCCAGAAAAATGTTGATTTGAATATTTAAAGAAAAATCAAACAAGCATAATGCTGAAAATTTCATCAAAATTTGATGTAAAATAGGAAAGTTACGGCATTTTAAAGTTTCGCTTATTTTTCACAAACCAGTGATATGCACAACTCAGTTACGTACAAATGAGTCAGTCGATGATGTCCATCACTCACTATTTCTTTTGTTTTCTATTGTTTGAATTAGACAATATTTCAATTTTTACAGATTTGACAATAAGGACCAACTTGACTGAACCATATAGTATTGAACAATGCTAATTCCACATGTTCAGGAGGAATAAATCGTGGTTGCACTTGACAATGAGGAGAAAATTAGAAAATTTCAAGACAAATTTAGGAAAAGGGGGGGGGGAAATTATCTTACCTTGTGTGGTACACTGGTCTTGACCTTTATGGGTGAGAGTTGTGTCTTCATTTACTTCTTGTTTGATGATGATGGTTTGGTCTAATATGAAGGCAGATATAATTTTTTTTAAAGCAGATAACCCTTCAAGGCATCAATTTTTCAAACTATGGTAACACAAGAAATATAATTCATAATAAGAGATCATAATAACTACCTTAATGTAACGGTTAATACTTGTCTTTCTATTAAGTGCTTTGTAATAATCATTTCCCAGTCATTAGATCGATCAGTGCTCCACACATAAAGCTCACCATCTACACTCCCTGGGGAGTAACCTTGTCAGGCTACCACTTATCATCAATGAATCAATTATCTTACCTTGTAAAGTACACTGGTCTTGACCGTTATTGGTGAGGGTTGGGTCTTCAAGTAATTGTAGTTTGATGGTGATGGTTTGACCTAGTATGAACAGAAATGAAATAATAAACTAATTATATGGAAGTCCATCTTGTACACTCTGGGGGCCGTTTCATGAAGCTGTTTGACAGTTAAGAGCGACTCTAAGAACAGCTGGTGAACCCTTCTTAAGCACTAAACCATGGCCAATTCAATATATCATTTACCACAAGAAAGGATCACCAGTCGATCTCAAAGTCGCTCTTAACTTACGAACAGCTTTATGAAACACCCACCTGAACTCTAAAAAGACTGCAAGGCCATGATCACCCTACAACACTTTGCAGCGTTAATGCACAGATACACATCTAATAATGCAAAAGGTTATTTTAATCTCTGAAGTCTCGCACAACTCCTGAGAATGAACTGGTGACATACAAGTTTAGTATCACGTGGAGAAGGTTTATGGTTCACCATGTGTAATATAAAGAAGGAAATACAGGCAGAAAAATGAAACGGAAAGACAAGGATGAAAAGAGGAAATTAGAAGTATTCTTTTCTTGAAAGCGAGTGAAGTCCTGAAAAGGACTGTAAACCAGATGAGATGAGTATAGTATCCACACACCACATGACTTTCAATGAGAGAGAAGCATCACAAAATGGCAATTTTTTGTGATTTGTGTACAAATATTCAAAGGAAGATCATAATCAAAAAAGGTTCATCATCATGGGTTTCTTAATTAAAGGGAAAGTTCACAACCTAAAGAAAAGTTTGTTGTAAAAATAGCAGAAAAAATTATAAAATGCATTGGTGAAGGTTTGAGGAAATTCCACTAAAGACTAAAAAAGTTATTAGAATTTTGAATTTGTGACGTCATTAATGAGCAGCTGCCCCATATGGTACGTAATATAAAATGCATAAATTTCATTTTTTTAATGATTCGTTACAACATATTTTTGTTTTCATTTGTTTTCATATTTTTAGAATAAATGTTTTGTCAGGATGAACATTCCCTTTAAAGGAATGGTTTTCGATGCTCACTGGTTTGTCACAACTTCCACTGAAAAATAACAGTTCCGGTCTAGTCCGGTCCTTTGAGGGTGAAAGCATTATCCCTCATGAAACAGTTTATCTTACCTTCTAAGGGGTATTGGCCTTGACCTGTACCAGTTAGGGTCAACGTGTTTTCCTCTTTGACTTTGATGTTTTGATCTAGAATGAACAATAATTGCATAGCACTAGTAAGTAACTAATTACCAATTATGGAATTCAGTTGTACATGTATCTATCTACCGGGTATCTATCTATCTATCTACTAGTATCTTTCTATCTATCAACCAACTCTTCAAAGCATCAATCATTCTCTACAACATAAATGAATCAGTTCATCTTACCTTGTGTGATACATTGGACTTGACCTCTATCAGGGTTGGTCATGTCTTCATCTATTTCCTGTTTCACCTGAATTGTTTGACCTAATATGTACACAGATACAATAGCAAACAGTTAAGACCAGATAAGGCCACGTACTATATAAAAGTGATCAATATTGGTCAATACTATCGTTATGGGGGGGGGCACTCAAATTATTTTTTGATGGGGGTGTGCCTCACGAAACCCCCGGTGCAGTCACTCAATGTGACTTGGGGACCGCATGACCGTTAAAAAAATTGCGGGAAAAGGGGTCAATTTCATGGAACGTCCGCAGACAGCACACTCCTCGAAGTAATGAAAACAGGGGTGCTCTCCGTCCTCGATCTGATGGAAATAGGGGTCAGGAAAAAGGGGAGAAACACGGTCACGGGAAGAAAAAATCCCCGAACCTGTCGCCGATGCACCAGCCGCAGAGGGCGCGCTCATATCAATGTCAGAGTAGTAAATAAACAAAGTGACGAGACCGGAAGTGTGCTCTGATTGGTCAGATATTTCATGGAGCCCCAATTAGTTCCCTCAGGCAAATTTTCTGCCCTTGTGATCTTCTGCTAGGTGCATACCTCTAGCAATTTCAATAAATTACACGTTTTCTCATATTTCGTGATTAAATACTTCGACACTTTCAACTCATGGATATATTTTCTAGACGCCAATGTGAGTATTTTAACATTTAAAGGTGCCCTTGTGTAGATATATCTTGTTATTTTGCATAAATCGACTTCCAAAATAATGTCGAAAAAAGTGTTTGATATGAGAGAAAAATTTCATTTTTTAAAGTTTTGTGTAATTATGTTTTGCACAAAGTCCCTCAACGTGTTGAAAAGAGTGATTTACTATGACTGTCAAGGTTAAATTATCTTTTAACAAGTTGTTTCATGTTATTTTTTAAGGAAATCCATTTAATATCTAGCATATGGGACTACCATACACAATACCCTAGCCAAAGATGAGGACCTGCGCCCCCGGAGCTTTCGGCGGCAGAAACCTTAGCCCACCCTATAGGCCGTAGGCGGTTAATTGCAGGGATGGCGCCACCAACTGGTGGAGGCACAATTTCATCTTGTCTAGATCAACATCTAAGTTACTAGTCTTAATCTTAAATGTATAGATGTATAAATATCCCATCAGAGAGGAAAGTGTCCTTGGTTAGGGGGGGAAAGACTGGTTAGTAAACTCTCTTACTTTTAAATTTTTATTGAGAATTCTTAGTATGACTACGCCTCACATCCCATCCCCTACCTTTCGCTGTATGGTGAATGGTCGGGATAAGGAGTGCAGGAGTGCATACTAACTGATCAAGCTCTTTATCTTTATGTGGACAACTCTACATTTATTTTTACAAAGAATTCTAATTTTTCTTCATTTTTCTTTTAGATTATTGTATCAGTATGACATGGCTCTTGGACATCTTTAAGGACTGAGCACTCTGATGCCTGTGTTGCAATCTCCTCTAATGAGGAAAGGGTATAAATGCCCTGTCCTTGAATTATGGTAAATAGGGGTAAGTTTGCGAAAATTGGCGAAAGTGTCCTTACAATCTTATAATTAGGGGTGTTTCAAGGTACCATTTTGTCCTTGTTTTGCGTGGAAATAGGGAGGTAAATTTCACAAAATGTCCTTGAAATTGACCACAATAGGGGGTTACTTGCATTTGTGGTAACGGTCATACACGTTCCCCTCTGCGGGTGAGTGACCCGGGACGAAACCCTGAAATGGGGGTCTAAGGAACTGACCACAAGGGTAAAATACAAAGTCTTGGGAAATAACTATATACGGGGCTATGTGAAAAATAGAGTCTACCGAACGGGATCGCGGAACAGTTGGTACGTGCGCGGTACAGTTGGTACGTGCATGTATACATGTATGTGGGCGCTAGCGGTGCATGGAGCTGCTAGCGAAAGGAGTTGTGAAGCCGTGTGTGCAGTTCTCGCATGCGGTGCTCGTGCTGGACAATTTTGGCAGGGCAAGGGAACTGAGAGGTTTCGTAACGGGGGTCTTGCGAGCGGGGCGCGGCGGCTTCTGAACAGAATTTTTCTCATTTTTGTTGGCCAGTGCCCCCCCCCCTTGGGCGTCAGATGCTAAATGCAAGACAGCATTAATTACTGTGCATGCAGGCTGTATGTGCACAAGTAGCCATATTACACTGTTACTGCATCGTCTGTGTTGATCTGACGGTTCATCTACTTGGTTCTCATTGTCATCCCTCCTATCGATTTATGAATGACAATAATTGAATTAGCATTGATTCGTGTGAATTCTCATACTCACAGGTTGTCATGGAAAAGGTAATGGCATGAAAACTTATCCAAAGAAGGCATTTTCTATTGTAATGCATGCTGGGTAACAAAGTCTGCTGTCAGTGTAGTGGTTGGTAGAAATCACCAATGATCGAGGATGATCTTACTTAAAACTCTTTAACGTATTAATTGTATCAATGAAGAATCACTAGCCCAGCATATTAATGGATCAGTATATCTTACCTTTTGTGGTAATTTGTTCTTGACCCGTGTCCAGTTTTACTTCCTGTTCGACCTTGATGATTTGACCTAGTTTGTAGAGATAATCACAATTAATGGAGGTCAACATTACTTTTTAAAAAAAATTTTAAAGAATCATTCAAGCTAGCTCCAGAGCAGGCAAGGAACATCTGTTTTCAATATCAATTACAGAATCAGAGAAATTTAAAACAAAATCAAAGTTTGAAATAGCTGTATTTTTCTGTTCCCAATTTAATCTAAACATTACTAACAAGTGGAGCGCCTCTTGCGGTCTCGTCTGCATTATGTGATTCAATATAGCAGCAGAGCTGACTTTGAAAATGAATTTAAAATAATAATTCACGAAAAAAGTATTCATATAACAGTATACTATGTTCATTGACCCTAAATGACATTTGACCTTGATCATGAGACCTAAGACTTGTGCAAGATTATCTGGGATACCTCATTACCCCTATGTCCACATTTCGAGAAATATATCCATAAACGTTCAAAGTTATATGATGACAATTCAACAAATAGTTTTCCCCCAATATGGCCAAAGTTAATTGACGTCAAATGACCTTTGACATTGATCATGTGACCTGAAACTCATGCAGGATGTTCATCGTAATTGATTACTCTTGTTCAAGTTTCATGAACTAGATCCATATACAGTACTTTCAAAGTTTTGATATTTCAAAAAAGAATTAACCTTGGTAAAGATTTTGTTTTGATTCCCCAAACATAATCTAAGTTCATTGACTCTAAATGACCTTTGAACTTGGTCATGTAACCTGAAACTCAGATAGAATGTTCAGTGTTACTTGATTACTCTTATGTCCAAGTTTCATAGCCTAGATCCATACACTTTTTGAGTTATGACATTTCAAAAACTTAACCTTAGGTTAAGATTTTGACGTTGATTCCTCCAACATGGTCCAAGTTCATTGGTCCTACATAACCTTTGAACTTGGTCATATGACCTGAAACTGAGAGAGGATATTCAGTAATACTTAATTACCCTCATGTCCAAGTTTCATGAACCAGGTCCATACACTTCCGAAGGTATGGTGACATTTCAAAAATTTAACCTTGTGTTAAGATTTCAATGTTGACCCAGCCGTCGTCGTTGGAAAAGTGGCACAGTCTCGCTCTGTTATGCAGGCGAGACAAAATCATTCAATCAATAAGCGATTTCAAAATAATCTACAAGTAGGTTTAAGATAAAGGTCCTGGGAACCTTTACTCTACATGTAGAATGCTTGTTTATGCTTTAAAATCTATTACGCCTAACATATACAAAATAGCTTGGACTTGCGAATATGGCTCAAATTATCTTACTTTGTCCTTGAGAGATACATTGGTCTTGATCTGTATTCGTGACGGTCATGTCTTCATCTACTTCCTGTTTGACCTTGATGGTTTTACCTAGTATGAAAAGATAAATAGCGAGGAAATAATTAAGATAAGAGTCTAATAAGCCATGCTTTAACCCTTTAAACATTGATCAAGCTAGCTCAAGAACATAAATAAATCGGTTCATCTTACCTTGTGTGGTACATTTGTCTTGACCTATATGAGCGTGGGTCATGCCTTCATTTACTTCCTGTTTCATAGTGATGATTTGATCTAGTATGAACAAAGTTAAAATAGAAAGAATATCAAGGTTAACTTACAGTAGTTCCCATAAAGGGAAATATTGCCAAGCCCTTCACTTATTTGTAAATCAAAGCGCTACATGTAGTAATGACAACGTATCTTATCATTTCACCAATACTTTCATGCTTATTATTATGAAATGTAGGTCAATGCAAATACAGCGCCACTCTCCGTTACCATTGCTACATGTATGCACACAGAACGTATAATGAAAACATAATACCTGCAAACCTTGTATTCATTCATATGAAAGATCAGCAGCCCTTCCTTCTCCTGCAATTGAGATCTGTCGCCTTACATGTGCAAGTGTTCACTAAAATGAAGACGAGGGGGCTAAACGTCCCCATTTTTTTGTCACTTTATTTCTTAAAGGACAAATCCACCCCAACAAAAAGTTGATTTTTAAAAAAGGAGAAAAAATCCAACAAGCAAAACACTGAAAATTTCATCAAAATCGGATGTAAAAAGTTATGACATTTTAAAGTTTCGCTTAATTTCACAAAACAGTTATATGCACATCCTGGTCGGTATGCAAATTGGCAGACTGATGACGTCATCCACTCACTATTTCTTTTGTATTTTATTATGTGAAATATGAAACATTCTAATTTTCTCCTCCTTGTCAAGTGAAACAAAGTTTTATTTCTCCCTGAACATGTGGAATTACCATTATTTTAACAGTATATGGTTAAGTTAAGTTGGTCCTTTTTGTCAAATTTGTAAAATTTGAAATATTGTATTATTGAAACAATAAAAAACAAAAGAAATAGTGAGTGATGGACATCATCAACTCTCTCATTTACATATCGCTGAGTTGTGCATTTAATTGTTATGTGAAAAATAAGCGAAACTTTTCTTAAAATGTCATAACTTTCTTATTTTACATCCAATTTCGATGAAATTTGCAGCGTTATGCTTGTTTGATTTTTCTCTATCGATTCAAATCAACAATTTTCTGGGGTGGACTTGAACTTTAATAGTTTGCAAAATTCATGAATCACAAGTATCGCCAGTAAAATGGCGGTGAATTTAAACGTGCGGAGATATTATGTGTGGGCTTTAAATTGCCAATTTTGTGCATAGTAGACTGAAAAATCTGTTTCTTTCGGCCTTCATCAGAGTTTTTGTTTTTTATTATGGACAAGGAGTGAAACAGTGTCTTAATGCTGGAGTACATTAGCAAGGTCATGATTTTTCATCAAATTTAGAATCTAGTCTAAAGTCCCCCCCCCAAAAAAAATCCCACCTTTGTGAATGACAAGTTGCAATTTTTATGGAGTCTATTTATCAAGCCCTGATGGGTCATGTAGTGTAGCAGTAGTGGAGCATACTTACACAAACAAGCTGAGGTAACCTTCACATTCTGGAGCTCCGCCAGGGAGTGAGAGCTCCATGGCCACGCTGCCGCGCACAATACAGCGCGCCAGCTCCAGTCTCGGGCGCAAATGCAGTTTCGCACTGGCCGATTACGAGCAAATTTCCCAGCAGTAATTGTTTGCATTGGCACCCCAATGGCGATGCGGCAAATCGGCTTCTTTAATTCCAAGGCAATACGGTAGTCCATGCTGCGCGGCTGAGCGCTAGGCACTCACACATATTGCGAGGTTAAAGGAGAATGAAACCCTTGAAACCAGCTGAATCCATATCAAAGAGAAAAACCAAAGAAACATATTGTTGAAAGTTTGAGGAAGATTGAATGAATAATAAGAAAGTTATGAGCATTTGAATATTGAGATCACTAATGCCATGTAGATCCTCCCATTGGCAATGCGACCAAGATCTGTGATGTCACACACGTACAACCCACTGAACTAAAAATACGTGGAAGTCGTGTTCACCCAAGCAAAACAGCGCCGGCGAAATCGATAAGTCACGTGACCGCCGCCATTTTGCTAGGTCAATTGTTCGAGAGCGCGCCGTAGAAGGCAATTGAAAATATGTGCAAGATGCAATATGTTTTCTCTATAAATATAAAATTAATAGTGTGGCAAAGTGTATTTTAATGTCATTAAGCCAATCATGTACAAACATATTTCTATATGCACAATGTACTGGGACCTGGTAATTCATGTAGTTAAAAAAAGGGTCTAAATCAGGGTGACCAGGGGAGCGTTTCATCAATATTTTCATCCGACAAGTTGTCAGATCTGACATCTTTCCATGATTTTGATTGGCAGAGAGGCACTGTTCCTATGGTAACTGTCGGATAAAATGGGACTTGTCGGATAAAACGTCCGACAAGTCCTTTCATGAAACACCCCCCAGATTTCACAAAATGAAATACGGGACAATCGCCTCATCAAAGAAGGCTACACGATGTTATACTTGTGAAAAAAATAAAAAGAATTGGAAGGGAGGGATAACGAAAGAATGAAGGAGAGAAAAAAAGACGAAAGAAAAGAAATGAGAAAGAAGAAAGAACAAATGAAGGGGAAAATAAAAGCGGAAAGTTAGAATAATCAAAAGGACGATGAAAGAAAGAATAAAAGAGAAAAAAAAAGGTTTCCGTCATTCTTTGAATTCACCCAATATAGAAAGAAAGAAAAGAAAGAAAGGGAAGATGTGTGAAAGACAAAATAAGAAAAAGGAGGAGGAAACAAAGAATAAAGGAAATAATTTTTTTTTCTTTTCTTTGAAAGAAGAAAACGGGAAGGGAAAATGAAGGAAGGGGGAGGGAAAGAAAGAAAGAATAAGGGGAAAGAAGAAGAAGGAAAAAAATAGAGAATGAAAGAAAGAATGAAAGAGAGGGAGGAAAGATTGAAGGGAGGAGAAAATAAAAAAAATAATGGAAGGAGAGAAAAAACGAAAAGAAAAAGGTGAGGAAGGGAGTAAATAAAAGTATAAGGAAAGAAAGAATGACGGAAATAAAAATGGCAGATACGGAGGAAGAAGGAAAGAAAGAAAATTAAAACACAGAAAGGATCAGGAAAGAAAGGTATGAAATATTAAAAGATGTAGATGGAACAAAAAAAAAAAAACAAGGATAGAAGGATGAAGGATAAAAAGGAAAGAGGAAAAAGTTCAAACTTCAAGCAAACAAAAGCAATCCAGTCATCTAACAGAAATGATAATGATATTTGGTGTTTTTTTTTAATTTTGTAAAAACTAAGTGGTTTAGAAATGAATAAAATTTCAAAGTGAAACATTGTCAACTTACAAATGAGAGGAAACAGCGCCGGCATCCTACACAACAAGACTCAAAAAGCTAAAACAACTGCATGTAGATCCCGTTATGAAAACTAACAAAAACTTGTTCCTCCGATCCTATTAAATCAGTAATCTGAGAATTATGATCATAAAAATTTTCCGCCGATTTTGTGATTATTTTGGTGGAAAAACTGTTTATCATGTGAGATTGTTTGCATCATTATGCTCCGATCCTACATGCATAGAGCCTGTTTCACACACATGCAGGCAATAATACTAACCTCGTACTAGTGTGAGTGACAGGCAGGAAGCCAGCTCGTTTGCAATGTATTTGGTTAGGATAAAAATCACCCACAGAACTTGCAAAAGTTTTAGTTATCGATTTATTGTTGTCTCTGCTTCGTCATTCTGTTTGGTTATGTGATGAAAATTCGTCACTTTTTAATTTATCAACTATATTTTGTTCAATATTCTAAAAATACGGGACAGATATGTCCCGGGAAGGATTTGTCGGAACGCCGGGACAAATTAAGGAGCAAAATACGGGACGATCCCGGGAAATACGGGACGTCTGGTCATTTGACAAGAGGTAGTGGTCTTTTTGTGCAATTTTTGACTTGTGAAAATAAGCGAAATTTAGTGCAACAACTTTTTAAATGGAATTACCATTGCTATGACTTTCTGATTTGTGCTCTAATAGTAAACTTGTTAGAGTTGACTTGGTTTTGTTTATCCATCACCCATTCCTTTATGTAAAAGTGTATTGATGTAAGCACATGTCGTGCAACATTCATGCTCTTCCAAATTAAATTTCATAAGAATTCAAATTCGATTGTGCCCATTTTTACATACACTGTACTTTATAGTAGATATTTCCTTGCTGAGCACACGAAGGTCCAACTTTGAAGGCTCATTAAAAGTAACAACCTTCTTGCCCTTAAACTTCTATTCAATTTTTCACCCTGAATGTGTGATTGAAGAGTATGAGAGGGAGGGAAGGGAATATTTACTCAAAATTCATATAGAGAAAGTTGAAGGAAAAATTGTAAAGATGGAGAGAGAGAAAAAGAAACAGACGATCAACGAGAAGAGATGGAAAGAAGAGGAAGATCAAAGAGAAAGAGAGAGAGAGAGGGAGAGAGAGGGGAAATCGAGGAATGAGAAAGAGGTGAGGAGAGAAAGGCGAGACGAGAGGGAGATAAAAGAGGGCTCGATATAAGGGAGATGGGGAAATAAAAGAAAGATATAATTATGGGGATAGAGAGAGAGGGAATGTAAGAGAGAGAGATGAGAAAGACGAGGAGATGAGAGAGAAAGAAGCCAAAGAGAAAGGAAAATAATAAAGAGGGAGATCGAGATGATATAAAGGAGAGAAATAAGAGAGAGAGGGGCATGAAAGTAGAAATGGAAGAAATAGAAGGGGATGGAGAGGATAAGAGAGATGGACAGAAGAGGAAAATCAGAGAAAATGAGATGAGATGAATAGTTGAATGAGAAGGGAGGTTTTAAAAAAAAGCTAGAGAAAGGGACATGATTTCTAATCGTTAAAAGATTTTTTTTTATGCAACCAGCTAGGCCTACTCAGAAAGCATATTTGTTGTGGGGCCTTTCCTTGTCACAGCGTGCGCGTGAAAAAGGTCGAGTTTTTTATGATTTCATGACTGTATGTTTACTCCCCTTTAATACAAAAATGTGACTAAATCAACATTTTCAGTTATGAAAGTATTCGATAACATATAGTTCATGATGTAACAAAGCAAACTAAAACTTTAAACAGCACAAGGAACACTTTCTTTGCGTTCCTTTCTCCCATCTGCCTATATACACGCAGCATTTGCCGACCAGCCAGTATTGACCTAGCAAAATGGCGGCGCGCTCAGTCGAGCGTGAAGCCCGATGCTCTTCGTTGCCGCACGGCTTTGTGTACGTTGGGAATAGGGACACGCATTCCACGTATCTCTAGTTCAGTGGTACAACCCCCTCATTACTTTAGTACTTATTTCACTTATATTCTCACTTTTATAGTCTATCACAAGGTGAGGTGTTCTCTTTATGAGAGGACAAGTACAGAGGTTTCACAACATTATATCATTGATGAATCGTTTGTCATATGATTAGAACGAGCAAAAAGAGATGTTTTGGGGTATATTTTCAGTTTCCAAAAGGGGAGAGTTGTTCATCTGTGACATCATTCATAGATCTTGGTCGCATTGCCAATGGGAGGATCTCCATAGCATAGCCATTAGTGATCTCAACATTCAAATGCTCATAACTCTTCTATGTATTGCTAGTCCTAATATTTTACTCAAACTAGTGGGTCATGCGTGCTGCGATCCCACTTCTGGTGTCCACAACACACGATTTTTCATTGATTTTGATTGATTTTTCTGTGCGCGGCGGCATGTAATGAACCCTTGAATTAACCCAGGGTCAGCAGGGAGCTCCCTGGGTTACCCTGGCTTGAGAGGGCGTTGGGCCGGGCAGAGCTGCATGTGGATCACTTATAAATAGCCTTTTACAATTACATTCTTAATCTCTCTATCTCACTCTCACCTTCCAAAACCCAATGCAGCTTACCTTGAGATGATACTGAAATCTATCTATGATTGTTCTTTTCCACAATTCCACTCGTCTTGACTTGAGTTGAAAGCCGAAGTTCTAATTTGAAGTTACGACCTTACCATCAGGCCTCACTTCACTTTTGTTTTAGAGTAGCGACGCCCTCTGTCGATGTCTTTGTATTGGGGAATCCCCATATTGATCGGAGGGTTCTTGGTTGGTTGGTGTTGGAGTTAAGTTGGCGCTCTTCAATCTGGTAGATTATCTGCGCCAGGTCGTTTCCGAGTTAGTTGCTTAATTCCCGCATCAATGTTCTCGGCGTTAGACTAGTCTGACCTGTCATATAGCGAGGTGCAATATAATTATGATTAGTTACCACCACCATTAAATTGTGCGTTTTTGTTCTTCATAGTATGCAAACTTATATAAGAAGCTAGGTCGAAGCTCAATTTTAGTAGTCTAAGAATTATCACTAATCATCAGAACAAAAGGAAGAGAGAGAGAGAAAGAGATGGAGAGAGATCAGTGGAATATCCTTATTCGAATCTCTTTGTTTTTTTCACGTAATTCAGGATGACTTTATAATCTGCATTTCTTCCCAATAATGTTGCTAGATCTGATATTGGCTTGTTTAATTTCAGGCTTCTTTGCATAATTCTTCTTTTTCTTTCATATTTCTTACATTGTAGTAAAAAATGTTCTATTGTCTCAGGAACCTGACAATGGGAACATAGACCATTTTCACGTTGATTAAATTTATACAGATAATAATTCAATTTACATTTTCCGAGTCTTAAACGGTGTATCATAGTCTCTTCAAACCGAATGAGACCTTGATAACTAATTGTATCTGCCACGTTGGGTTGGATGCTAAATAAATGTCTTCCTTTAGATGAGGATACCCATTGAGCCTGCCAGATTTCTTTATAAATCAAAGACATGTGGGTTTTCCATTCCTCTTTGATATATTGAATTGAATTGAATTTATTACCAAATATCACTGTCAGGTACAATAACAAGGAATAGTACATCACATATAAACAAAACATTTGGTAATTGGAGCTAACATAATAGCAAGATGCTAATCGAGGTTAGCCCCAAATAATGTCATTATCATAGTTTAAACAATAAATTTAACTAAATCTCAATATTGTACATCAAATTCAATACTAATTCTACTTATACTGTTGCAGAAAATTTCGATCATTTTCAATGAACATATTTACACTATTTACAAGAAAAAATATCTTAATTATTCACAAAATCTTTATAAACAATTATTTGTTTTCAGGCAGTATTTTACCATACCTAATTAATTATAATCTTCCAGTAGCATTAATTTTAACGATTTGCTAAATATCTTACGACTGGGGGGTGTTTCTAACATTACTTGGCAGAAGATTCCATAAAGTAGGACCAGAAAATGAAATTGATTGTTTTCCCAAATTGGTATTATTTTTGTCGAGATTAACATTTCGCTTTTCTCTATTTCTTGTATTGTAAGGATGGTCTATAAATGAAAAATAATCAATAAAACTATGCGGCAACCGATTATTAATTAAATCGTGCATAAATACTCCTATCAAATATTGGTATTGTTTGAAAATATCGAGAATATTTAGATCATAAAATAAAGGAGCAGAGTGATAAGTATGATGGTTGAACGTCATTATTCTAGCTATTCGTTTTTGAAGTAATAATATAGGGTTCAGGGTTGTTTTGCACGTCCCACCCCATACTTCCAGACCATACGTTATATGTGGTAAAATAAATGAGTTGTGTAACATAACTAAGATTCTCTTTGTTACATAATTCCTCAATCTATAAAGTATTCCAATTTTTTTGCTTAGCACATTGCAGACAATGTCAACCTGTTTCTTCCATGTAAGGTTTTTGTCGATACATATACCAAGAAATAATGTTGATTCAACACACTCTAATAAAGTTCCTTTCAGTGACAATTGTCCTGATATCATAATATTTTTTCGTCTATTTTTAAACAACATATATTTAGTTTTCGTAACATTGATTGTCAATTTGTTGGCATTTCACCATGCTATTATATTGTTTAAATTGAGACTAATTTCTGATAAATCAATATGTTGTTCATCACAATTGAAAGTATGAAATAAATTTGAGTCATCCGCAAAAAGACGGAAATTGAAATAATTTGATGAGTTTGCCAGATCGTTTATATACAACAAGAACAAAGTAGGACCCAAAACTGATCCTTGTGGAATACCGCATGAAATCGACCTGTATTCGGAATTTACACCATCATAATTAACAAATTGCTTTCTGTTTCGTAAATAATCATTAAACCATTCTACTGCCTTACCACGAATGCCATAGTGTTCTAGTTTCTTAATGAGAATAGAATGATTAATCGTATCAAAAGCTTTAGCAAAATCGATGAATATTCCTACTGTCACCTTTCCTTCATCGGTATATCTTGTAATTTGATTAATCAGATTTATCAATGAAAGTTTCGTACTGTATCCACTTCTAAAACCATATTGGTGTTTATACAATATTTCATTCTTTTCTATGAATTTCATCAATCGTACATTCACTAGTTTTTCAAATATTTTGCTAATCGCGGGTAAAATCGATATTGGTCTATAATTTCCAGGTGATTCTATATCTCCCTTTTTGAAAACTGGTATAACTCATAGCATATATCAACAGTCGAACTGATATGTCATCATAGCCACTTGCTTTAGATTGATCAAGAGTGTATAACATTTCTTTAACTTCTGAACTTGTTATTGGCAGGAAGAAAAATGTTTGACTAATGTATGGACCCATGAACTCTCGGTAATTAACATTTGGCTTTTCAGTTTTCTCAGCTAGATTTTTCCCAATAGTAGAGAAATAATTGTTGAGTGAATTTGCTATATCAATAGATGAAGTAATTTCGGAAGGTTCATTTTCTTGGTTAACAACTAATTTGTTAATTTTTGAATTCAGATTCGAGCCACTATTTTTATTCAAAAGTTCATTGATATGACTCCAAGTTTTCTTTGAATCTTTTTTGTCTGCTTCAAACTTATGTTCATAATGCATTTGCTTTGCTTTCCTTAAGACGGCTGTTAAGTGATTTCTGTATTTTTTATATTTATTCAAACAATCTTTATTATAATTTGATTTTATAACTTGAGAAAAAAGTTTGTGCTTTGTCGATATTGAACGCTTAATACACCGTGTTATCCAGGGTTTATTTTTCTTTTTCTGTTTAACACATTTTGTCTCAATAGGAGCATGTTTATTACAAACAAATAAGAACTGTCTTTGGAAAATATTATAAGCTTCATTAGGATCCATACATTCTAAAACGCTTTTCCAAAAATTAGTAGTAACATGTAGATCATTACAAAATGAAAAATTATATTGAAAAATTATGAAAGTTTCTCCGTGTTACACTATTTTTTCTTTGTTTAACACACTTGAAGTTCTTAAAAACGGAGTAAACTGGGAGATGGTCAGAAATATCTACTTCAATACACCCTGCTTGAATAGGATAGGCATACATATTAGTATAAAAATGGTCAATGAGAGATATGCTAGAACTTGTTATTCTTGTTGGACTTGTTATCAACTGACGTAAGCCATAACATTCTGTCATGTGAATAAAATCACGACAACTTTCAGTTGGAGACAAAAGATTTATATTGAAATCTCCTACAATAATGCAATGGTTTCTGTCTAGATTCAAGTTATGCAATTGCTCGTTGAGATCAAGACTAAATTCTTCAAAGTTACTGTCTGGTTTTCTATAAATTACCCCAAATATGATACTCACATCCTGAATGAGAATTTTCAGCCATAATGATTCAGCATTGTGCAAGGACAAATTAGGCATTCGTTTGTAATTAAGTCCTGAATGAATATAAGCACCAACTCCTCCTCCTCTTGTAATATTTCTACATTGTAATTCAAGATTATACCCTGGCATTAAAAAATGATTTACGTCTTTAACATTCCAAACTTCTGATAATGCGACTATATCAAAAAATGATTTCAATTCATCTTCATATACTTCTTTCAACATTTCAAAATTGCGATTCAAAGATCTCACATTCACGTGCGAAATGGAGAATGGCTGAGAAAAAGCTTTTGTCGAGGAAAAATTTTTAGGAGAAAGTGATGCTGTTGTTATTTGAAATGGGTCAAGTTCTTCGTTATCATTAAGCGAAATTCTGTTGATAAGTGTAGTATCCATTACGTTCATAAGTATTACGTAAAAGAAAAAATAAATACATTACATATTTACAGTTATTTCAGCTTCGAAATATCTTCTTTCGAGAATATGATGACAGGAGCTTATTTCTCGTCCTTCCTGACATATATTTTTCCATTATGGAATGTTTAATTCAACTTGTTCTTTTGATGCTCCTTTTTTTGCTAAAAGGTCTGCCACATCGTTTACGTGAATACCACAATGGGATGGTATCCATTCAAAATTGACATAAATATCTGATAATTGTAAAACTTTGATTTTATACAAGATATCAACAATAAGATTGTTTTGTATACGATTGCTTTCAAGTGCTTGAAGAGCAGACAACGAATCTGTAAAAATTACCACGGACATACCTCTGTTATCTCCTAGCCAATCAAGTGCCATTACCATTGCTGTTAATTCGGCTCTCATTATACTTACAGAATTTAATCTAAAGAATCTTTTAATATCCAGTTCTGGTATATAAAAAGCAGAGCCGGTTCTCTTGTCTTCTTGTTTTGATCCATCAGTGTAGATATTTAAGTAACCTTTCCATCTTGTATGTATCCTTTCTGAGACACAATTTTTCATATCTTGTACTAAGTTACGTTGTTTATTGATAATCTTATGGATATAGTAAGATATACTAGGTATTTCATATGACCAAAAAGGTTCTCGTAATATTCTTTGGCTTAGTTGTTCAATTTGGATCTCTTCATTTGGCTTACATGCTCTGATTACAAAGGGTCCACGACCTGATTTCCAAGTAAATTGATCAGTATACCAGGAAGGTTCAATAATTTCTAAAGTAGGATGATGACTATCTCTGTTTGTTAACAGATAAAACATGTATTTGTCAACAGACAGTTCTCTTCTTAGTTGTAAAGGTCTTTCACCACATTCTACTTGTCTTCTTTTAAAAAAAAAATTCTCCCATGAAGTCTCAGAAAGTTAAAATCCTGTTTAGAGGAATTTTCAAACATTCCATTTTTTTTTACATTTTTAAAATTCATGATTGGTGGAGCCATATGGCTAGGGCCAAGAGGCAGGGGGGGGGGTGCACCACTGATCTCAGGGGTGCACGCATCAAAAACCCTCACGAATGGAATTTCACAGGGGCGCATGGTCATGATGGTTGGAATGGTTCTTCTAGACTTGCAAAAAGCCTTTGCTACTGTAAATCATTACATACTTTTTAAGAAATTAGAAGTGGTGGGTCTCATAATCGCAAGGTTGTGAGTTAAAATCCCAACTCTGCCATTGTCTCCACTTTGATAAAAAGAGAAAATGTCGTCTATAACGTCAGCCCCCGCGTCAGCCACGTACTATCCGCCCTTTCACATGGTAAAAAAAAAATCGTAATATGAATGATATGATTCCAGTGAAAAATGAGGCTAACGACGAATATTTAGCTCGTGTGAAACCAAACTAGAACAATATTAGAATCACGAACGCTAATCACAGTCACGATTACAATAGCAATCATCATTACAATGATGATTCAAGATTCATGTGTGAAAAAGGCCCTATGACTGATTAACCTAGACGTAAATGTGTCATAGGTTATTGGTTATATGCCAGCTTTGGCGTTTACCAGCACGAACGCAGAATTCATATTCCTATACGGAAGGCCATAAACAGAAACCAAACAGAAACAGGGTTAAGATTTTACATGTGTGGCATATGGTTTAAATCATATTTTTTCTATTCGCCATCATGCATGTATATACTATGCAGACGGTTATATCTGATTCACTGCCTATTAATGTGGAGTTCCACAAAGAAGAAGTTTAGGTCCCATCTTTTTATGACTTATTAATTATGAGTTACCCAAGGCAGCCATGCACTCTCAGCTGTACTTCCAGCGGGCCCTGCATAACATAATTGTGTTTTTATTATTACCCTTCTCCATTCTTATACGTCGAGCACCTGACAACAAGACGGTCCCATTTTTAAAGTCTTTAGTTTTGTATGAATCGGCCGCGGATCGAACCCCGCGACCTCCCGTCCATGAGGTGGGTGCTCTACCACTGAGCCACCATGTCCTGTCAATGTTTGCTTGTGTTAACAAATCTGAATATATTTTATATGCTGACGATAGTGTCTTGCTATATTCAGATACAAATCCTTACAAAATTGAAGAAAAACTTAGTGCAGAACTGGCAAATTGCATCGAATGGATGACAAACAACAAGATTATAGTTTACTCGTTGGGAAAACGGAAATCGTTTTATTTTGTTCGAAAGGAAAAATTAAATATACACATGATTTCATGGTTTGATATAAGTGACCTATCACCATGCATGCTGGACGGGATTGGTGGGCCTAGACTCGATCGCCATAAAGACCAATTTGCGCTTAAATTTGTGCATAGATACCAATCTATTGAATGTAAAGTCTATAGACGCATTCTTCTTCTTCTTCTTATGTTGGTTTGAGTGGCGATTAGTCATATTTGACTATTGTCGCCATTGACTCTATTAATAAAAAATCTCACTTCTCACATAATGATATTATTACCAATATGATGTATACATATATGAAATATTATTCTTGTGTATCCTTCTAATATGAAAAAGGATAATTATGGTATGTACAAAAGTTTGTCGTAACTCTTGTCAAAATGGCATATAAACAAATCTTCACCAAAAACAAAACAAAATCTTCAGCTCAGTTCCAACTAGTTGCGCTTGCCCTGCCCTTTCAAAGATGCAATCATACCGGTCAGCACGGTACATTGTGCCGATTTTTCGGACATAAATGCCTATAGGTCACCCATGCATAGACGAGGGGGCGCTAGTGTACCTGTGCTTACAGATGGGTTAAACATTAAAATAATTTGTTTCTTTTTTTTTTAAACAACAACAACAACAAGGCGAAAACACTTGTGGGCTTTGTTAGTTATATGTGCAGAACATATCATTTTGTATATTATATCATACATTATATATATTTTTTTTCTTTTCACATTAGACTTGTACAAGCATATCCTTTCATATTTCTTATAGACAATACAATATAAGAATAGTAGGTCATCACTCCTTACTAAAACGTTTAGTTAATCTTGAAACGAAACGTAAAAATGCTTTCTGTATCCCTGGGTCATCTTTTTTTAAATACTCCATTATTTGTCCTGGCTGTGATTCATTCAATTCTACAAGGAGCATTGACCTTTCAATTATATATTTTGGACAATGTAAAAGATGTCTGACAGTTTCTACCTCAGGACATCTATCACAAAACCCTGTTGGATGGATCCCTAATCTTAGTAGATCTTGGTTAAGACCAGCGACTCCAAAACGGAGACGATGGAGTACAGTTTCCTGTCTCCCTAGATTACATTTATATGTGGATAACGCTGATGGTTGCAATTCTTTCAGTGCTGAGTTAGTTTTATTCCATCTTTCTTGCCAAACTATCTTACAACTTTTTGAAATAAGTTGCATAATTTCTGATAATGTTATTTGATTATGAATTTCAATTTTGTTTGATAAAGCTTTTTTTGCGCAGGAGTCTGCTATTTCATTTCCTATTATTCCACAGTGACCAGGGATCCACTCTAGGTATATATCTAAACCTTTATATTTGAGTCTTGTAGTAATAGTCAGAATTTCTGTGATAATAGGATCGTCTTTCCGATTCTGTAAAGATAAAAGTGCACTTAATGAGTCACTGAAAATAACAACACCTGTATATATATCTAAATATTCTATCCATTCCAGTGCAAGAATAATCGCAATTAATTCCGCCCTATAGGAGGAGGTAAAATTAGATAACCTTTTTCCTTGGTAAAAAGAAAAATAAGGTACATAGAAAGCGGCTGAACTAATCCCCTTTTCAGGAGCTTTGGATCCATCAGTGTAAATATGGAGTTGGTGTGACCATTTTGTATGTATCAATTCCAAACTCAGTTGTTGCAATTGTATCGGATGGTCCGATTTCTTAATTTGTGAACTTAATTCAGTAGATATAACTGGTGGACAAAATAACCAAGGGGGAAAAGCTGAAAAAAATAATATTTTCAATACTAATTTATTTTCCTATCTTGGATTGAAGCCTATAACCAAACGGTTTACTAACGTTCTTACCTTTAAGATAATCGAACTTTCAGCATGGTTTGATATGTGTTATTAATGGGTGATTACTATGTCTTTCTATATTTTGTCTATACTTGCTTGATAACATTTGCCTTCTTAAATCTAAAGGGGGTTCTCCCATTTCCACCTGCAGTGAAACTAGCGATGTCAATGGTAGCCCACCAGCACATATTCTGAGTGCTTGATATTGCACCGAGTCTAACAACTTTTTTGTAGTTACTGGAGCACTATCATAAGCTTGACAACCATAATCGAAAATTGATCTAATAATTGCCCTGTAAACCATAAGTAAGGACTTAGATGAACTTCCCCATTTAGTTCCTGTCAGACTTCGCAATATATTTAATTTCCTTTTACTTCTTGAAACTACATTCTCTATATGGGGATGCCAAGACAATTTACTATCAAATATCATCCCTAGAAAACGGTGATTATTTTTATAAGTGAGTATACTTCCTTCCAATTTAACTGTTGGAGGGATAACGTTTGTAAGCTTAGTGAAAAACACCGGAACAGTCTTCTCAATAGAAAATTTGAAACCCCAGTCTTTAAACCAGGTACATAATACATCTAGATAAGTTTGTATCCTTAATCTAATATTCTCTACATTTTTTCCAGAAAACCATATTGCACAATCATCAGCATATATAGATATTGTCACTTCAGGATCAATTGGAATATCTCTCATCATGACATTATATAAAAGGGGACTCAGAACACTCCCCTGGGGGAGTCCATTATGGATTTGGAAAGTTCTGGATTCAGTATTTGTAACTCTTACCTGAAAGGTACGTTCTGTTAGATAATTTTCTAAAAACTGTAACATATTTCCTGCTATACCACATTGAGTGAGTTTGTACAGTAACCCATCAATCCAAAGACTGTCATAAGCCTTTTCGACATCCAAAAATACTGCAAGAGTGTGCTCTCTGCAATTAATAGATTTTTGAATGTCATTTTCTAATAAAACAATACTGTCAGTAGTACTACGACCTTTTCTAAAACCGCTAATGAAATTAGGCAATAAGTTATTTTTATCTATGTACCATTGCAATCTATCTTTTATCATACGCTCTATAACTTTGGCAAAACAAGATGTAAGTGATATTGGTCTGTAGGAGATAACATTTTTTGAGTCCTTACCAGATTTCAAGATTGGCACTAAAATTGAGTGTTTTAGAGGACTCGGGATATCCCCCGAATCCCATATTCTATTAATAATGTTCAACATAATTTCTTTTGTACTTTTTGGCATATTTTCATATACAATGTATGGAATGTTATCTTTTCCCGGAGCAGCAAATTTAGTAGATTTAACTGCTTTCTCAAATTCATTGATCGAGAAAGGTTCATTAATAACATGTTCATTTTGGTAGAAAGAATTTTGTACTTCCTTATTTAATGTTTTATTAAAATCTTTATTTTTCTGTCCTACGGATTGGAAATAAGTTCCAAAAATCTCTACTCTCTCTGGTAAGGACGTAATGGCTTTACCTTTCTCAATCAAAATAGGCATATTTTGTGATTTTTTGACAGTTACGCCATTTAAACGTTTTATACATGACCATATCTTTGTCTCTGGCATGAATCTGTCTAATCTTCTGCAAAAAGCTTGCCAATATTCTCTTTCCGCTTTGCGGAGAACTCGTTGGGCTTCTGCCTTCTTTTTTTTGTATTCGTTAATTCTATCAAGTGTGATTTTTCTTGATAGATAGTTTCTTATTCTATTTCTTTCTTTAATCTTTTCAGTACATTCCTTGTTCCACCATGGGATAGGATTTTTTCCCGCCTTTTTTTTTTCGGGATTGCTTCATAAATACATTCTTTCAAGCGTTCCATAAATGAATAAAAAATGTTCTTAATATCATCGTCAGATTTAATTATTTCATCTTTTATGATATTTTCACACTTGTATACAAATATGGGCCAGTTAACATTCTTAAAAGAGATATGGTCATTAGACATGTTATTATTATAATGCTGCATGCGGCTTGGTACGGTAGCCTGGGTGTGACCGATAAGAAAAGGTTAAGAATAATTTAGAATAAGATTGTAAGAGTCATAATTATTTTAGGCCCAAGAGCACACGTCGGATGTATAATGAACTTGAAAAAGCAAGAATACTCCATGTAGATCACAGATCTAAACAATCAGTATTACACCACATGCATAAAATATTCTATTCGAATACCTTAGATCATTACATAGCAAATAATTTCACCCGTGTCTCAAATATCCTGAGGTACGATACTATATTCATTCTGATTTTATATTACTTAACGTGAATGTCATATAGGGAACACTTCAATTCAATGGCATCCAATTTTGGAATTCTATTCCTAATCAATTCAAATGTGGTAAAAATTTTCCTCACTTCCAGGGTGTATCTACTCGAGAACAGTATCACCTACATACATTTTTTGTACAGTTGGTTTCCAGTATTTTAAATGATATAGAGCAAAATATGGTCTTGTTTGATATAAAGTATATTGTTGATTGCTTCAGGTTTTTTGGAAACTGTTTGATTGATAGATATATGTCCTTCTTTTTCATCATGTTCTTGTACTTGATCATAGTTTTGTTGTGACAATAATGTTATATTTTACTATTGGAAATAAGCCTGTCGGTTTTCATGGGTTATCCTGTCAATATATTCTTCCCATAATGACTTGAGATATTCTTGACGAATACACTCATCAATCAATTTATGCTTATAATAATAATAGCGGTATATTAACCAAGGGCCCGCCCCCCCCCCCCCCCCCCCCACTCCGGGGTCGGAAGGACCGCATGCGTGTCCCCAAAAATAATGTCCGGTAAATTAAGGGGTGCTTTTTCGCGGGACAAGTCCGGCCCACGAATTGTAAAAAAGGGGGTGTATTTGTATTTTCACTCGGAGATTTCTTTTAAAAGGGGGTGTTTTTTTTTATATCCCTCTCTTTGGACTCCTGAGAAATGTTAAAAAGGGGTTATGAAATATCTTGAATAACATAAAAAAATAGTTCAAATCCCGGGATCAAATTCCTGAAATTCCTGCTAGTTTTGAAAGCTCATTCAGGATTATTTCATTTTGAAAAGTAAAGTACGGACCTTTTGTTGGAATGAGAGCTCACCTGAAATAGGGGGTACATATTGAGCAGTGTTCCGGATTTAGGGGGGTCTCCAAGGCAGAAAAAGCCCGCGAAGCCCTCGAAAGGGGGGTTCAGAAATTTTGGCAGACCTTCAATAGGGGGGTGCTTTCAAAGGAAGGGAACGAGCATTGGCGTACCCTAAATAACACTGAGTGGGGGGGGGGGGACGGGACCCAGGGTAGCCACTTCAGTTCCAAAAACTGTTCTCCCTGCGGGCCCTGTTATCATTATTACCCCGGCTTTGACTGGGCTGCCTAGGCGTCTGCCGGGTACCCATTTACCTCACCTGGGTCGAGTGCAGCACAGTGTGGATACATTTCTTGCTGAAGGAAAACACGCCATGGCTAGGATCTAACCCACGAACCTCTGTTTGAAAGGCAGAACCACTTATTATGTGTACTTATGTTTTAAGTTTAAATATTACATTTATTTTATATAGTCTTCCGGGAAATAGCCTCGTACTGGTTACTTTAATATTTAATGTATCCCCTCGAGACATGTTATCTTGATACCTGTCTGAATAAAAATCACTTCAATTCAATTCATTTCGATTTTTGCAGGGGGGAATGTTTGAATACCTTATTAAAAAACAAATACACACACACATAAATTCCCAATTTTCCATGCAATTCGCTACTGCACCTTTTTATATACTGTACCTTTTTATTACGTCCAAATTAACTGTTGCCAGTTTCAGTTGTATACTTTTAATTTATATGTTTCTTTTATACTGACCTGCATGGAGGCAAAGGGTGTGGGAAGGAAATTTAGTTAACCTTTTCCAAACCCAGGCAGCCCCTTCATCTCTATTCCAGGTCCTTTGGTCACATATATCCTATTATTATGTAATTTGTATTGTACTATAATTCATGTATTTTGAAATGCCGAATAAATAATAACAATGATAATAAAAGGTCTCTGAATTGAAGAATAGCTCGTGAAGCGAAATGCCAAGCCCTGAAGCCCCCCAATGGATGTTACATGCATATGAGATGGTTCTTAAATACACTCTAAATAATTATTATGTTTATTTATTTATTTATTATCAATTCGGCAATTACAATATACAATAAAATTTCAACAAAATATGAATAAAAGCAGAGCCGTAGATGGGTACATGTAGCTTATAGCTGCCTGGATATGGGAAAAGCTAACTTGATAACTGTGACCCGAGGGTTTCCCTCCCCGACCAAGCTATACATGTACCCAGAATTGGTCTGTAATAATAATAATTGATAGAACATTAAAAGGAAGATAAATACACAGTTAAACAACTAATAACTTTAAAGCAGAGAAAGTGAATATAGACATGATTGATAATGTGGGTTGTGTAATACTTGAGATAACGTACACGAAACCGTACTTATCTCAATAATCGAAGTTGACAATTAAATCATAAATCTTGAAATGAGAGTGTATATGTTTTGAAGGAATTAACCAATTGACTGCACAAGAAGTTGAAAGCTGGAGATAAAAATAGATTACGAGCATCTGTGAAAGTACAATCACTGTAATTTGAATAATGTTGGATGTTTTTTCGCTCCCCTGCGCTAACGCTCCTCTGCATTACATTTGGAAATATTTTTTTTGCCGGGGGGGGGGGGCGGGGGAGGGGGGAGGTATCACATAGTACAGATACAAATTCTCAGCTGCTTTAGTCAGTATATAGAGTTTGAGCTTTCTGATGATATAAATAATGTTTGTGCCTAAAACACAAAATATTGCACAATTTGCAAGTGAAAACAGAAAAAAAAATGTGTATGATGCATCTTTTCAGGTAAAAAATTCACTTATTTATCAAAATATTTTATTCAAAAGAAATGACCAATATAAAAGAGTAACATTTATTCTTCCCCATGGTACAAAAATAATCAATTTTACTCAAAGAGAAAGTGGTTACATTCTTTGAGAAAGAAAGTCTCACAATTCACGAGATTTTGCAGGGACATGAATTCAGCCACGAGAGGACTTGGATAAATCTTGCCCATTTGCTCATTAACCCAGGGGCTTGCCGACTGACTGCTCACTTTTATGCAATGTTGAATACTTTCATAATTCTTTGGCGCGAAAATATTGGTCACGTGACTCGTTTTATTCAATGTTGAATAATTTTTAGCTTTTATCAATATGTATCGTTCGATTTTTTGTTATTCAACGCAAAGTTATAAAGCAACTATATGCTTTTTATACAACTTTCGCAATTTTTATACAATTCTATTTTAACTTATGCAATTTTATACCGCGTTTTGTGTGTGTAGTCTCCGCGATGATGATCCTCATGCTGTCAATGGCAGGCCATGGCATGTATTAAACGACCAATGTCATAAAATTTCTCAAGCCCCCAGGTGCGCCTCAGACTAGTATCGCGACTGATTGAGTATACAATACTCATCCTAGCTGATCATCTTTTTTTCTTCAAATGTCCTCTCCACCACTAATAGTGACGCAAACCGTTATTGTTGAACAAGAGTGTCTGTTTTATCATATATGCCTGGATATACCGCGACTGATTGAGTATATATACTCTCATTGTAGCTTGTCATCTTCTTCTTCAAATGTCCCCGAAATGTCCTCTCCGCCACTATTACGCAAACAGTGTCTGTTTTATATTATAATATAGGTCAAAATATGCAAATTTGTTATCTGGGTAATCAGGGGCGGATCCAGGATTTTCCAAAAGGGGATTCACATTTTTCCGAGGAAAAATTTGACAACCAAAAAAAGGGGTGTTATAACAAAAAATAAGGATATTTCGTCCCCGAAAAATGTTGACAAGCAAAAAAAAAAGTCTTCACTTTCAAAGGGGGGGGGGCACACTTTACATAAAATTACAAATTTCAATTTTGCTTCTCAACTGGGGGGGGGGGGGGCATGGGCCGGCTTTACCCCCCCCCCCCCCCCTGGATCCGCCAGTATGATTAATTATGAATTAGCCAGGGGAGGAGACCAGTCATCTTATTTTCCCTTGCGACGGTATATGAGGCCCTGATCGGGAGAACGACGGCAGACACTGGGCTACCCGCCGGCTCTATATCCTGAATGTTAATCTGGGGCCCGTCTTACAAAGACTTACGATTGATCCGATCAATTGCAACTATGGAAAGCCAGCAATGTCAACATGTAAAATGTATGTTTGCTCAATTTTTTTTTTTAGATTATGAATGTATATCCATAAATTCATTGATTTCTTGACAGTTCGGTGTGTTCTCCTTCGTTTACAAAGGACATTTCGCACATTTCCTGTTGAAAAAATTATGACACTGATGGATTTCCATAGAGTTACGATTGATTTGATAAATCGTAACTCTTTGTAAGACGAGCCCCTGAAGGGGCTCAAGCTTTTATACAAAAACAAGTGAGTACGGTGACCGAGACAAATATATATTATCAATATTTATTTTTCAGATTAGTGAGCAATACAAATTAGGAAAATTGATAGGTCCACATACCAACCAGAAGAATTGTTTTCATATACTGTACAGTATAGGCCTGGTTAAGCTGCAATTAATGAGGAATTTCCGTTACAAATATTGCTGTTTGTTTGTTTCTAAAATTGCCACAAAACATTTTACCTTGCCTCCTGGTTCTTGCATAGGACCTACAGACCGAAGATTTTGATTTTTTTTTAAGTCTTGCTATATGTGTTTGGGAAATTTCTTTATATTTCCTGCTTCCGTTAGTTACTTTTTATCACCTTTTTATATGTTACCATATCATTACATGAAATTTCACAATATTTTCCCTTAAATGATCATAACAGAACAAACGAAAATTAAATCCTCGAACAGGAAGGCACACATTGCTTGGCAATAAATGTTTATTGAAATATATTCAGTTGACTAACAATGAATTACGTAACTTCAGTTGACAAGAAAGATATCCGACACAAACACTTGCATCTACTTGTTTGGTGAAAAATAACGTGTTTTGTTTGCATTTTATTTTGTGATACAACACAGTATATAAAAATAAGTGATAGCTCTGCTCTGGTTTTATATGTATTAATATATTTAGGCAGATACAATTCATATATGCTGATATTTTCATATTTTTGGATTTGATGTTATTTCCACATTCCAAAAATTATATAAGTGTAATAACTTTTCAATATAACAATAAGCAAGCATTTTGCATCAATTTAAAAAATACATGGCATTATTTAATTAAAAATAAATTGTACTTGGAAAGTTTTCCTTTTATCAATTGTTGAAACATGTATATGGACTACCAGTATATATTCATATATAAATATATATATATATATATATAAATGTGTGAAATTATACATGTACAACAGCTTTGGCAACTCTCAAAACCCACCTACACCCGACAAAGGAAATTATAATTGGTATAGTGTCGAAAATCTGTCTATATGACGGTCAATCGGATCGGGGTCGCCCTATAGCCACTAACCCGTCTCTGTGGTCTAGTGGTTAAGGCACCGGCGATCAAAGCTGGGGGCCCGGGTTCGATTCCCGGCAGAGACATTTTTTCGGCATTGCCAAATTTTCCAAAGGGCAGATAACTCGGGGGAACCTTGATTTAAGCTACGCCTACCGTTGTTCTCTTTGTCCATTTCTTTCACAAAATATATATATATATTGTGCGTGTGTGTGTATATATATATATAACAAAAGAAATGTGGGAGACCAACTACAGAGTATAAAACGCCGTTTGCAATTTTTAAACAAAGCTACTCTATGTCCTTACAGTAGTTTATTATTAACAATTTAAACAGGTGTTTAGAATTAAGCAAGATGTTTAATTTTGAATATCTAATTCTCAATAAATTAAGCAAGATTTTTTACAATTGTTAAAAAATTAGAATTTTAAACAGCATTTATACTGTGTAATAACGCGTTCTCATACATAGGGCATATTTGATTCCATTAACAGGTTCTTAATTGTTAAACATTATTTCAGAACCATTTTAATCAGAAAGAAACTCACTTAAAATATCATATTCAGGAAAAGATCTTCCAGGAAAACGAATAACTTTTTTGTACACAGTAAAAACACAATTTAAAATTTTATACAATGCTGTTTACGATATGAACATAAAAAACAGTATTTGTTTAACAGTTTAACCATCCAAGCTTAATCTATTGAAGACTGAATGTTGAAAATTAAACTTTATTGTTTAAGATACACTTGTTTAAAACTGTTTTGCAACTAAACAGAGTAAAGTATATGGCGTGTATGGTAAACAGTGCTATATAAAATTCCAATCAGCGTTTTTATTGTGCATGGAGACATAAGACCACTTACAGTAAGCAATGAAACGTTAATGACAATTTGGAAGTATTTAGTTTTCACACACCCCATCACACACTACAATATGACATTGATAAATTGCTGAGAAAATAAATGGGCCCAGCTGAACATTAGCCGTAGCCAGTTCCAGGGAAGTTATATACACAACGAGCCAGTAGCGTATGCGGGGGGGGGGGGGGGGGGGGGGGGTGTTACAGCTAGGGGTTCAACCCCCCCCCCCATTTTTAATAACCCTTTTTGTAAGCAGGGAGGTGGTTACAGGGGTTTAAATCTCCCCTAAAATTTCTTTTAAACCTTTATTATTTTTTTTTTTTTTTTGCTTGTCAGATTTTTTGGGTATAAATTTACCTCCTATTTTTTTTTCTTTTTTTTGGATTGTCAACTTTTCATTCAGCTTGAACCCACCCCCTTAAAAAAATCTTGCGCATGCTACTGCAGCTAGCAATCAAAGCATGTAAGAATTTTTGAAAACATTTTCATATAGCAGGAATATAGCTCTTTGCACATATAACCACATGTATTGCAATACCGCATTTCACATTATATAACACGTCCCTATGTGCTTCAAAAAGACTTATGGTTTACATATGATAATTACACAGCATGCATTGCAATGTGTCGATCGTGGATAGGCCTATACTGAAAGAGAATTAATGATGACATGAAAAGATACTAATTTTGTTTTCAGCGACATTAAATAAAAAAGACACAATTGGGCTATATATCGAAACGAATAAAATAAAATAAAAGGAATAACAGAAAATTTAAGAGATTTACACCCCCAAATAACAAAACAAAACAATAAAACCGGTAAATTACCTTTATTTTTTTCTAAGTCTGTTAAAATATTAGCAGACTTGCTGAATATAAAGTCAATTCACTTTTTAAATAGAAAACTGTGCATGAATGATGACTTTAGTTTCTCAAGGAGAAATGCATAACACATCTGTATTGGAGCGTTTTATGACAGGACTTGTCAGACCGTTGTCCCACAAGGCCCACAAGTCCCGGGGAGCGCTTCATGAACATTTTCGTTGTCAAGTCTGATAACTTTTCTTAATAATGATTGGCTGAGATCCACTGTTACCATAATAACTATCAGTTAAAACAGTATATTCGGATGACTAAACGTCTGACAAGTCCTTTCTTGAAACAATCCACTGGTGAGCGTTTTATGACAGGACTTGTCAAACAATTTGTCCCAAGTCCTGGGGAGCGTTTCATCAACATTTTCATCCGCGACAAGTTGTCAAATCTGACAATGTTCCCTGATTTTGATTGGCTAAGAAGCACTGTTACTATGGTAACTGTCGGACGCAAAAGTTGACGAAACGCTCCTCTGGTAGGCCTACAAAAGTTGCGCCATGTGGAGCATTTCACCCAAAAATTTCTTCTGACAAGTTTTCAGATCTGACATCATTTTTTTTTCATTTTGATTCGCTGAGAAGCATACAGTTCTTATAATAATAATAATAACTAGATTTTAATTCGTCATGCGGACGAATTAGGTGGTCTGTCCTTATTCTCGCCATCATGATCACCATTACCATGTTCCAGCAGATCAATATGATCTTCATGATGACAACGGAATGTTCATTATGGATGGAATACTTGTGAAAGACGGGAGATGATAAAGCACTGTGAAAATGGTCTCTTTGATATATGACAATACATGTGATATGAAAAAAGTAATTATAGTCTGTTTTATCTTGCTAAATTTTAACTTTTATACCTTTTAATTATCATAAAGGATCATGTACGAGGTGGTAAAAAAGAAAAAAAAAAGAAAAAAAAATCATCTTGTTTACCCCAGGACTCGAACCTGCGCCCCCGAGAACGCAAGTCAAGTGCGTTATCCATTGAGCCACGACATTCCCCATAGAGATTACACGTAAGCAAATTTGAGAATTGCAAATCCAATTTTGCAAGCGAAAAACGGGCATGATCCCGGCATCTGATCAAAAAATAGAGGGCACACTTCCGAAAGCTTAGAATCTCAGCTACAACATTGTAAAAGCTCAGAGACAACTGACAAGAAAAAGTGGAGATATAGCTCACGAAATAGAGGAATGTAGAATCTAGTTTTGAGAAAAAGTCATGTCCCATAGAGATTACACGCAAAATGAGGAAAAATGACATGCCTCTTTTGATCGCTATTTTACGCCATGATGCGTTTTTCAAAATGAAAATTCATGTTAACTAAGGAGAATGAGTACATTCTAAACTACAACCTATCGAAAATTGGGCGAAAATTGACCAATATTCACGGAGTTAAAGCCTAATTTGCATAATTATTATGACGTCATAACAAGGAAAATTGATATTTTAACTTCCGACGCCATTATGATGACGTCATGATCAAATTGAGGGACAATGGTGACATGAAATCAAATCTACAACTCATACTCTATCGATATATGAAAAAAAATGGGGGTCAACGCACTATTTAAAGAGCTACAGTGAATTTTTAATAGGCATGTTTTTGCCCATATATGGCCTATAGTAAGAGCTCGCGCGCACACGTGCTGCAAACTTTAACGGGTGTTAATTTCGTTATTAATGGTCGTAGAAGGTTGATGAAGGTATCAAATTGCTCAGAATTATATTATCAATGCAATGATATAAAAAACGGCGTTTCTGCATGCGTTGCGTTGAAGGCGTTACGCGCGGAAACGCGCGCGCATACGTGTGCGTGCGCAAATTTTTGAAATGCTTAAAATGACCTGAAACGTACTCTACTTTGGTCAAAAAGTGATTTTGAGCAATTTGAAATTTTGACGAGCGCATACGCGCGCGTCGTGACCACCAGGTGACCTTTGATGACATGAACTGTTGACCCTTGACCTGATGTTGATGTGATGTAAATATTGTTAATTTTTGATAATTGATAATGGAGATATGATTGATAATGTGATTTTACGAAATGGCGTCTAGATGACGTCATCATGACCTGATGACCTTGAAAATGTTATTGTCACGTCTTATGACAATGACCTTTGACTGTGCCAAAATTGAAAGAAATTGACAAAACCGATCTGGAGTTATCCTTGGAACAAAAAATTGGCGGAAATAAAAATAAATAATAATAATAATAATAATAATAATAATAAAGAAGAAAGAAAATTCTGACAAAACTAATAGGTGATCTGTCGTTGACAGACCACCTAATAATAGCTGGATTTATAAAGCGCTTTTGGCCAGAGGATACAAAGCGCTGCTATTATTACCCCGGCTTCACCTCGAGCTACCATCACCAGCGCTCAGTGCATGCAAGGAATTACTCCTGCCGGGTACCCATTCATCTCACCTGGGTCGAGTGCAGCACAGTGTGGATACATTTCTTGCTGAAGGAAAACACGCCATGGCTACGATTCGAACCCACGACCCTCTGTTTCAAAGGCGAGAGTCAGAACCACTAGACCACGACGCACCCACAGTATACAGTAGCTGTCGGATAAAATGTCCGACAAGTCCTTTCTTAAAACGTTGCCCAGGGCCCCATTTCATATTATGTTAACTACCATGACAATAGTAAAAAATCTGCTCTTGGCTCTTCCAATGAAAGGTAATATTTTAACATGAGTTGTTATTATTGCAATTTATTTTAATGAAATGGGGCAACGGATCCTTGCTATTTATCGCGAAGAAAAGGGTAAGTATCTTATCTTAAACTTTTATTGATTTAATACCAGTTCACTAGAATTTCAGTAAATCTTCATGGACGAGCTAGGGATTCATAATATCGCAATCATCTTCGAAATTATCCTTTGTTAAGTTTTGGACCAAAGATTGCCAACATATCCATTCTGATCGAGCTGCCTTCTAAAGATTTACATTTTAACCCATAATAATAACATAATAACCCAGCAATGGTATATAACTGACCATGAACATGATGCCCCGGGACATGCAACCATATACTAAAAGTCAGTATTAAAACGATAGAAAACATCTAAAGGTGAAATATAAGCGGAGAATACCCCCCCCCCCCCTAAAATAATAGGTGGACCAGATAAGAACAAAATAAGAAGCATCTAGGATGATTTTTATTTGGAAGATTCCTATCAAATTTCTCTTGAAACGAAGTAAAATGACATTTTTTCCAAGACTCAAGCAGACCTACAAGCGCGAATCCGGAGGGAAGAGGGCACAAGAGGAATTAATTGGACTCCACTTCTTTGCTTCCAAATATGCACATTATCTTTAGTATCTTTTTCCAGAGAATTCTCCCGTTAAAGAAGCAGGAACTTTAAATTTATCATTACAAAACTATATTGGAGCTTAATAAAAAAAAATTGCTATCTTTATAAAAACAAATTGAAAAATTAAATGTGCCCCTGCTCCAGAAATGAATGTGCACAATAAATCGTATAGGTCCATACATTTTGCAGAGTTTATTTAAAGTTCAGTATCACCGAAAGCAAAATTAATGTCTGAGGACTGACGGGCTGGGCCCTGTGTTTCGTCGTCCTCATCTTCCTTTGGGACAGGAGAATCTAAAGTAGTAGGTCGGTATATACCAGTGTTGATCGAACCGTCCTTTGAAATATCGTTGGCCAATTCCTCTTTGTCTTTCTCGGGTTCTTCGTCTTCCTCAAAGACGAATCGCTTGAGGAAGGTGTAGGTCCCGAAAACTGCCATTCCTAGGAAGAACTGTAACATCATGGTGATGAAGGTGACTCGTCCGGCGAGATCTGCTTCAGGTTGGGGGTAAGCGTTGCTCAGAATGACGTAGGCTATGATCGCGTTCTGCACGCCAGTTTCGAAGGCAATCGCCGCCACTTGGTTATTCTTCAGCCGGCCAAGCTTGGCAAAGATGGCACCCAAGATGGCCCCGAGACACGGTAGAATCAGGGAAGACACGTAAATCTGCCAGGGTGAAAAGAAGATGTAGAGCTGAAACGGAATTGAAGCGCATATAACCACTATCATGATCACTGCAACGACCGGTTTGAAGATCTTTAGAACCTTCTTCTCATAGTGTGGCCATCTGTATCGTGCTAGAATTCCGGCTAAGACAGGAAAAAGCATGGCGACTAACTGGATAGCCATTTGGTCGTAGGGTGTCTCGAGTGAGGAGTCGGTGATAAGAGGCGTGTAGATGAATATGTTCAGTGGCATCGTTGCAAGGGCCAGGATCGTTGAGCAAGTCGTCATGGTGACGCTCAAGGTGAAATCTGCATCTACAAGGACGCAGAGGTCATTGCTGAGTTTCCCTCCAGGGCAGCATCCAACTAGAAGCAAACCAATAGCTGAAAGTGGCTCTAGCTGCATCACCTTCCCGATCCCAAACGCCAAAGCTGGCATGGCGACAAACTGGCAGGCGAACCCGATGAAAACAGCAAACGGACGTTTCAAGTTCTTCCAAACCATTGTCATATCTATGGTGTAACCCATCAAAAAGTACGTGACAGATATTGGGATGAAGAAAATATAGTTCAGAATGTTCAGAAAAAAGTAATTGATCGGTCGTAAAATCTTGATGGGTATTTCACCGACGCGTGTCTTCTCGCTTGATCCCACTCCTGCCACCATTATTTCCATACTCGAGACTCTGTAATTGATTCCGCGGATTGTCACATGATAGACCTGAGGTAACACCGTTCCGTTGGAAACTATGTATGATGATGCATTAATTATCTCAAAGGCATCTTCGTTGGCGCTTTGAAAGGTCATTGTACTCTCTGGACCATTATAAGCAACCATGGTCACATTTACTTCCACTTGTTCCCCCTCTGTGACGTATACATCGGTGTGGTTGTCGAAGGCGATGTCGACGCTGCTCGCGATGCAAACATGATGAATTCCAAATGCCAACGCTAGCAATGACCGAAAGACTTGTATTTTAATCATGATGAAAGGCACCTGTACGAATGAAACGGGTTTACTTGCTAGGATTGTTTAAAACTAGATTCTTTGTGATTCAATTTCCATAACATGAATTCAACAATATTTTCATCCAATGTACGGGATGAATTTGTACAATTTATATCTGAAAACATAACCTCAAAGCAAATTGTTTATGGTCAAGATTTGATTTATCAAATTGATTTCTCAAATGATTTTGGATAGGATTTTGATATTCTCATCATCGCAACACATATTATTAAGTGGTAGTGTGGATTTCGTAAACAGAGGCCGTTGAAACCCTTTTACAAATCCTGCATATATAAGTCGAATATAATTTATTCGCTCAAGTTGATGCTGCACTTTTTTAGACCAACTTATGTCATGTGCGCTTATAAAAAAAAAATCTAAAAAATCGTACGAATTTCTGTTCTCCCGAGATATTAAACTTTAATAGAAGAATTCACCTGTATTAATCCTGATATTGAAACAAATTATTAGATGTGATGTTCACTCAAAAAAATAAACAAACGAAAAAATAAATAAATATTCATTTTTATAGAGATTTTGTTTTACTTCTGTAGGGGAACGCAAAAGTGTCATGAAAAGAATTTATTTTATTAAGTTAAACAAATATCCAGCTTACCTAAGACGAGAAAAGAATAAGAAATACCAAAATCATATCTTCTTTCTACAGTAACCGTCGGAAAGTTTGACAACGAATCCTGACAAGTCTGTAAAGCATTATTATTCCCATCGATCCAAAAACAGTAAACATGCAATTTGAGAAAGCTTCAAGACATCGCAGAATGAAATGGCAATTTTTCCTTTCTTTACCCGATGTTATAGACGGGCAAATATTGAAAAATTCATAAAGAGTAAATAAGCGAACAAAATGAGCCGTATTGTGTTCCTCCGTTGTCATTGGCGGGGTAACAAAAGAGTGAGCTATGGTTCCTATCAGCATGATTCCCCCAAGCATTGGTGGTAACAATGTGTGGGAAAGTGGTGGGCAAACAATATAATTGCGTATGAAACCTTGGACCAACAATAGTACTTGGATTTGCCCTGCTGGGACACGCCAGGTAGATCTATCTGCTGACGGCACCATGGTTAAAATGCCAATCAGATTCTCGAGTAAGCCTATAATAAGACAAAAATCCAAGGGTATTCCAAACAAGAAAGAGAAACATGATTTCGGGAAAAATTTAAGTAGTAGGGAACGTGGAGTTTGAATAATTTAAAACAACAGAAGATATTCGAATTACAATCCGTATTCATTCATCTCCATGCAGCATTAATAAATGAATATATATTATTATGAATCGGATATCCGTTAACCCCCCCCCCCCTCAAAAAGGTAAATAAATACTTTATTACATTGAGAATATGCTCCTGAGTGAAACTTCGATCCGTTTTTATATTCCAAAGACTTTATCTATTCAGCTTAAGACTTACTCTAGAACAGGCCCCATCGACTTTGTCCATGATAAAAGTTTTGACTTTTAAAAAAAAAAGCGTTCATTTTATAAATTACGAAAATGATGTACGATAGACAAACGTTTTTTTTCTCAGTTTTCGTTCTTAATTCTTATTCAACTCCATTTTTGATATTCCTAGAATCAACCGATGTTTCAGTAACTACTGATTCAGCAACTTCGTAAATCTCCATTTATAATGGATATTTGTGTGCGTATGCTCTTTTATTGCATGTACGTGATTCGTTTTCAATGGAACTTGAAAAGTTTAATGTAATTAAATGTTCAAAATATTAGTTTGAAATTTTATAAAAACATATTAGTCAGTATTCCAGCTCATGCAATCTTATGCAGAACTACAATTCCCCTGTATCGTACGGAACAAGTGCCCACAAGTGTTATCGAAGAAAATACCTCTTGTTGTCATTATTATTTGATGTAAGGGGAGGTACTCTGTGAGCAATATTTCAATCAAATAGTAAATTGTGCTATGTAAATGTGATGAACACGTTTGCACTTGTGTAAATTTTCGTCAAGATGACGTCAAGCAGGTCTGGATTTATGTTGAACTATGCACCAGACCAGACAGAAGTCCACACTTCAAGAGACTATTTTTTATTTGTAAGATCCCGTTTCAGTAGATTCTGTTTGCAGTGTTTTTAATTTGTTTGATGGTTAATTCCACATTACTTGTGTCTAGATGGGATGAAATGTAGGAAAGAGAAAGGTAAACGTGATTGTTGTGCCATGCCAAAATCTATGACAAAGTCGGGTAAAAAAATGCACGTGAGCGACTTTTGAGGAACTTTGCCCCAGACTATTTTTGCTCATTATGTCACTGCCCTGTTCCTCTTTTTTCCCCTTTATTTCAATTCAATTCAATTCAAGGTTTATTAAAAACATGAGTCGCAGCCAAATGGCTGAATTGGTCATGTATACAAAGTAAAAACAATTAAAAGACTCATTACATATTTCAAACATTAAAAAGCAGTACACCTTTGTAAAAACTGACATGAGAAATATGTGTATAGGCAAGAATACTTAGGCAATGAAAATTTACATACATGTACATAAGATGAGGAAAAGGTAAATTAAGAATAATAAAAACAAAATAAGTAAGCTGTAAAAGATCAATAAAAATATATGGATATTAAATAAAAGATTTGATTTCCTCATTCATGAAAAAACTTGATATTGCAAGTAGGCTGATATTTCTTTCAAATGAGCAATGGGTTTATTGATTGGGCATGTCTTTATTCAGGAGATCTATGAAATATGGTATGGGGCTATTGCGAAATCGATTTGTCTTACATTTGTATTGCTGATATCTAGGAGTATGTCGGAGATTGATGGTTAAGTTTTTTGGAGGAGGTCACCAGGTACTGAATGTTGGATGTTTGGTTAAAGACATTGCGAAATCCAGGCTGAGTTTCTCCCTTCTGTATTCCAGAGTAGGAATTTCACATGATAGGCAAGCACTGGCATAATCTGTGTAGTTTGGGCCCAACATGATTCTACAAGCTCTTTTTTGAATTTGCTCTAAACTTCTTACATGTTTCTTTGTAAGCCCACCATTAAAAACTGGGGTGCAATATTCCATAACAGGACGAATGTAGCCCATGTATACCAATTTCAGATCCGATAGAGACAGCCCATATCGCTTCAAAAGCCTAAACATGTACAACTTCCTGTTACATTTTTTGATGATTTCCATGATATGTAGGTCCCATTTTAGATTGGATTGGACGATTACACCGAGAATTTTAACAGATTGAAGTTTTTGTAGAGGTAAGTTATCAATATAAAATCTTGGCTCAGCAGGAGGATATTTGGAGAATGTCACAACTCTTTCCAACATCATACTCTCTCTTTTTCTTCCTTTCTCTCTCCTTTCATTCCTTTTTATGCAAGATTTTTCTCTCTCTCTCTTTCATTTCATTTTCAATTCATTTGTTTTTTTTCTTCATTATTTTCTGTACAAGGTTTATGCGCCTTCTCTCTCAATTATAATAACCATGCTTCATGTTTTCTTTGGCCTTTCATTTGTTAATTCTTTCTCCTAGCTCAAGTGACATAACGCAATTTATTTCATATTCATTCAACACACACAGAAAGAAAACACCGTCACAAAGGGCTGCATTTCAATATATACTTGTAAGCAATATACGTCTGATTGCACATTTAATATTTGCATCATAAATTAAGAAAATACATGTTCTTTTATTTCCTCTCTTAAATAAATATAAAATGTTGTATTCAACTGAGCAAAAATAATGCGTTTATAATACATCTGTAAAATCAAATTGATCAATACTGCAATCCGTACCACCAACCTCCAATGAAAATATGAATATGATTTTAAACCATAGAGATCCTAAAATGTGATTTTATATGTTCAACAGAGGGGGGGGGGGGGGGCACCATGGTATTTTGATAGAAGGAGGAGCAAGATGACCTTTTTTTTTCTTAATTGAATTACAGGTGTAATATAGAGTTATGCAACCCAGGCCTCTTTGTTTTTCTTCCCTCTTCTTTTACCTACCCTAATCTCAAATTCTATTTGTTTTTCAATACTAAAAAAAAAAATCCTACAGGGGGGGGGGGGGGTGACTGTCCTGTCACACTCTGTCCCTACTATTCAAATCAGCCCCCTTAAAGGAGAATGAAACTCTTGGAGCAAGTTAGCTTTTGCGAAAGCAGAAAAATCAAAGAATAAGATCAACAAAAGTTTGAGTAAAATAGGACTAGCAATAGAAGAGTTATGAGCATTTGAATGCCGAGATCACTAATGCTATGGAGATCCTCCCATTGGCAATGCGACCAAGATCTATGTCACAGATGAACAACTCTCCCCTTTTGGACACTGAAAATATACCCCAAAACATCTCTTTTTTCTCATTCTAATCATTTGACAAACGATTCATCAATGATATAATGTTGTGAAACCTCTGTACTTGTTGTCTCATAAAGAGAACACCTCACCTTGTGATAGACTCTATAAAAGTGAGAATATAAAGTGAAATTAGTACTAAAGTAATGAGGGAGTTGTACGTGTGTGACATCACAGATCTTGGTCGCATTGCCAATGGGAGGATCTACATGGCATTAGTGATCTCAATATTCAAATGCTCATAACTTTCTTATTATTCATTCAATCTTCCTCAAACTTTCAACAATATGTTTCTTTGATTTTTCTCTTTGATATTGATTCAGCTGGTTTCAAGGGTTTCATTCTCCTTTAATGATTAATGACCTTTGCAACCTTGACAGTAATCCAAACTCTCAGCTTGACCCAAGAACCTTTGCATTTTTAATCTCTGGCACCTCAAGAAAACTCAAGAGAGCTGCATCTTTTGACAGTTATCTCAAAAGCATCTCTTCATCGTTAATCCTATGTGAAGAGGGGGAAAAGCCATGCACATAAGAGGCCAAGCAGCATGATCATTGTTCAAATTCATGGGAAAATCTGTTTTTCTTAAATAAGGTGCCTTCTCACAGACTCTCAACTCGACTAAAGAACATGGGCATCTGTCACTCTAAAATACTAATAGCCAATTTTTATATAGCACTTTTCCCATAATGGCTCAAAGCGCGTTATTATTACCCCGGTAATTGGATTCATTTCAATCCCACACGAAAAGTGCACATTTCCACTCCCTGGGAATCATTCCTTGCATTCATCACAGCCTCATTATGGCGCTGGCAAATTCAGACATACAATATCTTTCGCATCCTACCGGGTACCCATTTAGCACCTGGGTCGGGAGTGGCAAAGTGTGGATTAACGCCTTGCCAAAGGACGCTATAGACCGCAGTGGGATTCGAACACACGACCCTCTGTTTACAAGGCGAGAGTCAGAACCACTACACCACGGCTCTTCCAAATAATCTGATAATCCTTTTCAAATACAAATTCTTGCTTATTTGAAATTACATGTATATGTGCCTCAATGAACATGAAATGTACAAAAATGTCTGCAACTCCAAATCTGTCTGAAACCAAAAACTCTTTGTAAACATCATCATTAAAAAAATAAAAAAAAACATTTTGTTATCAGAACAAATTCCAGAGGAGCATTTCATCAAAGGACTTGTCAGAACATTAAACTCTGTTTCATCCGACAACTACATGTACCACAGTAGCATTGCTTCTCAGCCAATCAAAATCAAGGATTATTGGTTGATGGAATGCCCCCCCCCCCCCCAATCTCAAATAAGGCATCTGGCAAAAAGTAACAATTAAGTTGTATTTGTGCTACAAACTGATTAAGCCCATCCCAATAATAGTATTTTGCATATTAATAAAAAGCTTATATATCAAACAACGTCAAATGGCAGATATGGAGACACAACTCACACAAGTAGCCAGTCTTTAATTTACACAAAATGTAAACAAACCTTGGATAGAATAAACTATTTTCTACGTACAATTTGGGCATGAGCAGATGAAGGCCATTGGACATTGGAATAGTGCTTGTTAAATCACAGAGATGAGCATGATTATTTACGCCATTTAAAAATATGCTTATCATTTTAAAGAATAACAACAAAGCGTCCAGTCATGTTTGGCATTCAGCAATGGGTCAAATGATATACAAATAATGAATGTTTATTCGTGCAATGGACAGAATAATAATGAAGTATTCTGTCCACACCTACAAATTGATTTCTTTTCATATGAAATTTATGAATTTCGATACAAAACATGCTCATGCAGTGCGAGTTCAGTCTGTTGAAAGTTATTGTACGTCATTACAACATGCGCACTGCTGGTGCCTGCATGAGCTGCAGCTGCAGTCTCGGTGCGCGCGTGCAACGGAAAAAATCGTATGGATCCAAAATTGCACAGTTGATGACGTCATTGCAAAATGGGCTGAATGAACGATATCTATCTAGGTGTCATATAATTGCTAATTAAAGTGGACAATGAAATAGAAGCTTTCCTAATTCTAAATCAACGTAACCACAAGTTGCATCTACAGGTCTATGCAATGGTTTCTTTAGTAGTGTTAAATACCACAGATTGATATATCAAGTAAGCTTTCATGATGACATCTCCTTTCACCTATCAAATTGAAAAAAGGGTCATTTTCAAAAAGTTGCTCTCAAGCTAATTACTACATGGCTTATTTGTGACAACTACCGCTAATTTGTTTGAACACAAAGGAAGTTTACTCTCATTCACATTTTTTCCCAAAGATACATCATTTCTTTTTTTTTTCATTAAAGATAAACTCTGGTACAAGTAACAGGAGAAAATAAAATGTTCACAAACTTGAACAAGACCTACAATTACAAACACACTATAAAACAAGGTGGCTTACGAACCACAGGTCTCGCCTGATTTCGTGATCAATAAATATGCAATACGATCTTTTGAACCATATATGACCTTTGACCTTATCATCCTAAGAACACAAGTGTGGTATTACCCAAGGAATATTTGAACCAAGTTGTGAAAACACAATTGATACAGGAATGAAGAAATGAAAGCAAGTTGAACCAAAACTTGAAAAAGGGATGGACACAACCTCATCATTTGACCTTTTGATCCCTAGATGACCTTTGACCCCATCATCCTCATGAACACACATGTGGTATTACCCAAGGATCATATGTACAAGTGTGCACAAAATTTATCCAAAAATAAAGAAATGAGAGAAGTTGAAAAAAACTTGACCTTTTGACCCCTAGATGACCTTTGACCCAATCATTCCCATGAAAACACATGTCATATTACCCAGGAATCATTTGAACCAAGTGTGATCAAAATTGATGCAGAAATAAAGAAATGAGAGCAGGTGGAACAAAAACTTGAATAAAGAATGGACATGACCTCATACCATTTGACATTTTGACCCCTAGATGACCTTTGATTATTTCAATTAAACTTTATTGAAAATAAGCAATCTGGCCTATGATAAACACTTCAGGATTGCTTCTAACTTTTTCCCATCGAAATTAGATCTCTACATCAGAAATCGAACTTGGCTTTAAAAACAAATAATAATAAAGAATCGCAGGCAAGTTTGCCGAGTTGTAATTTGAGAGTTGTGTCAAATTTCCTCCAACAATGAACAATCCGACAATATGCAAGCAATGCGGTATACATAGAATATCTAAAATCTTTGGTTAGTATAAAAACATAGGAAAGAATATATAACTGTAGTCACAAAAATTAGACCACTCTTAATTATACAGTCTGAGATGTATATAAAGAAAACCTTCATTATTCAGCTTTAAAAAATATAATCTTTTGGAAAGTAACAGAAAATATTCAAAACATATTCAAATTACAGACATGTACAGTAGCATTGTTCTGGTTACAGTTGCATTTCAGTTACATATGCATTGCCAAACAAATATACAATATTGTATATCTTTCATTACGGGTAACTAAGTAAAAAACATAAAAAAAACAAAAAAGTTGATAATGTAATTTCTTTGGAACCCACCAATGGTGGGGAGCGGCATGTTCCTTGTAATCAAGCAAGAATAAAAACAGAACATATGGACAACCAAGAATTAATATTATAAAATAGGTGTATTATTTCAAGCATCGCGATTGGCCAATACTCGTCACATGACATCCAACTTTTTCTGTGTTGCTATTTTATAAAACAAATAATGCACTTGCTCTGTCGTGCGTAAAAGTAAATGCAAAGAAAGCTCAGTTTCTTCAGATGGTGCACACTGGGCACTCGCCGCCAGCGGCTCGTGCACAGTGCGGCACCTATCTAAAGAAACCTCGCGTGCTCTGCATTTCCACTAACGCACTCGGCTGCATGCATTATTTGTATAATATATGATGCCTCAGGTTGCCTCCTCTGGTTAGTGAGACCATAAAATATATGCAATACCCCAGTAAATATGACATTTACAATTACAGTAAAATTATGATTTATAACTTATTCCAAATGATTATACTTCAATGGTACAAATAAAGTTAATCAAAATTGCACTCGTCATGAGAAGAACACTTGCACATACATGTACCTTTAACAAGTACAAAACAATGAAGCAATATAGTTTTGGATGACACACACCTGAATAACAACTTTACTCAACTCTAACTTCATTTCATCTCGTGTCATTGGTAAGAAACAGTTCTAAAAGCTTGTTTTTTTACCATTTAATTGCAGGAAGTATACTTGTCTGTTTTTAGCATACAGTTTGCTCAAAAGTAGTGAGCCCCACCACAAAATGCACCCCTTCATGCGAAGTATTGAATACAGACAACAACACTACGATGTTCAACAAGCCCAGAGAAACAAACTTTGTTGAATGTAATATGTTATCATCAGACTTCCCAATCATCTAAAACATGGCAGAACTTTAAATATATTCATTTTCTGGTGGGGTCCACAAACTATTGAGTATCACTGTATATTACTGGCACTTAATACTTGCCATTTGTATACACATAAAACATGAAAATTACATAACTTACCTATTTACATCCAACCGTGATGGGATTTTAAATTATATGCTTGTTTAAGTTTAGTTCTGTTTTAAAATCATATTTGAAGGAGTGTATATGTACTTTTGACTTTCAAATAACAACAGCAATAAAATATATTCTTATTTTCTTATGAACCACAGCACAGCAGGGTATCTGGAATGACAACATCCCAGCTAGCTGGAAGTGTTCCTCATCCTACCAATGTGCCTAGCTATCAATGAAGGGGTACACCTGGCAAGAGCGGTCTTGGTCTATTAGCAACCGATTAATAAATATATGCATGAATAGAATACTATACAACAATCTACATTATCGAGGGCCTTAGAGCCATGAAGACAAATTCTAAATCAATGGATATAATCGTTTTTCCTCCGTGGAGCTAACCTTATTTCCTGGTTTTTCAAGCAACTGGTCAATAGGAAAATCAAGAATATTCTTACTTGGTCATAGCTTAGAGAGGGGCGTAGGGACAGTGATTTTCCGCGATCGCGGAAAACGGACGGAATTCACGGAAAGGGCCTTTTGAAACGGAAAGTGGCATTTCAAACGGAAAATCACGGAAAACGTATTTTCCCTCAAAATACACAGAATAGCAACAGAAATTACTCCAAAATCACAGCAAAATGAGAATATTAAATGGCCAAAAAACCCCAGAAAACACGATCTCACTTCGCTACTATCATGACAATTCACACATTGTGACTGCACTCGACATCAGCACACTCGTTTGTACCCCGCACCGTACCCGTACCCGGCCGGCCGGGTTGGGCTTCACATATGCACGTCGTTCAACTACATGTACACGGTCGTGTGTTGCTGCCCTCTACGTTTGAAGATGTAACAGCACGATATCGTGGTCTTAAAATCCAAGATGGCGGATTGGGGAAAAGCCGTTGACTGATGATAACGATGTCCAAAAACCCCCAAAATTATCGATGAAATATCATTTCACCGTGAAATAATGCTAATAATATGAAAGGTGAGGATGTATGCATGCAAAATGGGTGTGTAAAAATATTTTATGCACCCGCATAGATCCGATTAGAACGGATTTTATTGTGTTGTTGGTACAGTAGCAGATACAAATTTTGACCAGTGCGAGTGTGCGTGTTGTGATTTTACAAACGGAATTGTCACTTTTCCGTGTGTACAAAGTCTATGGGGAAACGGAATTTCCGTTTTCTGACATGCTGAAACGGAATTTGAGATTTTCTGAAACGGAAAAGGCAATTTTTTGAAACGGAAAATCACTGTCCCTAGGGGCGATTGGGTCGATATCATCCTAAAGAGAAAAGGGTGATCCTAAATGCAGAGCATCAGGAGCGATAGCAGCACAGAGCGTAGTTTTGATCTTCCAATCAGTTTCATGACTATGAGCAGGGATATCTGGAGCATTAACATCTCCAGAAGAAAGCATGATCCTCTAGCTTTTCACACAACTCACGGCATGGTAACTCAAGCATTTGCAGAGCAGAGCGTGATCCTTGAAATGTTGTCACTAAACAAAGTAAGGTTACTGGAATGACTTGCATCTCTTAACCGAAGCATGATCCTCAAACTTCCATGATGACTCAAAGCAGATTTACCAGAGCAAAGCGTGATCCCTAAAAATGTTGTCACTAAACAAAGCAAGGTTACTGGAATGGCTGCATCTCTTGAGTGAACTACGATCCTCAAACTGTCATCACGACTCAAAGCAGATTTACCAGAGCGATAGCATCGCCAGAGCGTAGCATGATCCTTGAAATTGCATCTCTTGACTGAAGCGTGATCCTCAAACTTTCATCAGGACTCAAAGCAGGGTTACCGGAGCGAAAGCATCGCCAGAGCATAGCACGATCCTCAAAATGTTGCCACTGAACAAAGCAAGATTACTGGAATGACTGCATCTATTGAGTGAAGCGTGATCCTCAAACTTTCATCAGGACTCAAAGCAGGGTTACTGGAGCGAAAGCATCGCCAGAGCATAGCACGATCCTCAAAATGTTGCCACTGAACAAAGCAAGATTACTGGAATGACTGCATCTATTGAGTGAAGCGTGATCCTCAAACTTTCATCAGGACTCAAAGCAGGGTTACCGGAGCGAAAGCATCGCCAGAGCATAGCACGATCCTCAAAATGTTGCCACTGAACAAAGCAAGATTACTGGAATGACTGCATCTATTGAGTGAAGTACGATCCTCAAACTGTCATCACGACTCAAAGCAGGGTTACCGGAGCGATAGCATCGCCAGAGCGTAGCATGATCCTTGAAATTGCATCTCTTGACTGAAGCGTGATCCTCAAACTTTCATCAGGACTCAAAGCAGGGTTACCGGAGCGAAAGCATCGCCAGAGCATAGCACGATCCTCAAAATGTTGCCACTGAACAAAGCAAGATTACTGGAATGACTGCATCTATTGAGTGAAGTACGATCCTCACACTGTCATTACGACTCAAAGCAGATTTACCAGAGCGATAGCATCGCCAGAGCGTAGCAAGATCCTTGAAATGTTGTCACTAAACAAAGCAAGGTTACTGGAATGGCTGCATCTCTTGAGTGAAGTACGATCCTCAAACTGTCATCAGGATTCAAAGCAGGGTTACCGGAGCGATAGCATCGCCAGAGCGTAGCATGATCCTTGAAATTGCATCTCTTGACCGAAGCGTGATCCTCAAACTTTCATCAGGACTCAAAGCAGGGTTACCGGAGCGATAACATCGCCAGAGCATAGCACGATCCTCAAAATGTTGCCACTGAACAAAGCAAGATTACTGGAATGACTGCATCTATTGAGTGAAGTACAATCCTCAAACTTTCATCAGGACTCAAAGCAGGGTTACCGGAGCGATATCATCACCGAAGCTTAGCAAGATCCTTGAAATGTTGCCACTAAACAAAGCAAGGTTACTGGAATGACTGCATTTTTTGAGTGAAGCATGATCCTCAAACTTTCATGACTCCTCAAAGCAGGGTTACCGGAGCGATAACATCGCCAGAGCATAGCACGATCCTCAAAATGTTGCCACTGAACAAAGCAAGATTACTGGAATTACTGCATCTATTGAGTGAAGTACGATCCTCACACTGTCATAACGACTCAAAGCAGATTTACCAGAGCGATAGCATCGCCAGAGCGTAGCAAGATCCTTGAAATGTTGCCACTAAACAAAGCAAGATTACTGGAATGGCTGCATCTCTTGACCGACGCATGATCCTCACACTGTCATCAGGACTCAAAGCAGGGTTACCGGAGCAATAGCATCGCCAGAGCGTAGCATGATCCTTAACCTCCGGATGTGATTGGCAATCATCGGCGAGGGGACCACTGAAAGATGGATGCAGAACAGCTCACAGCAGGTCACCCCAGTCAATCCCGGAAAGGCATGGGCCACTACCTCTCTGCAGAGAACAAAAGTAATAATGGATGATAATGTATTAGAGACGCAATTGACTGATATGGTATTAAGCAGTTGGTCTACTTGGACTACAATTTACACCACATGGAATAAACCTATTTGCACGTTTTCTCAAAAGAGGTTTCAATTATACCATGGACTATGCAGATTTCTCAGATTATCATGCACAAATTTGGTGCCCTTTGCCAAAAGTGTGCATTTATAATTGGAATTTTCTCAGTGTATGCAATGAAAGCCTAATTTATGTGCACAAAATCTGCATCTTCCATGATTTTGTAACATGGTACGATTGGAACCTCTTTTGAGAATATTGTCCATTTGGTCTAGGGAATCTATTTCCAACTTGTCACTATCTACGACCCAGATGATGGTAAGATGATGACAACAACCGTAAAATGCAATCCATCCGTCTCTTTCCTACAAAAACGATAGCCACAGTTTAGGCAGTGAATTTAAACAACATTGCTTTCTGAGACATTCATCTTGTAAATGAATTGATGCAGTGCATTTTATCTAAGAATAAAATTGTCATGAGGGGAGAATTAAAAAAAAAAAAAAAAATCTCATCCAGATATTTCAAGCAGAACTGAACAGATTCAATATGAATTGTAATGTCAAAGCAATATCAAATTAATTTATGACAATCTGACATGCATCTGAGAGTGAACAACAGTGACAACACAAATTTGTTTGATAATTTTTTTGCAAAAATTTTGTACACAAAACTGGATCTTGCTTATAAATTATATTTTACAGTCATTAACACACTAATCGATGGGCAGAGAATTTAAAGATATTACAATCCAAACAATTCATCTGAGTTACTTTCTGCATTGCCCATCTTGGGGTATAGAATCTTAGCATCTACTTTTTGGTTAGAAATAATGTTGACTAGGGGTAAGATAGAAGGAACTTTTCATGGCATATCATAATTATGACAATTTTCATGCAAGCATAGATGATAAACACCCCATCAAATTGCTTACTTGAAATATTTTCCAGCTAGTATACCAGGAACTGGGCTCCTCGTAGTCTTGGGGAGCCCTCTGTTAAAAACAAGCAGACCCTGTGGGACGGAAGAAAAGGTGTTGCAACAATCAAATCATGTCAGTGATTTTAGGAACAGGCACAAATCTTGGCTGGTCTCCAATACAAGATTTTGAGATAATTACGTTCGAAGCTTGGATGTTTTTTTCAGATGCTCATAACTTCAAGCTTTGAAAGAAACCAGAGCAATTATTTATATCAAATGAAAGTATACATTCTATCTTTTTATAATGTGCAAAATTTGTTTGCAATTTGCATTAAGTTTTTGAATATTTGAAATAAAGCACAGGTTTTTACGAAAAACGGAGGTTTCAGGTCACCTTTTTAAATCATGCGTATCATGCCCATAGTTTTTCAGTGGCATAAACCAGTTCATAAAGTCATTCAATGCATGTGGGCTGCATACATGCAACATCTACATGGTTTCCATGGTGATTACCATAATGGCAAAGTATTTATGAAACAGGCTCTTCGTTAGATTCAACTTTGTTTATTATGTAATGTTTATAACCTACTGGTTATGAGTTCAGCCATATTCTAATGAAACATGATATGTGAAGGATTAAATTGGCTATTTCCAGTTCATTATTGACCACTGGTGTTGATGGTAGCACCAATTTCACCCCAGCCATACACTGTAGGTGCAAACTTGAAAAGTGATTCTTGCTAGTATGATACTAGAGCGCGTATTTCGAAGTCCGATTTAACTTCGGCCATGGTCTAACTCTGTGCTAAAATTATGGGAAGCCAAACTGATTCAAAATTGCATTCACATAAGTTTCCAATCCTTACGTTGGTCTTTCATAATGTTTTATTGATGTAAAAAACTAGTTCATTTATCATTCCCAGTCAGTTATGACCGATTTGCGTGTCAAATGTCAGATATCTGCTTCTATTGGCTATCCATAGTTAAACTGCAACTTTAGACCAGAGTTTAAATTATACTCAAGCTCAAAATGCGGGCCTTGGTGTTCAGCTTCTGGTCAAGAAATCGGTGACATTTTTAATTCCATGTTCAGTGTTGGAGCTAGAATAGGCAGTGTAGTAATTAACATTTTCAACAATAGCACCAGCACTACCACTGAACTTGAATCTTCTATCAAAGAGCCACTTATGCATGGGTCTTCAAAGTAGAGGAGATACCAGAGAATTGAGTCTTCTCAGACTGTTCTCACCAGTCATGCAATTGGTTTTACTTTGTAAAATCAATGTTCAGTGATGGAGCTACATGTAGCAGGGGCTCCAGAGCAATTTTGAAAGTGGGGGGCTGAGCCAAAAGTTGTGGGGGGGGGGGCTGAACATGCAAAAAATCACAATCAGATGGTAATTTTTATGTTTTTGGACACAGTTTTGGAAGAAAAAGGGGGGGGGGGGGTTTAGCCCCCCCCCCCTCTGTTTTATTGGCCCCTGTGTAGGGTAGATAGTGTAGTAATATCTCAGGGCGGCGGTTTTGCAATCCGATGACCCAGGTTCAATTCCCACTTGGTGCACTAGTGCCCTCTGCTACAGGATTTATCCTCTTCAAAAGGTCCCTCGGAGAGGACTATAAGCCTTCGGTCCTCTGGTTACTTGCTTACAAGCATTCATGCTCTCTTTAACATCACGTACAATAACAAAAATCACAATCATCACTATCACGACTTTCAGCACCAACGCTCACACTGATCTTGAATGTTACATTGGCATGCAACTTACGCCTGGGTCTTCAAAGTACAGAAGATACGAGAGAGTGAAGTCTCCTTCTCGGACCGTCTCCATCACGATGCCTTGCTGAAGTTTCTCGTGACACTGCTCAACCATGCTCCAAACCTGAAAGAAAGGGCAATTCATTCATTTCATTTCACATTTGATTGCATATAACAGTAAGATACATCAAAGATGTTATCCTTATACACACGGAATAAAAATAACAATTTGTGGAATTCACAAAGCCAAAGGGTCTATCAAAGTCAATAAGCTACATCAACCAATAAGGACTACAATAATCAAGTTGATTGGACTAGCAGTAGATCAGGGGTAATTGGGGTCGATCAAAGTACCAGAATTCCTCTTACTGGGCTACATTGATCGGTAAGGTATAAGCCTTCATCAAGTTGATCAAACAGCAGCGGGTAGCTGCCAGTGGATAAAGAGTAACTGGGGACAATATTGGTAAACCTACCGCATTACCCTTTTTACCCATATTTGCAAACAGATTATACATGTATATAGGCAGCGGAACATGAGGTGCAGACAGCAGACAAGAGGAAGCACCTCTTTTCCCTCAACCCAAAGCCCCACCCACTCCACCGCCCGAGCTCAATGATCCACTATCTTCCTGGTATATAAGATATAACAATAATTATATTACTAAGTGACAGTAATCCAAAATCCTGAGGTTCCTGATCACAATTTCTGACAAATTTTGTTGGTTGGATATTCATTTAAAGCTAAATGAACGTAGTTGCAGTAAAACACTGAATTCGTGAGAAAGTCTGTAAAACCAAGGTAAAGTATTGATATATCATCGTGGATCTAGATCTGGTACAGTTACATAAACTGAACTTTGTGAAATCATAATATCTAGCTAAAAAACGATCACACTGAAGATCGCCAACACAGATAGGCACACGTGGGACAGTGTATTATTATTGCTGGAATAAAGACCCGACGGAAGTGACCGAATCCGTGCTTATTTTGCTTATTTCTCAGCAATTACACAATTTCTTGCAGAATCCTTTGGCACATATTTTTTATTCATACAAACAGACACTTCGGTCATCATTATATTAAATTCTGTAAAAAGTCATTTTGAGATCGTTCCCACAACTGGAATTTATCTTTAATAATCTACAATACATCCTTTTGGTTGCACACAGAATCATTTGTTCACAAAGTGATCATTAGCTAGACCAAGCAACCAGCTTGATCAAATTGATCAGGGAGCAGAGAGACCCTAGCATTGGATCAGATGTATCTCAAGAATTTTTAATAAAAGAATGATTTCTGACTTCTGACTTTATAGCCTGCATTCTGAAGTCGGATTTAATTTAGACCATGGTCTAAATCTGTGCTGAAATTACAGAAAGCCAACAACGTCAAAATATTTGTTTACATTGTATGTTGCTCACGTCAACTGTGCTTTTCCCAATTCTTTATTGATGAAGACAACTATCTTATTTATCGTTCCCAGACAGTTAAGAATGATTTGTGAGTCAAATGAGCTGATACTATGAACCTTTCTTGTTAGAGATTTATGTCACAATTGGCTATACATAGTTAGAGCACAACTTTAGACCAGAGTTTAAATTAAACCTGACTTCAGGATACGGGCCTACATGTATATCTAGAGAACTCACCTTCTCTTGGAGAAGTTTCTTCTTGCCACCGACATGCTCCGATTCACAGCTGACGCTGATAGAGGGCGCCAGCACCTGGTCGGTGGTCCTGTTCACATGGACGAAGTGCACCAGACCCGGAAAGTCTTCCAGGTAGTTGGTCATGGTGATGTTGCGTTCCGCCCGCACCGCAAGGTACTCGTGGTAGAGGGTCAGGGAGTCTTCCAGGGATGCACGCACGTCCCCGATGACCGGCAGGTAGCGGGATGGGGGGCGTATCAGGGGGGCGTTGCGGTGGACGTAGCAGCGGGTGAAGATGGTCTTGAGGGTTTTGCCCATTTCCGAGAGAATGGATTCTAGTCTGGATTAATTGAGAGACATTGTGCGAAAATTAAGGAATGCTTTACTCCAAGGTTCAGAGTTTGTAAGCAATGGCCATCAATGGATAAATTTGAACATGTACAAAACAAATTGGAAATTTTCAAAAAGGAAAATAAACGATCTGAATGAAATGAATGACCCTCCCAACGAGCTACAAATACTCTGAATGGTGATTCCATATGTTTCTCCTTCCAATGTTTAAAAATCCACCAACTTGCTCGCTCACAGATTGTCAATACTAGCCTGAATTTATAAACAAGCAAACATTTAATGAATTGAACTTCACTGCTTAAGTCAATCCATAACATGTTCCATGTTAACTTACCTTGGTGCCATAGAAGCACTCGATCCCTGGTTTGTTGTCAAGCCACACCCCTTAGCGATCGTCCACTGCTTGATGAGACCTGTGTGGACTTGCTGTACACCTTGGATCTGCATAGGCAATCACAGAAAATACAATGATTCAAGGATTACAATTTGTGTTTCTCTTTATTACTTTTTTTTTCACTTACCCATCCTCCTCCACGTATATTTTCTTTTTCTATTCTCTAGTTTCTCTTCATTGTTAGATCTTCATTTACCCTTCCTTCTCTTCTTTTTCTTCCTCCTCCACCTCTGCTGCTCATTCTTCAACATCGTCTTCTTCCTCCTGAAGTTGGCCAAGATCCCCCTCCACTTTGTACAGCTTCTTTTAAAATGTTCGATGTATCGTATTTCATAATTTGACTTTTAATGGAAAATAAATCAATTATATCAAAATATAGATAATCAATCACGGCATCACCGGCATTCCATAGTAACAATTGATTTGAACTAATGAGTCCCAGAACACACACTCAAAGGCCCGTATTCTGAAGTCGGGTTTAACTTAAACTCAGGTTTAAAGTTGTGGTTTAAGTATGGATAGCCAATTGTTACATAAATCACTAACAGTAGAGATAATATTTCACCTCATTTGGGTCTCAAATCATTCATAATTGTGTAGGAAGTATAAATAGATTATTGTCTGCACCATCGATGAATCAGGAAAGAGCACAGTAAACATACGAAACATACAACTTAATAAAAATTTTGACACTTTTGGCTTCCCATAATTTTAGCACAGAGTTAGACCATGGTCTAAGTTAAACCTGACTTCAGAATACGGGCCAAAATCTCCAACACACCCTTGTGCAAACCCTTCACTCGAGTTAAGGGGTCTGAATGTGCATCCTACAATGTCTTGTGTAATGAAGGCCCTCCTAAATTGAAACAGCAAGTTTTATATGTGCTAGTCTTTGTGTGAAGACCCACTTTAAAATTTCAATCAGGGTTTGCGCCTGAAGACTACTTACCCTTGACTTCTTGACAGCATTCCCAAGCTGCTTGAGATCTGCATCCAGTTTCCCTACGCTGCTTTGTCTCTGGAGTGCTTCACTGGTCTCCTTCCTTGACAGGGCATTCAGGAGATCACTCAGGCGCTTCAAGCAGTTACTGACCCACGTCGCGACCTGATTGTTTATCTGATATAAGATAACAAAAGAGGGTTAAAGGGGACTCCAGCCTTGGTCATAAAATGCTGTGTTGGAAAGGAGAAAAATCAAACTTAATAGAATGGTGAAAGTTTGAAAGAAATCGGACAAGCAATAAGAAAGTTGTGGCTGCTTTAAAATTGAGATTCCGAAGACTATGTAGATTTCAAATTGGCAACTGGGTAAGTAAATTATGACAAGGGGCAATGACAACTTTCCCATAGGCCATGTACTTAATTATCAGGGATTTGTGGTTTTCTCCTAAGTACCAATTCCCCTGGGGCAGTAATGTAAATATAACCCAGGTAGTATATTGTTTAATGTTCTCATGAAAGAAAAATACAACTTGAAGTAAAGCTTTTGAAAAAATGACAGTTTAGCCATTTTATGTATTGGAGTACATGTAAGAGTAGTCTTTGCCTTACATCACTATGACGTCAAATATGCGGCCACCTTGAAGTCTCCATGGGTATAGTGATTACCAATATTACAAATTTAAAAAATTTATAAACTTTCTAATTGTTTGTCCGATATTGTTCTTTCACCTATCAAATTGTCAGATTTTTCTTTTTCCTCCAAAAATGAGTTTTTATTTGGGTTGGATTCCCCTTTAAGAGACAATATGAGAAATAAAAAAGGTTTTCAAGTTTCTTTGGAATAACCGTAGAGAGGATGAGATTTTGGCTTGTGTGGGGACGAGAGTTCCAGATACTTGCTCTATCACCCACACCCCATGCCCTTTTAGTTCTGGGCCCCGTCTTACAAAGATTTACGATTGATCCAATCAATCTCAATTTTATGGAAATCCATCCATATCATAATTTTTCCTTCAGGAAATTTGCACAATCCCCTTGGTAAACAAAGTGAAATCACAATGAATCTTCAGGAGAACAATGAATGTATGAATATACATCATATCTATAAAATATTTTGAACAAATTTGCATTCTAGATGTTGACGTTGCTAGCCGTCCATAGTTGTGATTGACTGGATCAATCGCAACTCTTTGTAAGACGGGGCCCTGGGTTTTCCTAATTCCATGGAATTAGATGAGCAAAGGCCAGTACGTGTAGATAAAGAAATACAAAAGAAATTTACATTGTCAAAGATTTTGAAGACCAGTCTAAAAACTAAATTTCTTAAAAGTTTGATATGATATCAGATTTGATTCAGTCAAATGGCACTATGGAAATAGGATTAAAATGCAGGAATTCTCAATTCTCTTGCTTGAATTCATTGTCCTGTAAGATTCTAAGTCAGTGCACACTGCCATTTACTACGATTCTTCACTCCTTGACCCTAAATGGCACTATAACTGCAGTGGAGCAATTACGAGTTGCAAAAAAACAGAACAAATATGGCAGTCCCCAATTATAATGCAACATTATCATAACTCTAAATTCTGATCAATTTAAGTATGAAAATTTAGAAACCCAACTCGATAGTTACATTTCCCTAAGTTTTAATATACACGTAGATATGGAAATTTAGTTTTAAACTGGTTAATTTTCATAGTGTTCGATGACACTGAATTTTTTATTTTTTACTTATTTCTTTATCTCTCTCTCCCTCTGGTCTCTGCCACAAAATCACTGGTGGGCAGTGGTAAAAAAAAAAGGAAGCTTATTGTTATGACAGAGGTCTCGTTATTAGAGATCATGATGCCAGATGTTGCAACCTTCAATGGCAAAATTGCTCATTTGCATGACACGATTTGGAAGATCATTTAATCACATGATGCAAATATTTAGTTCATGAGGATATCAACTTGCGATACTGACCTCCGACACCACCACCAACGTGATGCTCGGGAGGAGCCGCACGACATGGAGAACGTGGGGGCTGCAGGGGCAAGACTGTTGGAGATACACCATCATCTGGGCTGCATCATCCAGGATCCCTCCTGCTCTCCTATCCCTCCTACTCCTCCTGGTTGCCGCCCCCGACGATAGTGAAGCAGAAGTAGAATGGTAGCTTGTGGGGGCCTGGGTGGGGGTGGAGGGGGCCGGACGAGGCTGATGCAATGGGGTCGTGTTGTGGATGGACATGGCCGACTTGGAGGGAGTCGGTGGTTGATCGGAATTTAGGGTGGATGTGCTGCTGATGTCCGCATCCCGGGGTTTGGGTCCCTTGATAAGAAATTGAAAGGATTTTATCATATTTCACATAATTTCATAAATTTTCATCTTTTTATTGAGTTTTGAATATATAAAGCCAAGTCATTTTAATAATGCATGTAAGATAGTTTTTATATTACTAATATTACATTATAAACATATGTCAAGTACTCCTATTTTGATCCTGGTCATTCCGTTTCTTTACGATCATAGCAAGGTTGGGATTTTATAAAATCCATGATTATTATACAGATTTGTTGAAGTTAGAATTTTAGAGTGATTTAGCTGACAGTCCAAGAAGGAAAGGTGCATTTATTAAATCTCTTCAAGATTTATTATTCTACAATGACTACAAGTTGAGTGTAAGACTCTTAAATCCCAAAATCAATCCAAGGTATTGCAATGACTTGCTTTCTGGTTCCTTATAACAGAAAATAATATAATGATTTTTTCTACTTACAAATTACCTATCAATCACAAATTTGCCACTTGAAATTCACAATTTTGTCTAAATATGCTTCTTGTAATGATCCCCTTTATATTGGACTTACCTCAATGGGCGTATACCAGATGGTTTGCGAGTTTGGGGGTTCCGGGACACGCCCACCTGGAGTGCAGTCAATGGAAGGTATACTAGCCGTGTCTGCTCCATGACCCCCGGCCAGGTCACACCAGCTATCCGTATGAGAATCCTCCGACGTACTCCCCGACCTCTGACCTTCACCATTTGACCTTCGACCTGCTGATGACCCTTGCTGCTCTCCATCGTGTATTGGTTCTTGTTCGGTTTGAGGATTGGAACTGGCGTCCGGTTTCTCTTCTTCCGGGTCATCTGATGGCAAGGGGCTCCGGTCTTCATGCGTGTTGGCTGGACTATAGTACTGTGACTGAACAGGAAAAGCAGAGAGTGATGTCGATAATGCTGATAATCATGACATTCAGGGATGAAGTCATGGCCGGCCTTGAAGCCAATTTTTGCCGACCTTGGCCTCAGCCGTGTCATGTACACAAAGTCTACAGGAGAAGTTTTTTTTTCAGTGGCCTTGTGACACGGAAGTAACGGCATCGACTACATCCCTGACAATACTACTGCTGCTACTATTACTACCATTATGACTAGTTTTACAACTACCACTATTACTACTCTTACTACTACTATTACTACAACTTATATTACTAATAATACTACTACAATGGTTAAAACTGCTACTGGGGCTTCTAATATTATTACTGAATGCTGCTGGTGATACTATGACTACTGCTTGTACTACTATTACTATCACTTAAAATACAACTAATGATAATATCAATGATCAGACAAACAGTAACGATGACCACACTAACAGTAATACTAATAACAAAAATAAAAATGACAACAATATTGATCATTTTGAAGACACTTTCCCTGTTTACAACCTCTTCAGGTGAACTTGACCATTCTTTCTAAACATCTTACCCCATCTGAACCCCCTCCTTCTCCAGCACTCATGAACTCCCCATCGCTGAAGACACCAGACTGTCTGTTCTCCCTATCGGATCCTCCTCCTCCACCTCTCTGAGACGATGCTTCGTCTTGTATCTCCTGCAGAGGGCCCTTTGGTGCAGGGAAGAGGGACCGAGCCAGCGTCACAATCAGGAGGATGTCAGACTGGTGGAGCTCGGGTGCATTACGACTGGAAAAAAAAGGAATACATAAAAGGGTAAACGGCAACTTGGTCAGCATCTACACGTACTTGTTTGGTCTCATTCAACATGATATAATCCGGGTTAGTTTACAACCCTTTTGTTTGCTTACTATTTGGTCAAATTGCCAATTAGCCCTTTAACCATTTCGTCTAATTTTCAATCAGGTTATAGTATACCTATTTCGTCAAATATCCACTTGGTCAAACTCCACACCGTCTATACGATTCAATGAACTGTTTATGAACCAAATTTTCTAGCACCCGTGGGATCGTGGGTGAGGTTGACTGCGAAAAAATGAAGAAAAAACATCAAATTCTGATTACCTTGAATAGAGCTGCAAGAGCTTAGCTCCTGTAATCAACATGGCATGGGCTGCATTCTTATCTCCAGCAGACCTGAACTTGAGAAGGACAGATTCCAAGAGACCGATGCAGAGTTCATTCAGGGTTTGGTTGACTTCTAGAGTCTCGACAGCCTGAAGGCGGTTAGAATGCAGACAAAATAAAATATAACATGTAGAATGCTATAATACCTGATATTACATACAGTTGAGGCCAAAAGTTTTATAATACATACACCCATCGAATTCAGTGAAATTTGTTCGCTTGCCAAACATCGTTGAATTTACTATATCTTCAGAAATATCAATACTACCATGACAAATTTGGTATCAAATGAATGAGCATTTTAAGTTTTTTCAGATGATTGGGATGCCATTGGGATTAAAATATATTTCAGGTGGTATTTTCTTTGAAGAAAAAAGCATTATTTGTGCCAAATGTATTCTATCGTTTGCTATTATATTTTCAAACATCGTTCCATAGAAATATATAAAAGTCAAATCTATGATTTACGCAGTATATTGCATTTCCTATCATGATATGTCACCACTGAACAAAAAAGTGTATCTGAAATGTTTGTGTTGAGAAGTAACTAGCACAGATATGAAATGTTTTTGTCAAGTTTTTATTTTTAATTTGTCTAAAATATGAAAATTTTGCAGGGAAAAATGACACCTAAACATTTTTCAGCCCCTGAAAACAAAGCAATGTGATGAAGGGGCATGACATACTCATTTGTTTGATATCAAATCTGTCATGATAGCAGAGATATTTTATAAGATAGAGTAAATTTTATGTTTGGCAAGTGTCAACTTTTTTTTAAATTTCGTGGATGTATGTAAACTTCTGGCCTCAACTGTAGGTTGTGGATCGGAAGGAGACTTGAGGACTTGATGCAGATGTTGGGTTTGGAAGAAGCAGTGGATCGGTTTGCGAGGGAGAATGAAATATGTTGGTAATAGGCGCGTGCTTTGGAGGGATGACAGGCCTGGGAGGCCCTCCCCCCCCTCCCCGGCCATATGAACTCCCAAAATACCCCGGCCTAGATAGGGTTAAAGCTTTAGATTTACTATTACTATTACTTATAAAGATTTTAATCAGTGATAAGTCAATATGCCATCATGTGATACTACATGTAGCTGCAAGGTGTAATACATGTATCTTGGGATTTGACATCTACTCAGTAACTATAACTGTGTTGTATTGTAAAGTACACGGTGGAATCAGGCCTGAGAGTGGCCCTTTTAAAAAATATCTGTTTTTTGTGAACGTAGGGAGCGAAGTGACCATAGTCTCGCACCTAACGGTCCAGGGGCAACGCCCCGGAGGGGGTCTCCACAGACTCCCTTTTTAATTAGAAAAAAATTATTTTATTTCAAGAATTCAGTTTAGTTTTGGGCCAAGGCATATTTTGTAATGAAATATCTGTGTAGTAAAATCTGACTGAACCAAAAAAAAAATCAAACATTTATCCATTCTATCACGAGAAAAAACAGGCAAACATTGACAATCTTATTCATGTAATTTCACCACACAATGGTTTCTAATTGAGGACAAGGTTATATCATAACCTTGTAGTTGTACATTGGATAAGTGAGGCTAGATCTACCTACATAGATCTAGTCTAAACTAAATCTAATTGATAATTGATTCCTTTTTTTTTATTATCTAGATCTAGATTATGATTTTTATTTAGATTTGGCCATGTGTTGCTTGATCATGCCCCAGCCGCCATTCACGTACTTGACTTCCTTATTACACCATGTACAGTAAAGCTTTATCGGGATCCTCAATTTTCCGTATGCACTCACTTGCCACCCTTCCATCCACTGATTTTTCAACCCACTTCCAAGTCCATTTCTCACGAACTGAAGCGTCGATCCCTTTCACCCTCGCCTCTTCACCTCGATCAAGAAATTTCCGTTGAAAAGCCATAATTTTTCACTAACTTTTCTTGTTTTTTCGCTCGCACGGAAGAACTCCCGTATCGACAAATCACCGTAATCACGGCTAGCGCTAACCCAGGGAGCTCCTGCCCCCTTCGCGGGCGCGGCCGGGCCGGAGTTCCCTGGGTTATCCTAGCGCCTAGCCTGCATGCATGAATTGAATGCAGCCATCGCGCGCGCACGGAGTGCACGCTGTTTCCTCCACTGCAACGCGCGAACGGTCTGGTGGGTAATACAAAATGGCAGCGCCCATGATCAATACCGACCGTGTGCAATAAACTTCAAATAGCCGTCGAAGAATCAAGTTTTCGAATGCATTTGCAATTTTCATAAAAAGTAACGACAGCAAGTTGCCAGAACTTATAACTTTGTGTGAATTTGGGCCCAATGTGCCCTTCATTTTCTAGCAATTTTTGCGAATAAGGCATTGAAAATAGACACCCTAACCCCCCTTAATTTTAAATAGGGATTTACATCGATCTCGAAGACCACCTATGTTGGTGAAAAAATATCGGGAACCCGATAAATATCGGGGAAATCTCAGGCCTGGGTGGAATTAAGGTGACATCATTCACTGCTTTGAAACTGCACAGTCAGGAAGTTTGCTTTTATGATGCACAAACTAGTGTGTACACGAAGTTTGGATGAAGCACACGCAAGCCGTGTTTTTTCTTTTAGGACGTATCAAAGCTGCAGCAAACTCTGATGGTGAAACTACATACAACACAGTATACGATATGACAGATATTGTCTAGTCTATCTGTTCAATAAATAACATTCCAGCTTCCCTCCGATCCAAAACTATATTTTCCCCTCAGGAGAATATTTTCCCTCAGCGCTGTGTGCTCCATGCATAACATAATCCCTTGGGAAGAACATACATCTGACAGGGAAATAAAATATTACATGTAGGCCTATATGCAATCTCTAGGTACGCAATATCTGTATTATTTTTTTTCTATTTTCAAGTACGAAAACGATACTTTTAAAGATACTGACAAAGCACTGGCGGATCCAGGGAGAGGCATAATGAAAATTTGTAATACTGTAAAAATGCTGTTCAAACAGAATTGTGCCCCCCTTTTTGAAATTGAAGACCTTACATTTTTTTTTGCTTGTCAATTTTTTTCTCGGGGAAATGCGACCCCCCACCTTTGGAAAATCCTGGATCTGCCCCTCTGCGACAAAGTATGTGACTCACCTCCAAAAGAAAGGACTGTTCCCTGTGGTACAGCTCACACCAGCTGTCCAAGACAGAGCCTAAGGTATCCCATAATACATCTCTCTGACTTGGACTATCCTTACGTAACCTGAAAAGGGCAACAACAAAAAATCACATGATGAAATTTTTAAAATTTTTATATTTTCAGGGACAAGGGCACTTTTCTATAGGGCACATTTCTAAAAATTCTAATTAAAAAAAATTATAATTCCAGTAAAATTTGGAAAATGAAAAAGGACACCAGAAATATCCAAAGCCAGTGAAAGAGGCAGTAAGGCCAATTCATAGGGCATTCAAGGCATTGGTCTTTGCTCTTTTCAAGCCATATGATCCTCAGATGTAAATAATCATACATACATGTATCTGTAAAAATCCCATTACATTACATAGGGACAGAGATTTTCCATTTGCAAGTAAATCAAAACAGGAAATCCATTCTTTACTTTTCATCTGAACATTCACTGAATTTACATGTAACTTTGCAAAAAGGAATTCATATTTTTGCTGTGTACATGTACATTTTCTATAACAAAATGGAATTTTCACTTCAAATTAACTTTGAAATGGAATTACATGTACAGGTTTGCAGAAATGAAACAGATAAACTGTCCCTAATTACACAGCACACCCTCATGAATGAACATGTACATAATAAGCATTATGATTATGATGATCCACAGCATTTATATTGCACCATATTTCTTTAAAAAACATTCATAGGCGCAGACTCATCCAATTAGGCTAATAACTACACAACTGCTGAAATAAGTGAGTTTTGAGAGACGATTTGAAGAGCTCAATGCTGTCAATTTCACGGAGCGAAGAAGGGAGGGAGTTCCTCAGGCATGGAGTGATAGAAGAAGAGATGTATTGAGGGCGGGGGGGGGGGCATTATGGCCCCCCTTCTGATCTTGGCCGCAGTTTGCGTGGTCGCGCCGAAATTTGGCATGTACATTCTTTTCCACATAAACTACAAGCAAGTACAAAAAAAAAATCTGAAAATGATAATTTTTTATTTATTATGAATAAATATTCAAATTTATTCGGGAAAAACATTATTTGCATATTAACACCCAATTTCACTGCAAATTTTCTTCCTTTTTTTTCCATATGTCATCTTTTTAATCTAATTTAAAGGTTTCCACAAAGAAAAATTGTGAAAGTGAATTTTTTCCTCATGTATTTCTCTGTTTTTTTATCTTTGTTTATCATTGTTTTTTTTAATGGAAATTATTACAGACCATTTAAAAACTAAATTAATCAAGCAGACCAATTAGAATGATAAATAATCACCCTTTTTATGAATTTCATTTCCCATAGACTTTGTACACAAAGTATCAAAATGAGCCATTTTCAGCGTGACATCGTCTCATTAAAAGTCAAGTGGCGTTAGGGTTAGGATGCCATACCAATATGTCGCGAATTTGGTCTCAAAAGTTGCGCGAGACTCAAAGAAAAGTCGTAAAATTTTGCGGCGTTATCTTTTTTCATTTCGGAAATATCGCGTGTGATGGGTACATGAAGAGTGACACCAGTACCAGATGAGCGCAAGCCAAGACGCACACAGCGTTTTTCTATGAGGGAGGTCACATACCCTGGAGCTAAACCATGCACAGCCTTGACGGTGAGGAGTACTTTGAATTTGACCCTGTACTTAATTGGAAGCCAATGTAACTCCGTGAGAACAGGGGTGATGTGGTCCTATATCTTTGTACCAATTAGCAGGCGAGCAGCAGCATTCTGTATGCCTAGGAGTATACCCGCATTATACCCATCTTGTTACATGAATACACCGTTAACCCGATTAAATGAAAAACGAGCAACAAATACAACCAACCTCAATAAGAGACATAATAATCAAAGACTAATAGGTGACCAGTGAGAGGCCAAATTTAGTCTCCAATTATTCTATCTGTATTCAATGTTCAAGATTAAACTGTGACAGAAGGTGAGAAATGTTCTTACTGCTCTGTTGCTGCACCATAGAAGAACTGAATAATGCGATGAAAGACCAAGAGCTTCTTGTGAAGGAATTGCTCAGTCTCCTCTCCGTCTCCATTGACAGTTATGTACAGGTGCTGTCCAAACTGCGAAAAAAAAGAAAAGACAGGCCCTTGTTTACAAAGGTGTACAAAATTAATCTTTGGCATAAATCTGTTGCATAACTGTCAAGGAATGAGATTTCACAACCCTATCTTGGCTGGTACATCTATGTGGCATATTTGGACTTCTGGCCCATGTTATACAAAGAGTTGCGATTGATTCAAATTCAAACTAAAAAAATTGAGATTAATCTTAAAGGGTACAAAGATAAAGAGACTGATACTTTGATGCCAATCTCAATCAGAGTCCGAGTTTTATTTTGATCCATTACAATTTTTTTTTTCAGATAGACCCTGAAACCATGGATGGTGAAATAACCGTCCAAATATAAGGAATCATCTAGATTAAACTTTCTTGAATTAAGCTCATCATAATTGTAATCTTTTTTATACATGAATTTTACTTGGATAACACAATATCAAAGTATGTATTCTTTTGATTGCACGTTGTATGCTTTACTTCCAAGTATTCTATGGCCCGTATTCTGAAGTCAGGTTTAACTTAGACCATGGTCTAACTCTGTGCTAAAATTATGAGAAGCCAAAAGTGTCAAAAGTTTTATTAAGTTTTATGTTTCTTATGTTTACTGTGCTCTTTCCCGATTCTTCAATGGTGAAGACAATCATCTATTTATACTTCCTAGACAATTATGAATGATTTGAGAGCCAAATGAGCTGAAATATGATATATCTATCTACTGTTAGTGATTTATGTACAATTGGCTATCCATACTTAAACTACAACTTTAAACCTGAGTTTAAGTTAAACCCGATTTCAGAATATGGGCCTCTGTGTCTTATGTGTTCCAATTTTTATATATATTAATTCATAACATTTATTAGGCGCTTACATGTACTACAGACATTTCTAAGCGCACTGTATTGCTTAAAATGGTTCATTCTAGGGGGAAAAATGACACAACTAATACAAATACTAAAAGTCAAAACTGGTGTGCACCTCCAATTGACCGACCCACAATTTGTAAATCATCTACTAAACAGGTAGGTTTTGTGTAGGGTCTTGAACTGACTTACGGACTTATATAACCAATTTTTCACTATGTTTTTGTTTTCTGTCAGGCAGCAACAAGCTTGATAAGCCTAACCTTCTTTAAGGTACGATCAGATTTCATAATAATTAATCATATATAGCTTTATGCTTTGTGTTTCTGTGCTTTACCTTTAATAATTATTATATGACACCTAGATAGATCCTTGTGATTTGATTGGTTGTTTGATATCATTCATTCAGCCCATTTTGCAATGACGTTGTAGTGACAATTTCTGAGTTTATTTTTAGGATATCAAAGAAGCCTGAAATACTTTTATGTGATACTGTGTAAAACAAAAATCAAAAGCACTTTTATGTGATACTGTGTAAAAAAAAAGAATCAAAAGCAATTTGGATATTTTTAGTTGGACGCAAAGAAATTTCCACCTGTTATTATTAAAGACAGTATTTCCGGAACAGCAGGTGAATTTCAAAAGAAAGCATTCCCAATACGTGTTGAACCCTAAGAGACACGGACTTAGTAATAATATGTAAATAATGTTTTTCTTGGTTACGAAAAATGACCAATTAGATCTCGCCCTGTAAGGGCGGTTTCGTGCGTTCTTAATTAACGATACGGGACTCTTAAAAAAAGCCCGGTTGCTGATACTTCAGCAGAGTCGTCTGTGTTCAATTTTGGTTACATCTTTTTCTATGGGGATTTGAACCAATATCTCCCCCGAGACCGTCGGCTTAGCTCCCGACAGCGTACTTCACCGATGCTGTTTGGGCTCGTCATTTTGTAAAGGAGAATTAATGGACTCCTGGTTTAGCTGACTTTTTACTTCTTTTTCCTGATGTTTATCGGGTATGTACGTTTAATATTTATAACAACATTTATAGTAAAAAGAGAAAAGAGATATTTGATATAACTAATTTCTTGACAAAGTATTTGTACTGAAGAAATTATGCCGAGTACGTTTGTAGACAACTTTATTTTTGTATAAAGTGTCATCCACATGAAATGTCGAATATTATAAGCAAAAATAGATCTTTGAAATTATTTACGTTGATTTATATGTCATTGCAGACAGCTTAGTATTTAATCGATCTTCAGTTGTCGGTATTATGGAGAGTTTTCCGATGTATGCTATACTTGATAGTGAACATTGTTATTTGACCTTGACATTATGAAAGTCATTCTCGTCGAATTTCTTAAAGGCATATAGCCTGGTTTTACATGATGTACTTTTATATTTTGTTTAGAATTGCTGCTAAATAGACAATTCTCACTGTCATTATTATGAGATGATAAATTATATCTTTACACGTTTTGAGGTCGTTTATCTGTGTTCGACGACGATAAGTGTATTAGGACACTGTTTGTTTTATTTTGATAATTGTCAGGTTCCACTGAGACCCTCACCATAGACGATTTTTTTGTCCTACATGACATCGATCGAGGATCCATCTAGACTGCTTTTCCACTCTCCGTTGTATACGACAGGCCTAGCTACGTATTCCACCATTCCAAGTTCAGGTCGAACTCAATTCGCCAAGTAGATCGAACTGTCAACTTCTCAACGCTTTGGCCTATTTTGGAGTTTATATCCTATTTTATTAAATAATTAATTGCTCTGTTATAATTCCTTTGAATATACGACATAACTTTATTTACTGTCTTCAGATATTTGATATATCATACAGGCATTTCTTTGAGTTGTAAACACTCTGTAAATTTGTCAAAGAAAACATTCGAATCATTTTAATTATAAATCGAAGTCATCGAACTAATTACAATGTATTTTGTCAAGTGCTTATTTTTCTTGAATGATCACGTTTAGCTAAAAAGTTGGGGTGTTTGAGTCGCCGTGCTTGTTGTTGCTTGTTTAGTTTTCCCCCTGTTTTTTCCTAGTCCCATTGATTGGTGTGTTTGATTTGTCTTTGTTTTTAAAAAGAAACATAATATTTTCTCCACCAAATTCACCAAAATACTCAGATCCGTCCCAACAAAATGGTGATCCCGACGTGATCTGAAAGGGAGCTACAAAATAGTAACCCTTAACCCTTATAGCGGCGAAACAGATTTTATATAATATACATATAAAGACGTGATCTTTCAGGATAGATAACGCACATTGGAGTTGAAGGAATTAGAATAAGACTGTCATATTCTTATTAATATAGGAACAGTGTAATAGGTAAGTGCAGTGGTTGTACGCTCGCGCTCTTTCACAATGTCACAAGAAGATGCCGACGCGAAGTCTACTGCTGACTCTGAGAGCATACTTGGAGCAGTTGCTTTAAAGCTGCCGCCATTCTGGCGAAACGATCCGGAGGTATGGTTCGCGCAAGCGGAAGCCCAATTTGCCACGCGCAATATCGTAGTTGAGAGTACAAAATACTCTTACGTTATCGCGACACTACCACCCGAGGTAGCACAGGACATTCGCGACGTCCTGATAAACCCCCCTGTTAGTGAGCCATATACGACGCTAAAGAAAAAGATCATATCGCGAACGACGGAATCGGAACAGAGAAGAGTACAAATGTTACTCACAGAAGAAGAACTCGGAGACCGAAAACCTTCTCAATTATTACGGCGCATGGAACAACTCGTCGGAGATCAGAAATTAGAAAGCGGTATACTTAGGCAGTTATTCTTACAACGCTTGCCGCCTAATGTTAGACTGATCTTAGCCTCCACGAGTGAGTCGCTAGCGCTATCGGATCTGGCCGCATTGGCAGATAGAATTCTCGAAGCGCACGTGCCTGTCGTGAACACCGTGGCGCCGGTGACTGATGCAGGGTCACATGCTATCACGGTTAAGCCAGCCCAATCCGGAGATATACAGGGTGCGAATTCAAACCTTGTAAGGCAAATTGCGGATTTGACAAAGCTCCTTCGCGAGTTAGCCACAGCCGTAGGGCAATTGAAACACGACCGTAGTCGTAGTCGAAATCGTAGTAGAAGCAAGACTCGTGATAAACGTGATTCCACGCCCGTCAGTGAATCGCCCGAAGATAGAGGATATTGTTGGTATCATTCTCAATATGCTGAGAACGCGCATCGCTGCAAGGCACCCTGCAATTGGAATAGTCAGGGAAACGCATAGACCAGAGGGTTGGGGCGACAAACCCAACTGGTCAACCGGATAGTCGCCTATTTTACATTAATGATATTAATTCGCGAAAGAAATTTCTGGTTGACACAGGCGCGGCTGTGTCGGTAATCCTCCCGACAAAGCAACAGAGGGTTAAACCTTCTACCTTGAAACTACGCGCAGCTAATGGTTCGCGCATCACAACTTACGGACAACAGTCGCTTACGCTAGATTTAGGCGTACGTCGCAGCTGCCGTTGGATATTTATCATAGCTGACGTAACCATGCCTATTTTAGGTGCGGACTTTCTGCACCATTTTCAATTTCTTATTGATATGGCAAAGCCGAGGCTTATTGATCCCCTAACGAACATGCAAGTGTCAGGTAGACATACGGACACTGTGTCACTTAGTCCCGTATTTGACACGCCTGAAGCTATTGATGCGTACACGAAGATGTTGCGTGATGAATACGCTGATATCACGATACCCGTATACCGTTCGCAGGACGTTAAGCATAATGTGGTACACCACATTGAAACGCGAGGACGACCCGTTACGGCTAGGCCGCGTAGACTCACCGGAGACAAGTTAGACATAGCTCGTAATGAATTCCAGCATATGCTTGATTTACATGTAGGCATAATTAGGCCGTCTAGTAGCCAATGGGCATCGCCGTTACACATGGTGCCGAAAAAGACTGCCGGTGATTGGAGACCTTGCGGTGATTACAGGGCACTTAACAAGGCTACCGTACCCGACCGCTACCCTGTACCCCATATTCAGGACTTCACCGCGAATTTGAATGGAAAGCGCATATTTTCCAAGATAGATTTAGTTCGTGCATATCACCAGATACCCGTCGCGCCAGACGATATTTGCAAGACGGCTATATGTACACCTTTTGGCCTTTATGAATTCGAACGAATGCCGTTCGGTCTGCGTAATGCTGCGCAATCTTTTCAGAGGTTCATAGATCAGGTCATTCGTGGACTACCGTTCGTATATGCTTATATAGATGACTTACTTGTAGCTAGCGATAGTGAGCTAGAGCATGAACGCCACCTACGTCTGCTCTTTGAAAGACTTAGGGAGTTTGGTGTTGTCGTCAACCCAAACAAGTGCGTTTTTGGCCGATCGGAGCTAGAATTTCTAGGTCACCGTATCAACCGCGATGGAGTCAGTCCACTCCCGGACAAAGTGGATGCGATTCGGAACTGCACTGTCCCCACGACATTGAAGCAGTTGCGAGGATTTCTCGGGTTAGTGAACTTTTACCGTAGATTTATACCTAACTGCGCGCATATCCTCATGCCTCTCACGGACCTCCTGCGCAATCGTAAGAAGCGATCTAAGAAACCGCTAGATTGGTCGCCTGCTTGTACGACCGCTTTCGTTGAAGTCAAAGAGAAACTAGTGCAGATTACGTTATTGGCCTATCCAAATTCAGATTATCCTCTGAGCTTGATGGTCGACGCATCAGACCGCGCTATTGGTGGAGTTATTCAGCAACTCCACGACAATGCATGGGAGCCAATTGCATTCTTCTCGCGGAAATTGCTACCTGCTGAAACAAGGTATAGCGCATTCGGGCGAGAGTTGCTGGCCATTTACTTGGCAATTAAACATTTTAGGTACATGCTAGAAGGTCGTCCTTTCTGCGTTTATACCGACCATAAACTTTTAACATACGCATTAAACGCCAAGCCAGATCGTCATAGCCCCCGCGAAATTCGGCAGTTGGATTTCATATCGCAATTCACCACAGACATCAGATATGTCAAAGGTCAAGACAATGTGGTGGCTGACACCCTATCTCGACCCGATATCAGCGCCTTGCATACCGAATCTCGGATCGATTTCACGGATATTGCGGAAGCACAAGAAACCGATTCAGAATTGCAAGCGTATCTCAATTCAGAGGTCAATTCTAGTATGGTGCTCAAAAAAGTACCAAGGCTCACCACTGGTGGCTCGATCGTATGCGATACTTCTCACGGACTCACCCGTCCTTTCGTCCCGAAGATTCATAGGAGGGCAGTTTTCAATGCTATCCATGGACTCTCTCATCCAGGAGTCCGAGCAACACAGCGTGCGATTACCGCTCGTTACGTATGGCCCGGGATTAATAAGGATGTGTGCAAATGGGCCCGAGAATGTCTACCGTGTCAGAGGTCAAAGACTAATAGACATGTAAAAGCCCCACAAGGGACTTTTAGTACCCCAGATGCGCGTTTCGCACACGTTCATCTGGATCTCGTTGGTCCGTTGCCCCATTCGAATGGTTATACATATCTACTTACGTGTATAGACCGTTTTACCAGATGGCCGGAAGCCATCCCGATAACCGATATCCGCGCAGAAACAGTTGCCAAAACCTTCGTAGAAAGGTGGGTTGCCATGTTTGGTGCACCCAGCTCTGTCACCACCGATCGTGGTAGGCAGTTCGAATCACGCCTTTTCGCGGAACTAACTAAGTTGTTAGGTACAACCCGCATCCGAACAACCGCCTATCATCCTGCGGCAAACGGGATGGTAGAGAGATTTCACCGTCAACTTAAGGCTGCTTTGAAGGCTTACGAGGATCCTTCTCGATGGAGTGAACAATTACCTTTGACACTCCTGGGTATCCGTTCTACCATTAAAGCAGATTTGTCATGCTCATCAGCAGAGCTAGTTTTCGGGACAACTCTGAGATTACCCGGACAGTTCGTTACGGCTGAGCGAACTGATGTAGATCCGAGTGACTACATATCCCGGTTACGTAGACACATGGCGTCATGTACACTTACCCCTACTAGAGCGAAGCAAGGATCGACGCATATCCCTAGAGATCTTTTCTCGTGCTCGCATGTATTTGTTAGGGTAGATTCTGTTCGCAAACCGCTACAACAGCCATACAAAGGACCGTATAAGGTGCTAAAGCGCAAAGACCGCTTTTTCACGCTTGACATTGATGGCAAACGCGATCAGATTTGCATAGATCGTTTGAAAGTAGCATACATTCGTTAAAGTTATCGTTAAAGTATCGTTAAAGGCAGAATTCCAAGCTCTGCGGTAAAGAGTGCAGTGCAGAGTTCGCGCACGAGTACACCCACTGCACCTATCCGAAAAACTCGATCTGGACGATATGTTCGATTTCCAGAACGTTATATTGCAGTTTGTTAATTAATTATCATAATTATGTATGACTATTATACTGTGTAGTTCTGTTGATAGTAAATAGCTTGTCGTAAGTAGACATATTCATGACTTCCTTACTAGGAGGGGATTTTATGTAGTGACAATTTCTGAGTTTATTTTTAGGATATCAAAGAAGCCTGAAATACTTTTATGTGATACTGTGTAAAACAAAAATCAAAAGCACTTTTATGTGATACTGTGTAAAAAAAAAGAATCAAAAGCAATTTGGATATTTTTAGTTGGACGCAAAGAAATTTCCACCTGTTATTATTAAAGACAGTATTTCCGGAACAGCAGGTGAATTTCAAAAGAAAGCATTCCCAATACGTGTTGAACCCTAAGAGACACGGACTTAGTAATAATATGTAAATAATGTTTTTCTTGGTTACGAAAAATGACCAATTAGATCTCGCCCTGTAAGGGCGGTTTCGTGCGTTCTTAATTAACGATACGGGACTCTTGAAAAAAGCCCGGTTGCTGATACTTCAGCAGAGTCGTCTGTGTTCAATTTTGGTTACATCTTTTTCTATGGGGATTTGAACCAATATCTCCCCCGAGACCGTCGGCTTAGCTCCCGACAGCGTACTTCACCGATGCTGTTTGGGCTCGTCATTTTGTAAAGGAGAATTAATGGACTCCTGGTTTAGCTGACTTTTTACTTCTTTTTCCTGATGTTTATCGGGTATGTACGTTTAATATTTATAACAACATTTATAGTAAAAAGAGAAAAGAGATATTTGATATAACTAATTTCTTGACAAAGTATTTGTACTGAAGAAATTATGCCGAGTACGTTTGTAGACAACTTTATTTTTGTATAAAGTGTCATCCACATGAAATGTCGAATATTATAAGCAAAAATAGATCTTTGAAATTATTTACGTTGATTTATATGTCATTGCAGACAGCTTAGTATTTAATCGATCTTCAGTTGTCGGTATTATGGAGAGTTTTCCGATGTATGCTATACTTGATAGTGAACATTGTTATTTGACCTTGACATTATGAAAGTCATTCTCGTCGAATTTCTTAAAGGCATATAGCCTGGTTTTACATGATGTACTTTTATATTTTGTTTAGAATTGCTGCTAAATAGACAATTCTCACTGTCATTATTATGAGATGATAAATTATATCTTTACACGTTTTGAGGTCGTTTATCTGTGTTCGACGACGATAAGTGTATTAGGACACTGTTTGTTTTATTTTGATAATTGTCAGGTTCCACTGAGACCCTCACCATAGACGATTTTTTGTCCTACATGACATCGATCGAGGATCCATCTAGACTGCTTTTCCACTCTCCGTTGTATACGACAGGCCTAGCTACGTATTCCACCATTCCAAGTTCAGGTCGAACTCAATTCGCCAAGTAGATCGAACTGTCAACTTCTCAACGCTTTGGCCTATTTTGGAGTTTATATCCTATTTTATTAAATAATTAATTGCTCTGTTATAATTCCTTTGAATATACGACATAACTTTATTTACTGTCTTCAGATATTTGATATATCATACAGGCATTTCTTTGAGTTGTAAACACTCTGTAAATTTGTCAAAGAAAACATTCGAATCATTTTAATTATAAATCGAAGTCATCGAACTAATTATTTTGTCAAGTGCTTATTTTTCTTGAATGATCACGTTTAGCTAAAAAGTTGGGGTGTTTGAGTCGCCGTGCTTGTTGTTGCTTGTTTAGTTTTCCCCCTGTTTTTTCCTAGTCCCATTGATTGGTGTGTTTGATTTGTCTTTGTTTTTAAAAAGAAACATAATATTTTCTCCACCAAATTCACCAAAATACTCAGATCCGTCCCAACAACGTCATCAACCATGCATTTTTTTATCCATTCATCGTGCAATTTTGGATCCATACGATTTTGTCCATTGCACGCGCGCACCGAGACTGCAGTTGCAGGCACTACCAGTGCGCATGTTGTAATGACGTAAAAATCAACAGACCGAACTCGCACTGCATTCGGAGCATGTTTTGCATCCAAATTCATAAATTTCATATGGAAAAAACCCTCAATTTTTAGGTGTCATATAAACCAAATAATGAATGCTTTTTCATTTGTGCAATGGACAGAATACTTCATTTGGTGAAAGATGAAATAATGATCCATTCAACTTGCATACGCCTCGTAGAATGGATCATTTCATCTTTAACCTCATGAAGTATTCTGTCCATTGCACTCATAAACATTCATTATTTGTATAATATAACCCAGTAATCAAATCCATCACGATTTCACACATAAGGTGCACCATATCCACTCCCTGAGGAGCATCATTCGACCATTTTATAAAATGCATTAATTATATTGAAACGAAGCTTTGCGATGCAATAAAATGTAGAATCTATACAAGGACAGGGGGTTGCCAAGTAATAATAATTATAATAATGTCATATTTTACCAAGGGAAGCCACTTCAGTTCTGAAAACTGTTCTACCAGCGGGCCCTGCTTAACATGATAATGTTATTATTATTACCCCGGCTTTAGCATAGCTACCTTGATCAGGCGCTCGAGCATTCGAGGAATTTCTTTCTGCCGGGTACCCATTCACCTCACCTGGGTCGAGTGCAGCACAGTGTGGATAACTATCTTGCTGAAGGAAAACACGCCACACGCCATGGCTAGGATTCGAACCTGCGACCCTCTGTTTGAAAAGCGAGAGTCAGAACCACTTGACCACGACGCGCCCTTTCAAATTTCACGATACCTTTCAAATTAAGCCAAAAGTATCATAATGATTACTAGGCAATCCTGCCAAGTGCATAGCAGGTAGTGGAAATACTATGTCGTAGCACACTACTCACTTGTTTCATGACAAAGATGAAGTCATTGTTACAGGTAATACTGGAGTAAGGGCAGTTCATTTCCGATGAGAGAAGTCCATGGGATGCGATGATCGGCGAGAAATACTGCGTCACGACACTGATGTCTAAGTCCCCAAGGATCTCCTCTGGCTGTGAAAGAAAAATGGGAAAGGCGATTGCAAAGATCTGATCATCATACTGATTATAAATGTATTGCCATTTGGCATTTGACCAAATAGGTTTTCAGTTCACTGCACATACATGTGTAGTGAAAACCTGTGTAATGTATAACAATTGTAAATTAATACGTACCTTCGTTTGTAAAATTATTATCTCTCACAAGTCTTATCTTATATACCTTTCAAATTAAGCTATTAAGCTTATATACCATATTAAAAACCAAAAGTTGAGCATAATTACACACCACTCTTATGAAGCACTACCATGACAACAATGATTCTATTTTTCATTTAAAGTATAGGCCTATGTAGTATTTTTTTGAACCAAGCTCTTTAATACAGACACATGAAGAAGCAAGATCAGGAAAAACTTTTTAAAAAGGAGGCTTTTAAACTCCTCATTCTCACACCCTATACTCTCTCCCACTAATAGTCTTGGCTTTACCATCAAATGATCTTCATAACAACCTTCAAAGAGTAGGCTAATACGTATGGACCTACATGTACCCCATATCTAGGGTTGCATCATATCCAATAAGATTTAACTAATTTCATATCAAATGTGCAGGAAACAGAGGAGGACGAAGTGGAAGATAGCAGAGAAGGAGCAAGAGAAGGAGAAGGAACAGGGGGAGAAGGAACAGAAAGATGAGAGGGAGAAAAAAATTAATAAAATGAAGTGGAGGAAGAGAGAAGCAAGAAAAAGAAGAGGAAGAAAAACGAGAAGAAAAGAAGAAAAAGAGTAAGAGAAAAGGAAGAGGAGGGGGAGATGGGGGGGGGGGGGATTTGTTGCCTATGTCTGTTACCTCTGTCAGGCCCCGATCATATGCAGACTTGGCAAGGTGCGCCTTGAACTCACAATCATTCCACATGAAGACAATGTCTGGCATGCTAGGATTCCGGACTACCAGTAGGCACTTCATCTTCGAGTCTTTTCAGGCAGACACAGATCTTCTGTTTACAAGGATAAGAATACATGTATGGACATTGAGTTCAGCATACTCTTGCCTTTCCATCAATTCTCCCCATCAAATTTGATCAATATCACAATCCAAGAAGACTGACCAGTCATCATTATGCCTTATTGGCGCAATGACAAGGCATCATTATATTTACAAATAATAAACATCATATTTGTGTAATATGCAAATCCATTTTTCCAACAATAGAGCTAGTATAAGTGCGAGTCAGCCGAGTGCCACACAAAGAGAATGAAGAGAATGATTCAAATTAAAATGACAGATTCTAACTGCACTGGATCTGGAGTCCAACCAATTTGAATAAAATAATTTTTTTGGTCTGACAAGGTAAGTGGAGTCATCTTCCTCTTCTTTCTGCACTATTCAGTATTCTATGAACACTGGATAAGAAACATGATAATTTAACAAATGGTGCATAGGGGGTCTAGTCTAGAATCCTCACTTCACCATGTTTGGCTGTAGTCAAGAAAGTACTTTTACGAACTAATATGACTTATAAGCCTAAGCCAATGCAAGGCCATGAAGGCAGAGCAAAGACAGAGAGAAGAAAAGACAAAAAGCATAAAAGGACACTGACGTCACTCGTCAGTATAATAGACAGGTTTTTTAACTTTTTTTTATTAAAATTGATAAAAAACCTACCAAATGATGTTCTAATTACTATAGTATTAATATTCATCTAGATCTTGTCTCAAGATTATAAAATAAAAATGCAAGCCAGGCCCAGCCCCAGGGCCCACTCTCACACTAGTCGTCTCGTACGAGGTTAGTTAACGTCAGTTCAGTCATGTTCGTAATTAACCCAGGCCAGAAAGCTCCGGGAAGCGGGCCGGAGCTCCATATGAGTTAGTTAAAGTTGAATTAAGAAGACGATTCCAAATATTGAGATATTTACATTAATAGCAACCTTAAAACCCCCCAAACACTAAGAGGTGATTCGACCCCCCATTTTCTTTTTTCAAAATAGTGAATTTGAACGATTTATCCCTACCCGTTTTCCATGAGTTCGCTCCTGCAATGCCTACCGAGACGGGTGTTCTTTGAGTGTGACGTCACCAGGGGGTATTCGGTCTCGGTGTAGTATACAAGGCAGTGCCGCTTTGTGTACTATGCACGTACGCCTTCATATGGAATAACTGCAGTTGAAGTTGTATCTGCGAGCCATAGAACTTGCAAAGAGGAAATGATTAAAATATTTGTGGCCGTACTATTATTCCAAATATGTAAATTCCCTCAGAATGATACCATAGACCCTAAAGGAATAATTTCAAGGTGAATAATATGAAATTTGATCGAGATCTTCTCATCAGTCGATAACGTAGCAGACGTGTTATTATGACATATTTATCCGCGTGTGACGCGGCTCTTGCAAAAAAACACAGTTGGTTGCGGAATTGCTTTGTGCCGACCGGCCGCCCGCTCCGGCGCAGCTAGCTGTCGAGCTACCGTACCGCATACCTTTCTTGTTGTCTTCAACCATAGATATGTATACTAATTACTATAATATCCCTCTGTCTTCAACTCACTTGCGAATTGCGTTTGTATGTGTGACGGTGACCCCTAGCGTAATTAAATATAGAAAACAACTCAGAAGGCCGAGAAAGAATAATACGTTTGGTTCAAGATTGTTCTGTGGAATGAGCTATGAGTGGAAATGATCCAGAGGATATAAAAGTGGAGTCAAAGACAAAAGAAAAGAAGAAAAAACGCCAGGGGATCGCTGCACGGCCATGAACTAAGTCGACGTACCAGACCATAACAGTACACTCAATGCCTGGGTGTTGTGTCTACTAGTATCATGCGTTCAGCGCGCGCTGAGCGAGAGCTGAGCTAGCCGCCGGAATTACTTTCCAGCTATTCACTTGATTGAACATCGTGATAAAATAAATGAGAAATAGTGAAAATATCATTCAATAACTCACTGTTTGCTATCTTACATCATGATTGAAGAGTTCATGATGGTTATTCATACTGTTTTTTATACAGGGAAAGTAAAGATTTGTACATATCAGTCCTATTTGTTTGATTTGAGTTGATTTGAAAAAAAATTGTAAAATATCTTTCTCTCTCTGCATAGCATTTCTGTATGACATTCAGGCACCTCTTATACTAAATTCCCCCCGGTGACGTCACACTCCGAGTGGCTTTTCTGTACACTCGTCTCTCGGGCTCTGACAGGTGGCTAATTTCATAGACTTTCAAAGCAAAATATCGAGCAGGCAGAGGATTTTTGTGACATGCTATCTGTTTGAACAACTTATATATACTATATATTGTGTGTAGAACCTATATTTATGGAAACTCACCCCCTTCTTAATTCAACTTTAAATGGGCCAGGGGGTATTGTAGTTTGTAGTACATTGTCTTCATTCTGATAGCTAGTCAAATCAAAACTGAAACCACTCATCCTACAGAACTAACACAGTTAGAACCTTACTCTACTTTAGCCCTGGAGAGGAGTAGATAATAAAAAGGTCCAACCACGCATTTTCACGACGTCAACATTAACATGACACAATAATAAATGAGTGGGACTATCTCATGCATTTCCACATTTAAGGAAATGAAGATGATTCACACTCGCACTCAGTCGCAGGCACAGCCTCTCACTCTGCAACAACGAAGGTAAAAAATATTTTGTAAATGCTATTAAGAAGACGAGTAAATTCATTTAACTTAAATTGGATCGATTCGAATTCCATACTCACAAATTAGGGCGCCTAACTAAACATTGGATGTGGAAATTTCGCAAGATCAAGACAGGCGTTGGGGTCAGATTCGAAGAGCAACCGACCAGGATCGACGTGAGTGCTCCGATCCCGGCTGGCGCGCCGGCCGGCGGGGTCGGGGTACACCCGGCCGCATATGCTGGTGGAGCGGGCCACGCCCACGGGCGCGGGCGGACTCTAAATATATTTAGCCTGGTGGCCGTGGCTGGTCTCACGTTTAAATTAATATCTGTTATTGAATTTTAAAGTTTAGGAATATTTTGTGAAAACAGTTATATGCACATCTTCATGAATATTCATTTGATGGGCTGATGATGTCACATCCCCACTTTCCTTTTTCTTAATATGACTTTATTATTACCGTACATTAAATCATAAATATTAAATGTTTCATTATTTCATATGTAAATCAAATGGTGTGTCTTAACTCTTATGTGTGTTATGATGAAATAAGTTGCAGCAATAAATACCAAATGCACTTAATCAGTTTCTGCTCTAGATCTAATTGATGCGTGTGGATCTATGACTATGTTGACGGTTGAGAACTTCTGATGATGGCTGATGCTGCCTTGAGGCTTAAGTTAACTCTCCGGACTTTGCCCTTGGCTTTAATTGTGACCTCTTCGCTCTTCCTCCCCCATCCTACTAACTTTAGTAGTACCGCAGTAAATGTGCTTATTGGCAAAAATATGGTAGATCTAGATTAGGAACTTTTGACACCTTCCAGTCCACATTTTAAATGTTCAAAAATGTATTGACAAGCACCCCCTCCTATCTTCGAGATATATCCCTCTTTTCCCTCCTTGGGACTAACCCCAAATTGTCACCCCAAATGCAATCTATAATAACATCTTCTTTGGCTCGTTTCATCAAAAGCACCAATGCCAACTTCTAGCACCAGTATCTAAGCAAATAGTACCTAGCAGCTCATCAACCTTGTGACAAACACACTGAGAGCATGACGAAAGAGCTCCGTTTGATAACACTATACCCCTCTTCTCCAAGTACGAAAACCCTACTGCCCCAGGCATGCAATGTAATTATCAAAACACCTGTTTCTTGACCTCGGTCCGAAGATAACGCAACAGCCCGAGTGCGGTCCGGGAAAATATGTCGCCATTTTTTATTCACTTACTTTCCTTCCGGGCTTTCCTTATTTCGAGGTTGATTTTCTTTGTTCGAAATTGAAAATGGGCTAGCATTGAATTTCTGAATACAATATGCCTTTGAAAACGTGATTAAATATCGAATACAATAATTCAATTCCGAAGGTCCTTCTACAGGCAGAGAAGACTTACGTAATAGCACAGCTGTTGTTATCATTTCGTCCTTGGCTCAACGCTCATAATCTGGCCTGTGGGGATTACCTGGCCAAGCGGGGTTGATCAGGCGGGTGTTTCATAAAGCTGTTCGTAAGTTAAGAGCGACTGGTGATCATGTCTTGCGGTAAATGGTACAACTGGCGATGATCACCAGTCGTTGTTAAAGTCGCTCTTAACTTACGAACAGCTTTATGAAACGACCCCCAGGGCTTGGAAATGATGTTTTAGATTTTCAAACGCAAAATGGGGTGAAATACCGCAGTTTGCAATCCGAACTGCGGTCCGTTCCCAAACGGGGGTAAGACGTAATGGTATACCGAGGAGATCATTTGGGTGTGGAAACGACCCACAACGAACAACAACAACAACAAAAATGTAAATAAGATAAGGATATTAGATGCTTATTACCTTAAAAAATGTAACTTAAAAACCAAGAGTAGGATCTAGATCGAGGTCATTTCACCCAAAAGATGCGACGGTTTCATAATTCAGGGTATGCTACATGCCATTTCTGATGTTATGAACTTGTGTTTCCCTCTAAAAATAGTGTTATGGATGTTGATCATTATTCGTTTATTTCATTAATTTATTTAGTTTCTGTTTTTTCATCTTACTCATGAATCGTATACTCTGTGTCGATAGCGTTGTATGGTATATCATCATACCAAACACTTTTCATAGTTAATTCACTGATTATGTTTTCTTTCAATAAAAACACAAATACAAGTAAGTTCAACAAGGGCTAAACTATGATAAATGTCTAGCCTTTTCTAGTAGCAGGGGCGACCTCCACCCCCCCCCCCCCATATGGTTTTTCAAATAGAAAAAATAAAGAGAATAGGGGAGAAATGAGAAAGGGAAAGAAGAGCATACAAGTTTGTAATACCCATATGAGGAGTCAATTATATACATGTAGCCCTATCGCCTAATTCTGTTAGATATATTGACCCCATCTTACACAGAGTTGTGATTGATCCATTCAACCACAACTATGGAAAGCCAGCAATCTCAACATTCAAAATGCGTATTTCTGTTAAAAATGTATTCTAAATATGATGTGGATTCATGCCTGCATCATTGTTATGGCAATACAGTGTGTTCCTCTTTGTTTACAAGGGACATTGTGCAAATTTCCTGCATGAAAAAATTATGACATCGATGGATTCCATAGCTGATGTTGATCGGTTCGATCATAACTCTTTGTAAGATGGAACCATGGTGTCATATTTAGGAAGTCTTGCCCCCCCCCCCTATAATATCCTGACCTCACCCCTACTTGGCGCCACCACTGTTTATGTGGATATCCAGAAGTGACTGTCACAATACCTATTGCTTGGCTCAACTGAACATTATCAGTGGAAATGTAACTTACATAGTTAGTCCTATCTATTTGCTCTCAGAATGTCAGGAAATATTTGTTAATCTTTTCTTTGAGAAGTCAAATATTACATACTATCTTCTATAATCTTCAACTGTGTCAGGAAATTGGAAGATCTAAATGTCATTTGAATTTTGTCGAGATTTCTGATGGCCTATTGTTCTCCCCTCCTCTCTCCCTTTTTTTTTTCTCCCTCCGGCCCCCTGTTCCATTCTACATGTATCTTTCTCTCACTTTCTCCCTGCCTCCCACCTCTCCATCCCCTTTTGCCTCTGCTTTTCTGTCCAGGTGAGTAGTGGAAGAGTGACTAGTCGGGTGGTTTCATGATGTCCCAAGATATAAGAATGTGTTCCTCAACCACTGTCATCAGCAGAAACACCAGATCATGTCAATTACAGGCAGCATTAACCACAAAGCACAGCAGCTGTTTGGCCATAGGCTTCACCATCACTTGGAAGAAATGCCTGGTTTAATGAAAGGGGTCTAGATTCACAGACTTGTTAATCTGATCAGGATTTGTATTAATACTCTGTTGATCTCACACTTTAAATTTGAACATACACTGTATGCTAGGATTCTCGAAACTTTTGATTAAGGTATCAAGTAGGGGCTGAATCTGCAGACAAGTCAATGCCATCTTCACCATCACTGCCATCATCGTCATCATCATCATCATTAGTTACCATCATCACCATCATCATCTCCATTGCCATAACCACCATCCTCGCCACCATCAGTCTCATCCTCTTCTCATCGCCATGGCGATCCCTAAAGGGAAGATCGGCTACCCCATCCTTGGAGACAGCTCTCTCGAGTTCTACCGGAGCGTCCCGCTTTACATCAACAGCCGAATCGAGGAGTATGGTGCCAGGATCTTCCAGTCGAGAATTCTCAACAAACCCACTGTCTTTGTGTGCTCATGCAGTGCTGTCAAGGAGCTGTTGACTGGTAAGACAGTGCAGGGCCCTGATTCATGAAACTTGCTAGCAATGAAAAGTTTTAAGATATTATCATAAGCTTCTTAAATCATGGCGCTTAATCGGATGAGAGCAGATTTATGATGAATTTTAGAAAGTTATATTGAAAAATATTCATGAAAAGTGGACCAGGGTCCCGTAACACTAAAGGGATTAATTGTACGCTTGAATGTACATTTTAGGCAATGCAATTTGTCGTTAAAAAAATTGCTAAGCTTTGTGTTATGGGCCCCAGATTAAGTTTATGGAGGTTGTAAAACTCTATCATTGTGCTCTCTGTCAGCCAATTTGATAATTACTGTAATGCAATACGTTCAGAATTGAAAGCATATAATGCTAATGAATTACAACTATAATTACTTTGAGATAGTTTGAGGATCAGAGAGTAGGAGAAATGTCCTCAGAGGAATTGCACTCTACCACAGGTTCACTGCTTGAATTTGCACCAGTGCACTCCACATTGCCAAGTAGGAATGTCATACAAGAGATTTTTTTTTAATTCTGTATGATTTGCAAAAATCACATGAGCGAAAGCATTATAGTTCTTTCTTTTTTTTAATGAGGAAGAATATCACAGTCTTCCATTGATAGGCATTAAGCCAGTAAAAACACTTTTGTATGAAATTCATATGTTCATGACATTCTTGTATTCGATCATTAATGTTCATAGATCCAGTTATGAATTTCATTTCCTATGCTCATAGAACACCATACCAAGATGAGCCTGGGATATAAGGCCATGCTCCACCATCTCTATGGCGACAACATCATGTTTGAGGAGGCAACCGAGGCAGACAGACTCCATGCCCTCATGCACCACGTCTTCATCCAGAACGCCTTGCCAAAGTTTGACAGGATCGTCCAGAAGTTCATCCAGAGGCATTTCAGTGACTTGCATTCCAGGTTCGTTGTCATTTTGATGAGAAGGGAAATGTGTTTAACTGGTGGTCCAAGAGAGTGTTTCATCTCCAATTTTGACGAATTGTGACCTGCAACCCCAAAACAAACAAACAAACGTTGCCCAAAATAGTCATTAAGGTTTGTATTGAGCTTGAAAAATCACATCCTAAACATTAGAAATTATAATAATAATAATGATCCGTTTTTTATATAGCGCTTAATACATCGGAACGACGTGTCTAAGCGCTTTACAGATATATTATTACCCCGGTCATCAGATTCAATCAGTCATTCCCGCACACAATGTGTGCACATCCTCCACTCCCTGGGGAGTATTCCAGTCAGTCGCCGGTGAGGCGCACACAGGGTACCCATTTAGCACCTGGGTCGAGAGTGGCAAAGTGTGGATTAACGCCTTGCCAAAGGACGCCAGACCGCGGTGGGATTCGAACACACGACCCTCTGTTTACAAGGCGAGAGTCAGAACCACTACACCACGGCTCCTCCACACTATATATAACATGTTGTAATTGATCACCAATAACCCACACAAGTATTTGATTGAAGGTAGAAGAATTTGTGTGAGAGCTTCAAAAAATATAGGAGAAAAGAAGGTTTGAAGTTTAGGGTTCAGTCAAGCATGAGATGTGCATACTGTGCTATCTCGATGAAACTCCTATTAAAGCAGTCTGGAAAATAAAAGGTGTCGGAGAAATGCTTGTATCTTGTCTTTTACTTAACTTCACATTTTGACAGTATCGAGATAAGATAATTTTTACTTTTTGAAGACCAAATTAGGCCTACCATCTTGGCAATTGATAGAGAACCTCACTTTGCAGCTTATTGTTGGTTTTTGCTTGGCCAGTCGCATTTGTGAGATCTGATATTTTCCCTTAATTTTGATTGGCTGAGAAGCACAAGTGTCTGACTAGTGCATTACTGTGGTAACTGTTAGATAAAACAGTCTTTCTCTGATAAAATCATCTGACAAGTTCATTCAAGAAATGTCCCGCTAACCTGTACCAGAACCTGGTTAGCTCACACATGGGGATAACTCTTCCTCATTTGATATACATAGACAAGGCAGATTGAACTCATGGTGCACCCTAGCACTGAAGCTTTAAACTATATCCTTCATATATACCTCGATCCAAACCATTATGCCGTAACTTTATGGTTAACCAATTTCCTGATCTAATCCAGTGATCATTACCAATGAGAATCTCTTTGATTTTGTCATAATGTTGGTGTCAGTTTGTCTAAGAAATATGAAGGCAGTATAAGCATGCCAAAAAGCATGTTTTAATCGATAGTGCGATTATGCTATTAATTCCTGAAATTATGGAAGAGATCAAATGACTCTGTGAAAATCAGTTTACCCTACTCTCCTTGATGATTATATATTGAATTCTTGCAGTGATTCAGTTCAGGTCTACGAGACATTCAAATTGTTTGCGACGGAGCTCATGCTAGCGCTGTTCCTTGACCTTGATGCTACCGATTCTCCCGACCTGGCCCACGATGTAGCGTCGCTGGCAACCACACATTGGCATGGTAGGTTTTTTACCTTGAGAGATCGTTATCAAAATTTTAATATGGGATTATAAACCTGATGGTGGTGTTGATGCGATGTTCAAACATAGTGAAGATCTCATGGTTTTGATGATGATGTTGATGGTGGTGACCATGGTAACAATGTTGAAGAGATGCTGATGATGATGCGAGAGGTAGGGATATCATTGTGAAGATAGAGATCACGACAACAGAAATTATGGTAATGAAGTTGGTGGTGATGATTAATGATGATGATGATGGTGGTGGTGATCGTGATGATGATGAGTGATGATGATGATGGTGATGATGATGAATGATGATGATGATGATGATGGTGATCATGGTGATGATGATGATGATGGTAGTGGTGGTGATGGTGAATATAATGATGATTGTGGTGAAGATAGTGCTTGTGAAGATGCAGATGACTATTGTAACTATTTTGATAATGATTATGATGAAGATGGTATTAGTGCTGAGACAATGAGAACATAGCAAAGACAATGGGTCAGATGCATAAAAAGTAGCAATTGCTTTTTGTGTTTACACCAGTGCGCTGGCACGCTGCATCATGACGTCGCTATTGTTCAAACCGCTAGCAATTACTTTCTGAAGGCAAGAAAAGGGTTGAAGCACTAGCAAAGGGTTATGCATATGAAATAAAGCAATTGCTGAAGCATGATCTTTTGCTTGGCTAGCTAATGCTTGTACTTAAAGTAATTGCTTGCGTGCAATTTCTACTTTTTATGCATCTGACCCAATGATGGTGGCAGGGATCTTTGAGAAGAAACACTGTGACCAGGGATACTTAGTAGAAGTTGAGATATAATTATATGTTTAAAGAGTATTTTCTTCCTTTTTTGGTTAATTCAGGGGTGATATCTGTTCCCCTGAACTTAAAAGTCTCTTATTGGTCTTCATCCTGCAAACAAGCTGTGGAATCTAAGGTATGTTGCTTCACACTGTCCCTTACACACACAAAAAAAGCATGCCATATTACATGTATTTACTACTCCTCTGTGTGCAGCCAAGTGCAGTGTCAGAAAACATGGGATTGGAATAAGAACTCTGTTTATTCCTGGGGAAAGCTAGAGCTTTGATTGGATCGGATGATCAAGGTGCACAATAATTTCAGAATCAGTATTATTTATAAATATCACAATTTTTCCTCTTTGATATATAAAACTGCTATAAATCAGGGCTTTTTTACTCATAATCATCGTCATCATTACTACTTTTCCCTTAAGGCCCAAAGTGCTGACAAAGAAATAATTTGTGGAATATTATAATTATATAATCTTCAAACTACAAACTATGAAAGTGATGTGTTTATAATGCCATTCTGAAAATTGTTAGGGATGGGGACTGGCTGCTTGTGAGAGGCAAATCATTCCAGTATTTTGAAGCTGACACAGTATAAGTTATATTGCCAGATAAATGTACTAATTACTGAATATGTGGGACCAAGAGGGTCCCCGGCCAGCCTAAATTATAAAAAAAAAAGCATTTTCATGATAATTCTACATTGTTGATCTCATATCAGTGATGTCTTACATAGATGTGCATCATTTTGCATTTTCCCTATAAACCAGGACAAACTTTTGGAGCTAATACGAACTCGTCTCGCAAGCCAGGCAGACAAGGGTTCTTTCTTAACAAGAGCCAGGCAAGCTGGATTTAAGGACCAATCAGAGCTAGAGCAACACATTCTACCCTTTGTTTCCGCCCTGGTGCCGAAAGCAATCGCTTCACTCCTGACGTCGTTCACACTGGCCCTCTGCTCCAAAAGCAAGGTGAAATATTAAATGGGAAAAACCTAATTTTAAAACCATGTTTTAAACTAGGCAAGTGAATAATGAAATAACTGCTAGAATCACAATTATGGGGACAAATAGTTTCATTGACCAATTAATTTATCAAGTGACATTATTTTCTATCTAATTTAAGCTATCGGGTCTAAGAAAAAGAAGAGAAAAAAAAAGTCCAATGTGCCTCGTTAAGCAAAATGATGTGTAATGGTAGTCTAATTTGTATCACTCTGCAGAATATTAAGATTTCATGAAACTCCATGTTTTATCACACCAATATCTTGACCTAGGTGAGGTAAATTGGTATTTGACATGAACTGGCTCCTTTGACCTCAAAATGTTACTTTGTTCAGGGCTCCAAGTAACCCAAGGCCATATGGCCTCCAATGCCCTCCGATTTGCATTCATGATATTTGTAGACTTAATTGCCCTTTTTCTTGAGGTCTTGGTGCCCTGTGGTAACCCAGTGCATGTGTCCCCTTCAAAAGTACATTTTACTATTGATGTCCTTTTTGATAGCCTTGGATGACCCTAAATTGGGCACCACCTTTCCTTTCGAGGAAGTGCCCGTAATAGAGAATGGCCCTTCACCTTTGAATTCTTAATTTCGAGCTCTACATGTTGTATAGCTCCGGTAGGGTTAATGAATTTGGGATTAATAAGATGGGGAGTGCTCGAGAATGCGGACGGTCACTTCTCATAGATAGGAGCACTATACAATAAGAATTATTCCATAGTATATGTATGTCCGACCAGCTTTGTGGGCCGTTCCTGAAATCATTTTTTCTCTAATTAATTTGAAATGATCACAACTTGCACAGTTCCGTGAGGTATTTAGCAAGAATGGAGGAAAATTAGGATTGGGCGTACAAAAAGTTAATTATGCAGTAGAATTGCTGATAAACTGCCTTTTTGTTGTCGTTATTGTTGCTTTTTTTCACTATGAATTTATAGGTTCTAACATGAATAAGTTCTGACTATTTGTCCTTACTGTATAGGATAACATGCAAGAGATGGCAAGAGAGAGCAGCGATTATCTTGAATGGTGTTTGCTGGAAACAGAGAGACTATGGCCCCCAGTCCTGGGAGGGAGGAGACTTGTCAGAGAGGTATTCCTTTTGGCCTATATTCATTTAAAAAAATCCACTCAACAGTCATCACCATCAATCTTATGCATATGATGTCATAATCTCATAGCGCCCTCCCTCAGAGGATATAGGAATACTCATAAAGGGAGTTGTCAGAGATGCGCCAGGTGCAGATTACCAGCACATGCAAAGCAGTGGCTTCAGTTGCTAAGATAGTGGCACAGTGACGTCAATGCATAATGTCTATTGATGGTGATGACAGTACAGTGTTTATGATTGTGATGATGATGAAGATGATGGTGACAATGATATTGATGGTGATGATGATCACGATGGTGATGATTATGATGACAATATTTACAGGGATGATGATGATGATGAATAAGGATGATGCGATGCATGATGTGGTTTTGAAATACACAAATGCCTGAGACAAATAATTACTATCCTTGGTGTTGTAAATTCAGGGTTCCCAGCCCATCAGGGAAATCAGGGAAAATTATTTGACTTTTTTCCAGTCAGGGAAAAATCAGGGAATTTGATGAAAAAATACCTCAAATCAGGGAATTTTGATCAGCCCAAAAGTCGAAAGTACGGTAGTCAGTCAGACCATGTTATATTTTGTTGCATATCAAAACAATATCCATAGAATGACTGGTTAGGTTGGTACTAATTAGTCTTACATTATTGTTTTTAAGTTTATACTGAAAATACGTGTAATTCACTGCATCAACTTAGAAAACATGCGAAATTGGGAATGGGTTTGAATAATTATCAGGGAATAATTAATTTCATCAGGGAAAAATCAGGGAATTTTGTTTTCTTGAAAAGCTGGGAACCCTGAAATTTGTCTGGAAACAGTCAATATGCAGGGATTAAACATCTTTATTTTATCATTGTTAGACAACTTAAAAACTTTTAAACTTTTAAAAGAAAAACAAATTTGATAAAAGGTACATTTTCAGTGCACCATTACTATTCTTCGGCAGAGAGTTGATAGGAGGGGGAGTAGAAGGAAATAAGGGAGAGAAACTATATAAATAAGGTAACACAACATATGCTCATGCAACATTTGCTCTGGGTGCCTTAACACAAAGGTTAGCGATTAATCGCTAAATGTAATGACCAAGCAAGATCATCGTTGCATGCGCATTTTGCTAAGTAGACTGACTATGGACCAATCAGAATTGTCCTTTGAAATTAGCCATCAATCGCTAACCTTTGTGTCATGGGACCCCGGTCTTAATTTTCCGAGGGCATCGGGTTATCGATAGGATCAAAATGGAGTTTTTGGTTCAGAATAATGTAAAGATAAGGGTTAGGGTTTCAATTTTTATGTTTCACTTAACGTGCAAATTTTTCCATCGGAGCAATTGTTGCCAGAGCAAATGCCACGGAACCAGCATAATGGGTGGGTGTGTAAATGTATGAGTTAGCATCTTACAAGTACAAAGCATAGTGAAAGTATAGGATTTTAAACTTGTTCAAGATGAACTCTTATGATTATTAAAAAATTATTTATTTCTAGGATTTCATACTTGATGGTTACAAAGTGCCCAAGGGCTATGCAGTCATCTACGTCTCCTCCATCGCCCACAGAGATCCTGATGTATTCAAGAACCCAGACACCTTTGATCCAACAAGATGGGCGGACAAGTAAGGAAGAAACAAAACTTTGGAAATCCAATTTATGGCTTTCAAACCAGTAAATGAGATCACATTGATTGATATATCTGATAAGTCAGAAAAAGATATAGGAACCAGCAGGATTTGAACCTCTCATCTACCCATTGCCGGTCAGCAACTGTACCACCAGACCATCTGACTTGTCGGTTAGATTGATCGATGCAATCTTAGTTACTGGGTGGAAAGTCTTAAGTTGTATTTACAATATAGTGAAACTTCTCCAGCAAGCCTTTAACATTCCAAAACGACCAGCTCTAATAAAACCTTCCGACTTATTTTAATTCAAATTCAAACCCTAACAAATATAATTCTTATTTCAATTGGCAAAGGGCTGTAAAACATCGTCCATATTGTAATCAGGGTACACTCCTGCCTGAACAACGCCAGATCTTCATTTAAATGTAGATTTGGGAGCTCTTTCAAATTATACATTGTACCTTAAAAAAAAGAGAGAAATCCTAAGCCATTGGCCTTGATTTTTTTTTTCGTTATGGGGAAACAAATTTTTTAGACACAAGGACAATGCTTTGGCTTCTAAACCAAGAGAAAATGAATTATGTATTAGGGTTCTTTGCAAACTATAACTGTTTGTTACATTTTGGGGCAATGTGCTCTGAGACCCGGTAAATCTTTTGCTTTGCCTGCTGTAGAAATGATTTATGCAATCAAATAGAATTCAGTCACAAATCCCCCAAAATCCCCCCAAAAAAGGGCCTTTCAGGCCCTTGGACATTGGAATTATGTATTTATTATGTGGGGGCATCGTGGTCTAGTGGTTATGATGCTTGTCTTTCAATCTGAGGGACGTGGGTCCGATTCCCAGCCATGGCATGTTTTCCTTCAGCAAGAAGTTTACCCACTTTGTGCTGCACTCAACCCAGGTGATGTGAAAGGGTACCTGGTAGGAAGAAATTCCTTAAATGCTTTAGCACCTATATGGCAGCTCGGCTAATGCCGGGGTAACAATAGCAGCACTTTGTATCCTCAGGCAAATAGCGCTTAATAAATCCAGCTATTATTATTTATGCCTTTAAACAAAATAAATGAATCAGTAAATAAAAGAAAAAGTCTTTGCCACTAAAGAGGAGGGTCAATACCTTTTATTGTCTTGTAACAGTTGGTCATATGTATCCTTGAATTTCAGCAAATGATTTAAATTTCCTCCTACATGTATATCATTGAAAATACAGGATCAGTCAAGAAGGGCTAACCCTCTGACGGCAAGAGCCTATTAGTCCTTGTAGAAAGCCTTTGGAAATTAGAGACTTTAGAAGTCATCAGGTTAAGTAAAAAATAAAGTTTCTTTACTATTATTTTTCACAGTTCCAAAGAAAAGGAGAAACTGCTATTTTGCTATGGTGATGGGCCTAGATGCTGTGTTGGTACATCACTCATGAAAAACTTGATTAAGGTAAATATAGTCAATGAACTACATGTATCTAGATAAAATATTGCATGTAGAAAATTGAATTTTTTGATTTTTTCCAGGTGGAATGATTAAAAGTGAATTAAAATACATATATGGTGTCAGTTGTATAACCAGTCCTTATTTATGCATATTCGAATGTTCATAAGTGACTATGTACTTGTACATTACTATAATTTGTCCTTAACACTGAGATATATTTCTACTGATATATGATTCTCATAATGTACACCTTTGTTAAATGTAATAATGATTTTTTTTTCATACTTATAAACTTATTTTCCCATTCTTTTACTATTTTCCATTGAATATTTATTCCCTAGTCGCTTCTGTAAATAATTTGGGTCAGAAAGGATACTATTTTCAGCTTGGTACTGTCTTTTGTATTGAGACAGTAACATAGCCTTTTATATTTCTTGTTTATGCATTTTCTTGATATATATACAGTCAACAAAGTGTATGATTTAAAAAATTGATATTTTTTCTTCTTTGATCAAATACAGAAAGTGAGTCAGTACCTAGTTGGACGTTACAACTGGACTTTAGGCGACCAAGATGAAGATCTTGATTACAAATGGCTACCCATGGCTAGGCCAAAAGAACTCTCAGCGAGCTTCACTAAAGTTGACCAATCAGAGGCCTTGTCTGAATCACCAGGGAAGGATTAATCTATTGAAACAGAATTGACCAATCAGAGGCCTTGTCTGAATCAGCAGGGAATAATCAGCCTACAGGTACTGAATTGAGAGGCCTTGTCTGAATCAGCATGGAAGGATTAGCCTATAGGTACAGAATTGACCAATCAGAGGCCTCGTCTGAATCAGCAAGCGATTGGTCCACAGGTAGGCTGAAGCATGTGCTAGCTTTGATGTGTAAACCATGAAAGCACAAATCCCCAGGCCAAACCTTATATGTAACGCTGATAGTCATTCACAAGACCTTCCATCAACATCAGTCTTGTTGTCTTCTGTCAACATTAGTCTAGATGTCTATGATGAAGCATGAGGATTTGCCATGAAAAGAAACTCGCTGGATCTTGGTGGAAAATAATCAACTCTGACTTTGGTAAAATGCCTGATGGCTTTTTAACACTTTCACTCGAGTCGACCAATCAAAGGCCTTGTGTAATAAACTGGATGAACTAGACCTCCAGATAATTTCGCACTGGTTGTTGATTTGTAGAAAGAAGCTTGTTCAACTCTTTTCATCGCAAGTGACCAAAGGTAATGACAAATTGAAAAAAAAAACTTTCATCTTAATCATTTCTATTTGCACTCAGAGCAGCTCCTTTTTCCTCATCTCAAGAAGAATTCATATATTATTACGCTGTGCAATCTAGAAACTCCTTAGTTGTGATTTTAAACAAAAAAAGACAATTTTTCAAAACTATCAATATTAGAGAGGGAAAATGTTATAATTCTAATCATCAGATTTATTTTACACAAGCGTGATATGAAATATATGTTTGAAAGTTTGAAACTAAAACATTTGCTGGGTTAAATAATTTGTATGATCTGAGTTCCATTTCATAAAGACTTGTTATAATAACAAATGCACAATTTCTATAACAAATTTACTATCAGCCAATCAGATTGAAGGATTTCAGTAGCTTATAACTGTTCTTGTAAATTTGTTATTAGAACAAGTTGTATGAACTGTGTTGTAGTAAACAGAAACTCTTCAAATAGAGCTTATTTGCATGGACTTGCCTAAAATATATGCCTTAATATAGATTTGTAATCAAAGTCAACAATTTTGATAGAATAAACCTCTAAAATTTATCTTATAAAGTGCTGCAATTTAACTCATATTTGATACAAATGAAATTGTATTCAATAACTAACACATATATGAATATATTTTTTCAATGTAGTGATATATCAATGAACTTCTTCACAGGTGACATACATGTATGAAAGCTTTTCTAAGAAATTTATTGATAAAAATATGAAATAGATATCTATATTAGCAATTAAATCAGCAAATACAATATAAAGTAACATTCTTGAATGGAAATAAGTTACCATTTGTTGTTTACATATTGCGTAGGTTACAAAACTTTTTTATGTACAACCCTTTTCATTTTCTGTACTATTGATATTTTAAACAATATATATATGTTCATAGCAGTACTAATATCTATGTGTGTCTTTTTCCTTTAGGTGCTTTCTTATTTATACATGAGACTGATTTCCTCACATTTTCTGTGCTTAATTTTGAAAGTTATATATTTTTTTTCTCTTTCGGCTTTCCAAATACCTCAAACCATTTTACTCTTTTCTTTCATTGGGTCTATTGTGCTCAAAATACATGTAGTGTAAGGCTTGTGCTGGTTTTGAGCCTGATACTATTTAATTCCACATACATGTAATAAATTTCACTTTTGTCATTAACTCTTTAAAAATTGATATTGGAAGATGTTTTGTACAAAAGCACAAAAAATGCACAAAGTAGTATTTTCATAATGCTGTGTATTAAAACACTACTTATATCAGGGTGGATGTTTATTTTCCTTTTCTTTTTTTTTCTTTATCTTTCTTTTCCTTTTCTTTTTTTTCTGTCTTGTCCTGTTCTGTCCTGTTTTGTTTTTGTTTGTGTGCCTTTTTTGTTTTTGTCTTTGTTTTGTTTTTAGTATTTGTCCTGTCTTGTCCAAGTGATTGTCTGTTCACACACTCCTGAACTCATGTTTTTTTTTATACAGCAGGGGTATATATGAAATAATATTTTTTGTTAATTGTAACATAGTAGGCATAAAAAGCTTGACCCCACTAGTATTCTTTTTCATTGTACAAACCTTTTTAATTTACGATTTGAATTTCATTGATCAAATATATACTCTAATTAACTATTTATTGCAGGGAACCCATACTAACAAGCTTTGCTTTCCAGTGGGTTCCCTTTTTTCATTTCTGTATATTATATTTTTGTGTTTTGCTATACATTGTAACTTTTGTTAAATTTTGGAATGAAAAAGAATAAATGCAATCAATCAATCAATCAATTATTAATATAGAAAAATGGAAGGTATATTTTGTAAAGTTCATGCTTCACAAGTACAACATTTATTAGGCTGGCATCGATACACCCAAAACTGAAACTGAAAAATATTTTTGGCTGATAAATGTGTGTATCGATGCCAGCCTAACAAATGTTGTACTTTATTTGATTTCTTCATTTTGTCAGCATTGAAACCTTAAACAAGGTCAAGTTTTTGAATTGTCATCATAACCTTGAAAGTGTATATGAACCTAGTTCATCAAACCTAAACATAGAGGTAATCAAGTATCGCTGATCGACTTACACAAGTTTCAAGTCACATGATTAAGGTCAAAGGTCATTTAGGTGAATGAACTTCTACCATCTTGGTGGTATCAACATTGAAATCTTTAATAACCAAGGTTACAGAACGTGTTTTTTAATTGTCATAGCTTTAAACATAAATGGACCTATTTCATGAAACTTGGTACAACTGGCATACAGATGGGGGGGGGGCTCTTGCCTCCCCCCAAAAGAAAAACTACGACCAAGAAAAGAAAAGGGTGAAATATGATATTATTTTCTGAATATTATGTCAAAATATATCACATTTTTGTAAGAAAAATGTCAAATTTTTTGCTCGCTCGCAACTTTTTATTAATTTTACGTGATGTGCCACATCTAGCCCCCTCAAAATTTTTGGCTCATTACGCCACTGACTTGGACATAAGGGTAATCAAGTATTACTGATAATTTTGCATGAGTTTCAGATCACATGATCAAGGTCACAGGTCTTTTGGGGTCAATTTTATTATTATCATATGAATGGTGTTTTTTCAATAAATAATTATGCATCTTATATATTAGTTGTTTTTAAAGTCCGCACTGATGCTACATGTATTTTGAATCGCATAATGCAGGCGAGACTGCCAGAGGCATTCCACTTGTTAAAGGATTTGATCATAAGAGATTGATCAGATATGATTGTTTATATCTGGGATTGACCTTTTTTCTATCAAAATTGTGATCCTCTTGTTCTCGTCACCAGGTTTTACTGCCTCGCACGATCTTTCAAATCATTCCTTATAAGGTCTGTGTGCTACTTTCGTTTTTTCTGCATCTGCTGTAAATTTGATATTGGCAGAAAAAGTATTCTTCTATTTCTCAAGTCTAGTGATAGTTCTGTTAAAATATATGCATTATATTTTTATGTAATGAAGGTTTGTGCTTCAATTGTAAATTCTGCTGAATCTGATTGATCTGATAATCTATTCCACCTGTCTTAAATATGTTTTTATTTAAATATTCACAATTTCCCTTTATATTTGAATGTATTATAATTGAATTGTAGTATTTATAAATTTGAAAATTCTACTTTATGGTAGTGATATCTTTATGTCACATGAGCAAAAATCTGATTTGGAAGTGTATGGGGCAATAGTTTATAAAATACTTGTTATGGTTTATTGCCAATTTGTCCAGTTGCCAACTCGTCTACTACCATTTGGTCTACCATCAGTTTGTCCACTATACGCATGGTCTAATTGCCAATTCATCCACTCACCATTTCGTCTAATGGCCAGTTGGTCCAATTGCCATTTAGTCCATATATATGTACCATTTGGTCTAATTGGACTAAGTGTTAATTGTGCAAAATGAATTAGAAGGAAATGGATATTAGATCAAAAGGTTATACGACAAAATGGTGATTAGACGAAGTGATGATTGGACCAAATGGTTGTAGACGAACTGTTGATGGACAGAATTGCATTAGACTTAATGAAAGTAGACCATGTGGTGAGTGGACGAGTTGGTAGTAGACGAATTGGCAATTTATTAACCCTTGTAAGCATTGTTGAGGAAAAGAGATGATTATGCCCTTATTACCATCTGAATGTGTGTTATGGCTGCCTCACACTGTGACTGACTATAAAAAGATTTTCAGAGAAATTGAAATAAGATCAGATTTAAATTTGTAAATTGCATCAAGGGCCCATTTCATAAAGAGTTAAAACTGTTGTATCTTTGTCATTATGGCAACTACCATGGCAACAGGGCTCAGCAGCCAGTCAAAATCAAAGTTACCATGGTAGTTGCCATAATGGCAAAGTTACAACAGTTGTAACTCTTTATGAAACGGGTCCCTGGCCAAGGATTCAAATGAAATTATTAGAAAAACGTTAACAATTTTTAGTATTCATGTCATAGAAAGGGAGGAATTGGACCCCAGTTGCAAGTCAGCTGCAGTTGGAGTGATGTCATTCTAATTCTTGGCCGGTTAGCCCTTGTCTAGAACTAGATTGGCCATAGCACTCGCTAATCTTGTTTTCTCCAACTTTTAGCCCTCCAAAGGCCTTTTATTGAGTCAAATAATATCAAAATATACACAATCAATAAATGAACTCAAACAAAAATAATACCTAAACATTTCTCTCAAGTAAATAAAGAATGAACTCTGTAATCTTGATGTATTGATATTTCATGCAGCCATTTGAGATTAAGTCCAAGTCAATTTACCTCGTAAATATTTGGTAAAACATCCCATCACAACTCTAAACGCTGCCGATTGTGGAGTGGGTGGCAGGCTTTAGTTGTTATGGGTATATTGGCAGATTTCATAAATTCAGAAAGCACAACTCTATTTGCAATCATGTACCATGTGCAATGTGGATAGCTGCGAATTTGAAGATGAATGTATGTTTCTCAGGTATGATACACCTTTCCACCAAATAAGTTGAGAGCTTCTTTTTGTTTGTACAACTTTTGTTTATTAGAATGAAAGATATAGTTTATATGCACACCTTGTTCTTCATGACAGTCCCGTATACTATCTTTCTATCTGTCTTCATGTCTCGAGTATACACTTCCTTTCAACTCAACTTGCATATTTATTTTCTGTCTTAACATTTTCAAAAAATAATTTTGCGTTGACTAAAGTGAAACTCCATAATTATTGTGACCTTATATTCAACTTGCTAATATGTCCAGGTTATCAGCCCAAGCATTTGTTAACTTCTTGATTTCATTTTGTAAGGAAAAACATTATGTTTTCATTTGAGAATTTTACATGTTGATAATTCATGAAAATGACAGGAAAATATCATTCTTGTTTTTCAAAGAGGCTTCAAGTTATTCGGTTTGGAGATAGAACCCACCCCTATTGACAGACTTCGAAAGCAATTTGTTCTCATAGTCTATCTCTAGATTATGTGTTATCCAATGGAATTCTATTGTCCCTTATTAACAAGGATGTTTATTCCAATTCAGCTGCATTTTGTGATAACCAGTGCCATTTTTGTTTTGAATAATGACTACACTCTAAAAATCAAGGATTTAAAATAAATCCAGGTCGGCCGCGAATAGTGACCAGCCGAATATTAGATTTAGTTTTAAACCTTGTAGATTTGAATATAAATCTAAAAGATTTGAATTTAAATCTTTTGAAATTTGATAGTTAATCCTAAAGATTTGAAATAAATCCAACATTCAGCTAGTCACTATCCACAGCTGAGCTGGATTTATTTTAAATCCTTGATTTTTAGAGTGTATGATAGTTGATATTCTATTCTTCTTTTGTTCTAAAGAGGCTTAAATTGATTCCCTTTTCCCCCCAAGGATTGATCTCCTCACCCTTCCTACTTAAGGTTTATATTATATTACCCTTTCATTTCTTTATTCGAATCAACACATACTGAATATAAAGCAAATAATCACAATTAAGGTCCAGGCAATAATACATACTATCACTTCCCCCATGACATACATTAATATGCTCAGATTCAGTTCAGAAGATAGCTTATCCAAAGTACTTTGGTAGTAACATTTTGTCTCAACACTCCCTAAAGCTCATATATCTTTGTTTCCTAACTCATTGTAATTCATACAAAGAATTTTATTTTATAAAGGGTGCAAATACTAAAGAATATTGACTCAGAATAAATAGTGTGCTCGTCGTTTATGCATCCTTTTCATTTGTACTTAATGTTTATTTGCACTTTGTGCTCTGTACTAGTCGAGATTATGTCAATGTATTATTCTATGCAAGGCTACGCAAGTCTGTTTCTTTTGGTGGTAATGGTTTGGAAGGAATATGGTATATCAATAAAATGTATCATTCCAGAAACTCATCATTCTTGTGGAGTTTATGTCAGAGTCTGTTCCTTTTTAGTGGTAATGGTGTGTAAAGTATATGGTATATCAATAAAATTCATCATTCCCAAACTTTGTTGTCATTGAATTGATATCAGAGTATTTTGTTGAATATAAATTTTGGTTTAAAAATAACTTGAGATATTATGGTATCATTTGATTTGATTTGATTTGGATGTTCCAGCTCTTAGTAGTGCCTTCTGTTTTAATCCATGTCAGAGTAATTGACATAGAGACATTTTGGTGAAAAAATATATGGTGATAATTATAAATAGTTATTTCTTAATACAAAATAATAACAAAATACTTGAGTACTGGAGGAATTCCCCAAACACTTCATTCTCAGCACTGAATATAATTTTTTGAATAGTAGTGTCATTTTAATAGACACAATTCATTAAGGACTTGTTAAAGGACAAGTCCACCCCAACAAAAAGTTGATTTGAATAAAAAGATAAAAATCCAACAAGCGTAACACTGAAAATTTCTTCAAAATCGGATGTAAAATAAGAAAGTTAGGACATTTTAAAGTTTCACTAAACAGTTATATGCACATCTTGGTTGGTATGCAAATGAGGAGACTGATGACGTCATCCACTCACTATTTCTTTTGTATTTTATTATATGAAATATTATAATTTTCTCCTTATTGTCATTCCTCCTTGAACAGTAGAATTTGAATTGTTTAATACTATATGGTTCAGTCAAGTTGGTCCTTATTGTCAAATCTCAAAAAAAAATATATATAGTTTGATTCAAACATTAAAAAACAAAAGAAATAGTGGGTGGGGGACATCATCGACTGTCTCTTTTGCATGTCACTGTGTTGTGCATATAACTCTTTTTTTTAAATAAGCGAAACTTTAAAATGTCATAACTTTCTTATTTTACATCCGATTTTGATGAAATTGTCAGCGTTATTCTAGTTTGATTTATCTCTATGTATTCAAATCACCATTTTTCTTGAAAATTTGAATAAATATAATAAAGTAAAGAATGATAAGTGGGGTTAAAACATCAGCAGCTTGTTCATTTTCTATTCATGAGGATGTGCATAGAACTGATTTATCAAAATCATGCAAAGTTTTACCATTCCATAACTTTGTTATTCCTTGTCCGATTTTGAAAAAAATATCAGTGTTTTGTTTGTCTTATTTTACTTTATCTGTTTAAATCATATTAAATTCAGCGGAAAATACCCCTTTAATAATCAGCATAAAGATTATTAATTTGGAGGGTTATTCTCCTCGCTCTTTACTTGTATTTTCAACCCATTTTCAAACATTCTTTACCATATCTATTAACTCGTTTCCTCAAAATTCTTCCTTCATATTAGTCATTATATACGCCACTGCATAAAATGTAGGGAATTACGAGAGTCAAAGGAGGAAAAATACGTAAAAGTAAATTAAGCTTTGCGCTCCCATGAATTGTATAGTTAGACATCCATCCTGTTCATGGTTACAAAAAGTGTTCAGAACTTCCAGTTATCAACTCGAAAGACAATAAATAAATAAATAAGCTCGCGCTTCGCGCTCGTATATTTATTTGGTGAGATATGTATCCTCTTCATGAGTCACTGCAGACAGTCCTCAACATGTCCCTTTCCAGGTTAATATATTAATAACATGCAAACCCCTGCCCTTTAAAAACCCTGGTGCCTTCGGTTTATGTAAGGACTTAAGAAACATGGATTATTTGCGTAGTACTTGATTCTGAAGTAATTTAATCAATGTTGCTAAATTAAAAAAATCCCACACATTTGAACCATTGAGGAAATATTAAGCATTATATATTTTTCGCATCCTTTGATCAAATAAGAAACGAACCATTTGATCTTTTTTTTCGCGTACGTCAACTTGGCCTGCATATCAACTGATTCAATCCTTCATCTCGGATAGGAATTTTTGGTCTACTACTTTCAGAGGATTTAAGAACATAATTCCAATCAAATGACAAAGAAAAGCTGGGAGGGCTTTGTCGAAAATTGCATGGTGAACCGGAACAGCATGCGGTTTCATCTGACAATAGTTCGGAGATGACGTCATTTTGTCCACAGTCATGGACTAAACTGCTTTTTGATTCACCACTTTTCGACAGATTTCTTGGTCTTTGTCATTAAAGGGTACTTGACAGATTATTTTCTGTGTTCTCGACTCCTTACGTCGCTGTGCTAAAACTCCCTATTCTATTGATTACATGCCATTTGCCTTTGCATGACTCGATTGATAGCGAGTACACGCAATCCATTCTACAAAATCATACCAAGGAGATCGCCTTACAATCATATCAAAATAAATCTCAACTTACAGTTTGACTCAGACTGCTTAAATTCAGGAAATCCTCATTCAGCAAGGCCACCATATTAATTCCCATTGTTGATCGATCCTGGTGATATGATATACTCCATCGTTTCCATGGACTTAAAATGCAATGGTTTGGGATTAAATTATACCTGGAATATGACTTGTTTACTATAGCAATTTGTTCCTCCCGCGCAATTAAACCAAGGGTTCTGCCTGTATGACGCGTGTGTATTTAAACTGCTATGTCAGGAAATGGATCGTATCAAATCACCAATGCCTCACCTGTCGGAGCAGCTATACAGTGCGTCCCAGAAAAAACGAAACCGAGATTTATCGATGATTTATCATAACTTAATCACAAATACAATAAATAAGTGACCTACCATTGTAAAGCTTAGAATCTACTCTTTCATCTGAAATTACTTACATTATTTTTCATTCACGCATGAATGAGCAAAAACAATTTCAAAAGGGGATACCAAAAAGTCACTTGGCGGGCTGTATCTGGGTTTCGAAACGAAAACCACATTTTTAAAAAGTTCAATATCTGCTCTTTAATTTGATACCTCAATTACAGAAAATGGTCAAGAAATAACAAAGTTCTGGTTATTTGAAATAAGGCTTGAATTTCAAAAATTTCATAAAATGAAGAGGTTTTACAGGCTAGCGTCCAGACTCACTCGACACACCGTTTTGTTGACGATCAGCCATGCATTAAGTCTTTTGTTAACCGTGCGATAGCTTCTGTGGGAAACCGGTGAAAACACGTTTATTCAATGAAATTATGGAAATACAAGCATTGTTTCAAGGGAACATAACTTTTTTACTTCTTGACCATTTTTGTGTGATTAAGGTATCAAATAAAAGAGCAGATATTGAACTTTTAGGCATGTGATTTTCTTTTTGAAATTCAGATACCCCCCGCCAAATGAGTTTTTGGTATCCTTTCTTCAAATTGTTTTTGCTCACTCATGCGTGAATGGGGAATAATCTAAGTAATATAAGATGAAAGAGGAGATTCTAAGCTTTACATTGGTAGGTCATTTGTCTATTGTATTTGTGATTAAGTTATGATAAATCATCGCTTAATCTCGGTTTCGTTTTTTCTGGGACGCACTGTACATGCATATAAAATGGGTGGAACGTACATAATTTGGAACACTCCACCCTATACAACAATAACATGACATTGAATAGGACAGAGGCCTATTATACATTCTTAAGGAGATTGGGGGGTGAGCAGGGGTGATAACAGGGATGAAAGGGGTTGATGAGCTATACATTTTTAGGTTTGAAAATTGGATTTTCACAATAATAAGTGTATATTCGACTCTCCTTTTAAGTATTCCCCTCACTGACCCTCTCTCTCCCTCGTTTCTCCCCCTCCCCTCTCTTCCAACCCCCTTCTCCCCATCTGAGCCTCAGCACCCACTCTCCCCATTAACCCTCAACATGCCGCTAGTAGCCAATTGACACCCAAACGTCTGCCACGTTAACAGTCAAAACGTAATGTCACTTTTGCCAATGGATAATTACACAGTCATAAATATATTAAGGCAAAGTAAAGATGGCACATTTTAATGTGACGCCCCCCCCCCCCACACACACACACACAAAAGTACAACATTGCCCTCACGATAACACTATTTGTCTTCAGTCACCGAATTCCACCCTAAAGTAATTGCTACAATGACTAATTTCTCTCTTTTTTGAAAAGTGTTCATTTTTAATGAAAACAACTAATTTAAATGGCAACATTATTCCATGTCCCAATAATAAAAACACTGAATAGACAAACATTATAGGCTTATAGGCTTGCATAAAAATACAACAAATCTGAACGATACTACAAAACAAAATAGAAATCATTGTAGCGTTTAACAATCAACACAGCAGAAAGACAGATATCACTACTGGATCCTTGACCTAAAAGACGATATGCCGATCAAATACATTTCATGTAATATTCTACAAGGGTGAATCCAATCCCATTTGCAAACATCCCCGAAATGGCTTCATACAGCATATGAACAGGATAGACCAACTGCAGTTATATTTCTAAAAAAATATATACAAATGTTTTAAAGAAAATATTAACAGCTTAATTCGCAAACATCAATAAGATTCAATAAGAACTTTTAAGAAGAATAAGACTTAAGCTTCTTTTATACACAAGGAGACTGGAAATGAATGAAAGGGATGTGCGACGATGGCACTAATCAACATCTCATTTTACACCCTACGTATAGACCTACTTCATCACTTATCATTATAAAATACTAACTATATCACTGACGACTTTAAACATGACAACAATATCGTACCGATAATATCCTAAACACATTAAACGATTTCTTAGTATTTAAAAAAAGGCAGTGGTACAAAAGGTGCGCAGCGTGTCATATCATTAAAAACACAAATAGCTTCTTTAAATATTATTTCAGCTAGTAAATCAATACGATAATTATCATATTTTGACAATCATAGATGACGTATAAAATCATAGTACTGTTTGATGAAAATAACTATATAAAATAAAAGCGGGCTGCCATATATGATAACAATTGAGCTGTACAGAGTTTGTGCGAGCAGATGCAATCTGCGCAGTCTGAACATCATGTCCAAGAAAAGTGGCTACTTGCTCAGGCATTTCGGATATCCATGTACATGTGTACTGTAAAAAAAAATAAGAACAGTACATGCACACACCCATACACACACACAAACAGAAACATACAATATTGTGCTAGACAAAGAAAGGCCCAAAAGACCGACGGCCACAATAGTTTATACGTACATATTTTGAGCGCCAAGGACTAACAGTAATAGCTCTCAACAATAATTAACATTATCGAGGAAAGGGTGGGGGAGAGGGGGGGGGGGGGGGTTGGGAGAGGAGGGAGAACATACGAGTTTGGAAAGCCAAGCTAATATTGATAATAGCCTATCATTACCCCCTAAAATCGGATTTTTAGTCAGAGGAAGGGCCGTCGCTTTTTTCTTGGGATGGGCATGATGACCAAGTTTACATTATCTCTCTCAATAAATGATAGGGATATGTAGTCCCATAACACCCCCTCCCTCTCTTTCTCTCTCTTTATCACTCCCTCTCTATCTCTCTTCCATTTCCCTCTCTCTCTCTTTGATACTCTTTGTCCTTTGTCCTTGTCCTTTTCTGCTTTCCACTTCCCCTGTTTACTCTTTTCATTTTTCTGACATTATCATAATCCCTGTCCAACACCTCCTCTGTGTAGGCTATATCCAACAACCAAGTTGCATTATAATTTTTAAGATAAAAGTCACACACCGCTGTTTTCCCCATCCCTTCCGATCACCAATCACTGAAGGATGAAGTGGAGAAAGGCACCGATGACGAGGATGTACGATGTCATGCTGGTGGTCAATGATGCCGAACACGGGAGATCCAAGTCACTGACGTCGTCCGCATCGTTGTAAACAATGATGACAGAATTACAGCTGTCCATCGAGTACTTATCGGAATTGTCGTTATATACTATTTAAATAAAAAAAGGATATGGAGGTAACAACGGCAGTATTTAATGGAACTGAGCGAGTGGTAAAAATGGTCAACGACTTACGAACGGCCAAGTGCAAGGATGAGAAAGCAAGAAATCACAGCAACAAAAATAATAGTGACGTCACATAGGTGATCGATGCGTGGGAGGGCTGGAGGATAGATCTGGGGGCCCCGTGTAACTTTGCCATTATGGCAACTACCATGGCAACAGGGCTCAGCAGCCAATCAAAAGCAAGGTTACCATGGTAGTTGCCATAATGGCAAAGTTACAACTGTTGCAGCTCTTTATGAAACGGGCACCAGGGAAGCGTTTCATCGCTGATATTTTCGTCCGACAAGTTGTCAGATCTGACAATTAAAAAAAAAATTGATCGGCTGAGAAGCACTGTTACTATGGTAACGGTCGGATAAACGGGACTTTTCGGATAAAGCATCTGACAAGTTCTGTCACGAAATATCTCTATAGGGATTGAGTGTATAAATTAATTCATAACAGAAATCTGTTTCAAATTTGATAAAGGAATTATAATCATCTCATTTTCATTTTAATCTAAAAAATGCAAAGAATTATTATCAAAGCATAATCAATATAAAGCCACATAAGAATTATATTAAATTATGTGGAAGAAAATAAAATACTCTTGAAGCAATAATTTAAGATTGTTGTATTCATGACCATAACTTGGTGATTTTTTGGAGGTGTATAGTATATGGGATTTTTTGCGCTCATCCACTTCTGGCTTCCTTGTTATTCCAAAACTTTCAAAAACTTTGGGGGAAAGATCATTTGCTTTTGCATGCCCCACTTTGTTGAATAGCCTCCCTGAAGACATAATAAATGTACCTCTGTCGAAACTTTCAAAATTATCACCTTAACCTTGCTATGTATATTGAAAAATGGATTTGGTGCTTTATAAGTCACATTATTATTATTTTACACACTCACTCAGTAAGCAATGGATATTACTTGGTGCTATGTCGGATACTTACATCCTGAAATCAGGTAGATGGTGCCTATATCCAGGAGACCAACCCCACATGTGTGACCGCCAGTCTCGATCTCCAGAGACTCGGTGACCAAGATGCCCTCTGAAGAGTTCCTGTAGACTTCGTCGACCATGACGCTGTAAATCAGATCCTCTTGGGCGGTGTAGTTGCCCTGGACATCCAAAATGGTTCCTCTGATAGCTGTGGCAAGGATGAAAAATTAGATTTCAGGCTATTAACTACATTAATTTCATATTTTTGTATGTATTTGATATCAAACAGAACAGGAGGGATATGCGAGGTAAATTAGGCATGCCCTATATAACATACGTCATCATCATGGCCGTGAGACGTCGACTGAATTGTGGTTAACGAGTACTACGTATATACCTCGCAGCAAATCGGAGCTCCCTCATTTTTGCAGCTCAGTCGTGTCAAATCAAAGATATGAACGAAAAAGATTAATATTAAAGAACAACACCACAATAAAAAACACTATATATCATAGCCGTTTGTATATCTTAAAATTATAAATCAAGGGGCAAATCGAATCTACCGATAGCCCTTTTTTAATTTAAAAAAATAAAACTTGAACTATCTGATGCACACCGCGGATGGATTTTTGAAGAAAAAAATTCGATGAAAAAACGGGGGCAAATCACCAATATCGCTCACTAATCCAGTACCCCCCCCCCCCTGAAAAATTCAATTCAATTCGATTCAATTCAAATTTTTATTTTCATTTTCAGATAATAAACATAACAAACCTATGCATTTAGATGTTTTTTAAAACTCGTGCACGTTGATTTTATATGGTGGATACCATTCCAGTATTTAGGTCCTGTATAAATTATAGTTTTTTTATGCAAGTATCGTGCTAGTTAGAGGGTGATATTGATTTTGAATATGTTTTCAGAAATGAAAATTAGTGAAATGCAGTGATGTTGGTGTTACTTTTAAAATTGACTGTAGATAGTTTAGATGATTTATAAGCAAAACTGATCTCATTATTATTATTATTATCTATTTATTATTATTTATTATAAAAATTTTTTTGGGGGGATGGGTATCAAAATTATCGTGATATGCCCCAGAATCAATTATAATTACCAAAGTCTGACTCGCAGAATTCTGGATTTTTGACACACGAGCATCCTGTAGCGTGATGTAACGTGGCAGCGAAGCAGAGAAGGACGAGAGTAGATGAGATGAGTTTCGTTGCCATGGCTACGGAAAATTATTGGTTCAGCGTCGGTTGATTATTTCCTGTGAGAAGCGTGTGAATTATAATTACGAGTTAAATTTAAAGAGACCCTTCTTTGTATTTTGAAAACATAACAAAGTTACGAATAGGCCTATTTTGTTCAGTAAAGTGTGGTTTATCTCCGCAATTGGCTCGGTTGGTAGAGTATCTCCATCTCACAACCGGGAGGTCGGGGGGTTCAAACCCCGGCCGCGTCAGACCAAAAGACTTTAAAAGATGGGAGTTGCTGCTACCCTGTTTGGGGTTCAACGATTCAAGGGATAGAGCCCCGTCGATCTGGCGCTGCACAGCGGCTGCCGGGCCCACGATCAACTGGGCATAGCATTTTTTCAAAGTATTTCATTTCATGTCTATTTCGAACAATAAAATATGGAATTCATTTTCATTTAGGTAGGTCCTATAATTGTGTAAAACAACGACGGCAACAACTGTAAAAAAAAACAGAAATATGTTCTCACAACAAAACATAATCAATAAAAACTGTATGTTTGATATTTTAAAACATATATTATACATCACATAGTTACAAAGAAAAAACGGAGCAATATAGTCCAATGTGTATATAAAAAAAGGTGATCCAAAATGATAGAGAGCAAATACTATATCAATGACATACATCATATCGCAGTTTATATTTCCAAAAACATAGTCTCTATATGAAAGAGAAAACCTCTAAATATTGTCTGTGAATTAGTTGTTTCATTGATGAGTGATGCATGTCATAGTAACCATGGTAACGTGCATGCTTATCCAGGAAAGCCTGAATAATTCATGTTCTGGTAAATTTACATTGTAGGTGCCTACTATATACACTGAGCCGCTATAAGTTGACATTTACTGTAAAAACGCTGTTAAAAAAAATGTTAAGCAACGCTGTTTAATTAAGCCCGTCACTCTAACAATTTTAGCTTATTTTTTTTTAATTACTGTAAGCGTGGCGGCCTTAAACATCGTTGTTTAACATTTTTAATAGCGTCTTTACAGTGTGGAGGGGTTTTTCAGATATTTTCTCGTTCCCTCGATACACCAGCCTTTGTATATTGTATACGCTGAAATCAGGCCTATTCTTTGTTTAATACCCTATACCAAATATATTGAAAATAACAATAAAATTCGTTGTGAGCTGTGAACGGAAATGTCTGATTTTGACTTAACTTATATGCCTCCATCTCTGTGAATTACGCAATCATAGAATTATCTTCTTCCCCCCCCCCTTCTTTTTTAATGTAGACAATACAGCTGTACGTCTGTCGGGACGTCTGCAATATTAACAGTCGGCAGTGAAAGTTTTATCCGATCCCACTGCAAAGCCGCGAACCACGTGCTCGGCGCCTGACTTTCCTTTCCCCTCTTCGATCCCTTCATACTGATCCAGGGGCCCGGGGGCGTTTCATTAAAGGACCTGTCGGACGTTTTATCCGACAAGTCCCATTTTATCCGACAGTTACCATAGTAACAGTACCTCTCAGCCAATCAACATCAGAGAAAGATGTCAGGTCTGACAACTTGTCGGATGAAAATGTTGATGAAACACTCCCCTGTACGTTTCAAAGCAAGTTGTAATAACAATTTTCCAATGACATGCAGTTTAAAGCTACTGAAATCACTCTATTTGATTGGCTAAGAGTAAACTGTCAGATATAGAAACTGTATTTTAACGTGTCTTAATGAAACGGTACCCATACAGACTCGATCTCATGTTATCACAATCTGAATTTTCTGGTTCCCATTTTGAGTTCTGAAGGCCTGAAGAAATGATATGGTGCGCCTTTGAATGAAAGCAGCTCGAGTAACGTGTAGTTTATAGATATAATTATGCACTTACCTTAATTGAAAAGGGATGTTATGCAGCTTCTAGACAATATATGCCAATGGAATGTCCAATGATAGTATCTATTTTTATGCCTCAACCTTTTCACACAATGACAATATTGGATGTGCTGGTCCCAGCTTCTCAGTGGCAGATCTCTGATGAGGTAGAATGCATTGGAATTCGATTATAAACCCGATATATCTTGCGCTTTCGATCAGCCGAACCGATCAGGTGTACACACTAGCATTATGTTCATTCATCCGAATGTTTATCAATAAATTCAGTGGTTTCAGCCTCTAAAATGAATTACCCTGACGTACGCGGAGTGTTTGGTATAGATAATTCACATTATCAATGCGCGAGTTTCACCCATACAAAATACTGTATGCTTGTATGAAATACAGTAGCCGGTGCGATCGTTTGGTGGTACAAAATTGAAAATCAACAGCAGTCGACGTCACAAGCTTTTCTTCGTATTGTTATCATTTGTTGTTGATACAATGCTCTATGTTATATTTTTTAAAGTTCAAGTCAAATATACCGTGCATTGTTTCTTGCGTGAATCATTTTAAGCGAGGTCAGGCGGTAAATACCTCAAGCCATGCAGGCTTGTTTCTTGGCGATTTTGGGGCACATTTATTGATTCGATTTCAATACGATATGTGGAAAGGAATATCGGTAAATGTGATGTTTACAATATGCAGACATACACCATGTTTATAATATGAACGCCCTTCGTGAATGACGTTGATGCATTCTTCAGTATAGCTAGAGAGTATATTTATCTTTATTCATTTTTTACATAATGCAAGGAAATTGCAAGGCACTTGTTCTCTCATAAGAACTGACCCAATCGTTCTGATGACTTATATGGGGCACTATTATCTGGGATGCGATTCATGAAAAGTTTTGTCAATTTGTTTAAATTGAAAAAGGAAAGAGTCTGTTTTTCCTAATAATTATAATATTGTTAAGTCAGATACAGGAGCCGGGCCCCATGATATGGCGCGGGCGATTTCAAGGGCATTGAGTTAAAAGACCAAGACTTCCATTTGTCTATATTCTCCTTTCGTCTTCCTTTTCGTTGTTGTTGTTTGTTGGAAATTAATGGCGACCAGTCATATTTGACTATTACCGCCATCTCGTTAGGCCAACTATTATTTTCTTTCTTTTCTTCGACGTGTCCTTTAAAATCGTTCCTCTCCTTCTTTTTTTTATTTTGTTATTATTATTATTATTATTATATAGACTATCGTATCTTACAGGTTACCGCATGATCCCGTCCCTTCTAACGACACCGTCCAGACATCGTCCTGTCTCCCCGGTGTATATAGACAGGGGGCTTTTGGGATACTCTATAGTCTTGAAACTCGGAAAAGAAATAGAAAAATAAACTGTTATTAAAGAGTCTTTTCCCGTGAAATGATCTCGCATATATACCAATCAAATACATGTATGTCTGTTTTGTTTTGTAAAGAAAAAAGATAAAATTTGAAATGGGGAGGTTCGGATGATTCGAGTTTATGGGGGCATCCAAAATGAGGGCTTTAATAAATGAAATGGTGCATTGTTAAATCAAGGTTGTAAGTTAGATTGACATGGAAATGGAGATAGTAAACAAGATATATATATATACATGTATATACATTTTTTCTCCCTTTCTTCCATTTCTTCATCTTTATTCTTTTTTTTCTTTTTCCTTTCATTTCTTCTCCTCTTCCTTCCATTCTTCTTTTTTTCTTTTCTTTTTTCCTCCTTCCTTTCCTTTTCCTTTCTTTTCCCTTTTATTTTCTCTTTTTTTGTCTTTCTTTTTTTTCTCTTCTCTTCTCACTTTCTTTTTCTCCAGTTTCTTTTTTTTTTCAAAATGGATAATAAGCTCTACTGAATACAAGGAATATAACCTAGAGAGAAGAGAGATATATCTTATTCTAAGACAAACACAACAATGACCATCGTCTTATGTGGTCATCATACTCATATAAATGACATATACATATACACAAATACACACATATGTATCTATATGAACAAATAAGTAATTAGATACTAATCAAATAGGTATATTTCTCTCTTTCCTTCACGGATAAAAAAAATCTTTCCTGCTATCGAATTATTCTTTTGGAAGCGTTTCGTTCTTTGAACGAAACGAAACAGTGGTCCCAAGAATTCAGGAGCCTAAGGATTTCCTCGGGATCGGCGATGTCTGCCTCGACAAGAAGCATTGACCTTTCAATTACATATACTTAGGGCAACAATGTAGTGTTCAATTGTTTCTTTCTCCGACATGAATTGCACTGTCCCGTTGGGTGTATTTTCATTCGCCAGAGATCTTCATTTAGTCCTATATGACTTAATCGGAGTCGACGGAATATCTTTTCTCTTGCTCGTTCTAATGAGCAAGTCGGTGTAAGACCGACTTTTGGATTACTTTATAGTGGGTGTTAGGGGAGTTTTGCCATCTGGACTGCCATTGATTAAAAGAAATTATCTTTAAAATGTTATTTACTTCGGACGTACATAAGTAATTTGTTATTTCTATGGATTTATGGAGAGCTGCTTTGGCATAAAAATCGGCACAATCATTACCCATTATTCTTGTTTATCTACTTAAAATATCACATGGGGCAGCTAGTTGCCCCCCCCCCCCCATTGTGGCGCCATAAGTAATCACCTCTTCTTCTCAGCTAGCCAATCATAATCAAGGAAAGTTGGCAGATCCGAATTGACCGATGGCAAAGGTTAATAGTTTGGAGAAAAGAGTGATCATCCTTTGTACAGCCGTTCGAATGTAAATTTTACGGTTGCTCTCAATTCCCTTTTCCCCCTTCATTTCTCTATATTACTCTTGTGGATTTTTCTTGCAATTACGGAAAAAGAAGCTACTACGTACGATAATTAAGAGTAAAATTTGTCTTGTTTCTGATAAATAAATCCTTTGGCCCGTATTCTGAAGTTAGGTTGAACTTAATTAGACCATGGTCCAACTCTGTGCTAAAATTATGGAAAGCCAAATATGTCAAAGTTATGTTTTCATTGAATGCTTCTAATGTTCATTGTGCTCTTTCCTAATTTTTATATGGTGAAGATAGCTATCTTATTCATCCTTCCAGATGATAAAGAATTAATTGAGACTAAAATTAGCTGATACATTCGACCTCTACTGTTACAGAATTATGCCACAACTGGCTTCCCATAGTTAAACCACAACTTTCAACCAGAGTTTGAATTAAACCTGACTTCAGAATACAGGCCATTGAGTTTAGCAAAGATTAACATATAAAATGGTTAATATCCACTTGGTCTACTATCTGTTGGTTTACTCATCGTATAGTCTAATACCGCATGGACTCAAAAAACATTTTTTTGTCTGATATAAGTTTGCTCTTATCACAAAACTTGGTCAAATACTCAGCCTATCTGTCATTAGGCCTCCTGTCCAAATTAATGCCACCTCATCTATTTATCATTTCCCACTTTCTCTCAAGAAAACTCAGTGCATAAGCAGTAATAGGGAGAGCCTGACTCAAAATTACACAAAGTAGTAAGTGGGCCAAATGGCAATTATACCAAATGGTTAGTAGACAAACTGAATGCATAAGCATGGCCGTACGCAGGGGGGGGGGGGGGGGGGCAATTTTGATTTTTTTTTTAAATCACAAAATTCACCAAAATTGTGTACCAAATAGTTCAATTTCACCATAAATCATTTAAAATTGCCCGCGCAAGTACGGCCATGTCGTATAAGAAGTAGGAATAGACCATGTGGTATGAGACAGAATGGAAAATCGGCAAAGGGGGCGTAGAACAAGTGGCATTTCACACACTGTACACAAATCACACCTTATGCATCAATCAGGATCACTCTGAATAACACACCCTCCTTGCCTTCAATGCAATAAAAACACAATCCACACCTGATGCATTTCAAGAATAAAAGAAATACAAGTATTTAATCTTGGATCTACTGAATTCATCGCAATTACATTTCAGCGCCTTGACATGTGGAGAGACCATTACAGAGTACGTACATGTCCATGTATGTATACCTACCCCAAACAAGAACCTTACCAAAAACCAAAGCTGCATCTTTCCCCAAGGAATCCCGCAAGCATCTCCTCATCTCAATCTTATCCTCAAATTTAATCACAGAACAATGGGGCTGCGGGAAAGATGCGGCAAAGACCTTTCTGCAAAGGCACTATGAAGCTTTTACGCTGCCCCATTGTCATGATCTATGATAAAATACGGAGATTTGGGTGAAATTGTAGAGATCTGGATGAAAAGTTGAGGCGGCTCTGACCTTTTGGTAAGATGCTTAGCAAAACTAATTGCCTCTCATACATGTAACCATAGCGACTACAACATGGGATGTTAAGGAGTGCAAGTGCTTATAATACATGTACGTGATCATTTTATTTACAGTGAAATATATTCGACATCACACAATCTGAATCAGTGACATTGCTAAAATATATTTACTCTGAACCACTAATCATTTTAAGTTTTACACCCTCTCCTCATCTCCTTCATGAATTCTACTGGAGTATTATTAAAGAAGTCAAGTTCTCATTAAAAAGAATATCATGTGAATCCAGTATTAGCATATCAATGTTACTTGATACCCAATATAGGCACATTCCTCATTCCATGCGAATTATTTATTTTACTATCAACTTACTTAAATAATTTTTTCCAACATAAAACAGAATATCTGAAAATTTGACAACCAGTACACAAATATATTTTCTGTACACTAGGAATATTTTTCTTTGAAGATCCCATATATACAAATAATTTACTTGCAAATGTCAAGGTCAATCTGAGACGTTAAACTATCAATTCACTGCATCCTACTCTATCTATTGCAAAAAACAAAAGCAGACTCTTAAAATATCAGCCGAATGTAAGTTAAATATCATTATCCTTCATTAATTTACACATCCCTGGTTTTCTGGGTATAATATCATATTTCTTGAAACTCACTACAATAATTTATCTTTTTAAATCACTTCAAACTATAATGAATCTGAAGTTGTATTCATTATAAACAATACATTTAGTTTACATTTGAGCTTAGTCTTGATAAATGAAACACAATTGTATTGGTGAATGTATGCACATAAAATACATGCACATCACACAGCAGACCAATATTTACAATACAATTATCGCTCAAAATCTTATCAGAAGTTGATATTTTGTATCCAAATTTTTCCAGCTACCATATAAAATCTATAGAGGCACTAGTTAGCAAGAAAGGCCAGTCTTTTGTTGGTCCACATCATATGCAATTTATTCAACTTTTATGTTCACTCGCTTTCCCCAAAGAAATGAGTTTTGCGGACCTAAGAGTCTGTTGCACATAACAAAGGCATCTAGATATTTGCAGACTTATTTAATGGTTGATGGAATGTCAGGTCACTTTGTCCGTCGGATGGGGAATCCAAGAATATACTGGTGAATCTCCATCCATAAAAAATATTTCTCAGTTATGGTGTCTTTCATGACACAAGGGCTACAAAGCAAATCTGACGAGCTGTATTAACTGCTTATAATCAATCATAGTGTCAAAAGGCTATTTATTTCTAGGACATCATTTTTCAGTGCCAGAAAATGCTTCTTTGCGCGATCTCAGCTGGCCAGACATTTCAAGCAATATCATAATGCATACCATTTTTCATATAATCTATCAAATATTGTTTGTGAATTAAAAAAAATCAAAACACGCGTCAAAGTATTATTTCCTTTATGTCAATATTAAGCCAAGATGGTACAAGAGCAAAAAATATATACATCTTTCTTGTAATCTTAAATGTCTAAAACTAATGGTATAATGTCAAATTTTCAATATATTATGTATGCCTGCACATGTTTACAACTGAAACTATAACTACATACAAATCTTATTAAAGCACAAATTCCATCAACAGTAAATTACAGCAATAGAGTAAAAATACACATACATTTCATAAAGTAAGAATGGTGGGTTTCAAAACAATTTCAAATTAAAGAAAAGGCATTTCTGAAAACATGAGAACATATATAATTTCAAATGAAATCACATATAAAAGTTAGAGGCAAGCAGGTAAGAAAAATACATGTAAAAATTACATTGTCTCATATGACTGCAAAATCTTAACCTTAATAATTTTGAAATCAATGCTTCTTGAATAATTTACATTGAAAATCATGAAATTCTTCAAAACAAATCCTGCACAAATTTCACATTTCTGAACATTCAACAAAATTAGAATGCAATTACCATGGAGAAATAAAAAATGTACAAGAGGGAAAATATAATTAAGAACATATCATGTTGTCATATTTCCCAGCTAATTCATGACAAGCATTTCAGGTATCGCCAAATTTACTAGGAGTACAAGTTTATTCACTTCATTGTAATTAATATGCAAAAAATAAAATCTAATCATGAAATGAATTACAAATAAATTACTTGAACAAACATACTTGAATATTATCAAATTCAGAAGTTGGAATTAATTTCGCATTTCATTGTTTGTTTTTTATTTGTCTTTAAAGTTAAAAGAAATCTTTCTCAATGTTTACAATATTTCATTTTCATTCTTTGATTTTTTTTAAGGAACACAGTTGTTCAGGATTTGCAGCCAAAATATTTTTATTTCCTCAGCCTCTCAAAAAATATCATTGCAAACCTCTTAATGAAAAATACGTACTTTGAAAAATGAAAATCTCAAATAAAGCTCAGCTCTGAATATGAAAATAAAAGTTTGAAATAAAGGGTCTGTCAGCCAGATATTTAATTGCAGGATATTGCATCAAAGAACAGTATAAAAGCAAATATATGTTCAATTCGAATGGTGGATGAATGTTGTAAATGAGTTTCACACTTTGAAGTAGAGTCACTTTTAATGAAAATTTGATTATTGCATGCCATTCTAAAATTGAATATATAAAAACAAAAATCCTGCTCATCATAAAATAAAATATCCAGATACAAATTTAAACAGAAAAACAAACAACCTCAATAGATAGTATGTACATCATCATAATAATAATCATCATAACATTTGTAGGGCACTTAATACAGATGTTTCTAAGCGCTCAGTTTTATACATAAAGAGGTATTCTTTATTCCAGTCCAATTTCATAATCCACATTAAGGCTAGTATAAAATTTGGATTATTTTTATATTTTTGAAGCATGCAATCATTAATGCATATGTAAAATGACCGAAAGTGGAAAATAAAGCATGGTAATATTGATTTCCATGGGGTCACCCACTATAACTTGGAAGAACAGATAGAGAGACAATATGAAAGCCCTATTATTTTAGAAAGACTTTGATACAGCTAGACCGACTGCTACACTACATTTATTAAAGTGACGATCATGTTGGACTATGAAAGATTCCATGTTATTATAAGGCCCATCTCATTTTCATTTCCTGAATGTGATATAAGAAGATGAAAAATTACATCATAACATATACATGCACATTTACAACATGGATTTCACAATGACATTTATAAATATTCCAGTTTAAAGAAACATTTGCAGCGGATAGCAAAAATATAACGTATTTCTGGACGGGAATGTACTTTTAGAAACTGAATTCTCAGTGATTAGATAACACACCTAATACCTCTATTTGAGTAGCACGAGAATTGAAGAGAAAAATGCCAAATATGGTGGAATTTTTGTACAAGTATATATGGAAACCCAAATTATATTTCCACTTTTTCAGACGGTTTATTTTTAAAATATGGAAAATAGTCCAGTTAAAAATTTCAAAGCCTTGAAATAACTCAAATTATCATACCACTGAGTGAGTCATGCCCATAAACTTGATTTATTGTCATGCATTAACTTACTGAGTACCTGATACAGAGATTACAACAACAAAAAGTTAAAAATAAATACCATTTAAAATAAAATTTAAAACAATTATCCATTTCCTAAGTATATCAAAGCTTTTGATAAATTTCTCAAATGAATACATGGGGATCCTGTACCACAATACTTCATAGCAATTGATTGTATTAATTTGTATGTGCAATCAATCATATATCAAATGTATGGATCAATGACCAAGTTTTGTGATACAGGGTTCTGGTATTTCATCATCTGAGGAATGTGTTAGGATAAAAACAAATGGTCGTCAACTTTTGCGAGGTTTTTGTGTGAGAATGATCGATGGAATTGGTCCAAGCTGGTACAGTCCTTATCATCATTTACCTGAAAAATTAATCAGAGATATTGACAAAATTAAAACAAAATATACACTAGAGAATGTGATGCAAATGAATTGCATTGGAGCAACACGCAAATGTGAATTATAACGGATTTATGATGTGATTAAATATTTGGATTACGGGTTTCAAGTTTGAGAAGTCTCTAATTTACATAAAGATAGTCTGAAATGTCTCATTTTGTTTTAAAGTTATATCCCATGCTCTTTATTAAATGCTGCATTCACAAAATAATGCAAGCAAAAAAAACAAAGGCAAAAAAAAAACATCAAAAACATTCATGTAGCTAATACATTGAAAACAAAACAATTTCAAGATCAAAGCAATCAAGTCAACACCCACTGCCATGCAAAAGTATGAAGATTAGATTGTTACCATTGTTTTGAATAATACCACCATTAATATATAAATAGAGTAAGATACAACTCCATGAGTGCAAAATAAAATATATTTGTGTGAAATTAAATGGTCCATGGGGTGATATAGCCTATTACAGGGGGAATTAGCAACCTTTCTGACACCTCAAATCAATGGTTCCCAAAAGAATAAAAAATTGAGGCAAAATTTCTTCTGAACTCACAGGGTCTCATTCCAGTATTTTACTGCATACTAATACTAATACTTAAATCTGAAATATATGTGCAGACACAGAGGTGAAAATGTTCTGATCCACTTTACTAGATTTCATTAAAATTTGACTATCCCCTTAATAATAATAATAGCCAATTTTCATAAAGCGCTTTTCCCAGAATGGCCCAAAGCGCGTTACAGCATATTATTACCCCGGTCATTGGATTCATTTCAATCCCGCACGAAAAGTGCACAATTTCCACTCCCTGGGGAGCATTCCTTGCATTCATCGCAGCCTCATTATGGCGCTGGCAAAATCAAACATACAATATCTTTCGCATCCTACCGGGTACCCATTTAGCACCTGGGTCGAGAGTGGCAAAGTGTGGATTAACGCCTTGCCAAAGGGCGCTAGACCACGGTGGGATTCGAACACACGACCCTCTGTTTACAAGGCGAGAGTCAGAACCACTACACCACGGCTCTTCCCCTTTAAAATAAATGAATCTTTTGTGACGGTTACCCCTCTTCATAGACCCATTTTGACATCTGTGACCAACCATCCCAAAGCCACCAAAAAGTTGAATCGATCGATACTCTTTGTGGAAGGGGGCCCGTTTTTTTTTAAATACAGAATTTTATATACAAGGATTATCATCAATCAACAGATGCTGGATGGGAGACAGAATACTAATGATTTCTTTCTACTCACGAAAGAAAATAATTATGCATAAGTGATCAGTAAAAAAAAAATTAAATGGTCGACGAAGTCAGATGGTATTTCAACACAAATTTTCACTTCAACTCTGGATGATTTTAAAATCTATTTTACAATTCTTAGCTCTGTCCTATATTCAATGTCAAAAACAAATTTTAGAGTTTAAAGGGGGGAAAAAAGAAGAACTTTACAAGAAATATATAGCTAGAATTACACATAGGCTTACAGGTACACTGCATTTCTCATCGGTGGTAGTTACTCTTCTCTCCACTGCACAAAGATGTTAACCAATCATAGAACGGCATTCAAACCCGTTAACCAATCGGTCGACAGTATTCAAACCAGTTAACCAATCAGGAGCCAGACATCAGGAAAGGGGGTGAGGTGGGTGCATGTGGTGCGCCAGGCGTGCATCCAGAAAGGAAAAGGGATTTCAGTGTGCAACAAAGGGTGATAGATAGTTCAGAATTAAGATTGGGAAGGTTCGGTAATTCAAAAGAGGAAGAAACACAGCATTCAAAACAATGTTATATTTCACTCTAGACACATCTAACTACTAGTACTTCACTCCTGTCAACCCATTCAGCATAATGAATTATTTGAACCATATTTGAGCCCAAATTTACCCCCGCTGGTGCCTATTGGAACCAGATAGTCCCCGTACAAAGTTTATGGGAATGACAGAATTAAAGGGATGGTCCGAGCTGCAAATATTTATATCTTAATACGTAGAGTAGAATTCACTGACCAAAATGCCAAAAATTTCATCAAAATCGGATAACAAATAATAAAGTTATTGGAGTTTAAAGTTTAGCAATATTTTGTGAAAACAGTCGTCATGAATATTCATTAGGTGGGCTGATGATGTCACATCTCCACTTTCCATTTTCTTATGTTATTACATAAAATCATATTTTTTTCATTATTTCATACTTGTGTGAATAATATGTCTCCCTTATAATGAAATAAGTTGCAGCAATAAATATCTAATGCACTAATTCAGTTGTCAATCCAATTTTTCTAGTTCTTGGAGGAAAAAATTTGAATAAACCTATTTTCATATAATAGTAGACCGGCCAAACGTCAAAAAGTGCTCTAGATAAGGATTCGACGGCAAAATTTGTTAATGCCTGGCATCCCACCTAAAATTCTTGCAAAAATACCCAGGAATAGCGTACGGCAGGATGCCAAGCGCAATTTTGCGTGAAAGTGTCATTTTTAGCGTAAAATTTGAAAAAATGTCGAAAATCACGCATTTTTATATTTTGACGGATTATCATCATATCTTTGATTATCTTTTATATGAAATTATTTTAATTCAGAGTTAAAGATTATAAGTCTCATAAATATGCATTTTAAATTTGAATATTACACACAAACATATAGCGCAGTGAAACATAAAACCGCGATTTCCTCAAAATAAAAGTTCGTGAAAACTATCAATAGTTTGAAGTTTTTTTACGCAACTTAAATTCTTCTATTTAAATGCGTTTATCCATCGAATGTATTGTCCTAATGCCACAAATATCAAAAGGAATTTCAATTAAGATAGAAGATATCTCATTTTATGTTATCCGAAAGAAGACAATGTGCATTTTACCAGGTGCACATTTTGAGAGAAAAATTAAAAATACCGTACATTATGTACATAATTACATGTATAAGTACATACTGAAGCGAGTATTTAATCACATGTATAAATACATACTAAAGCAAGTTTTTAATTGGATAGCACAATTTGTAAATTCTTTGCATCCCAGCTAAAAGTCTTGCGGAAATACTGCGGAATAACGTACGGGCGGATGCCAAGTGCACTTTTGCGTGAAAGTATCATTTTTAGCGTAAAATCTGAAAGACTGTCGAAAATCACGCATTTTGACCTTTTGACGGGATTTGTAAGAAATTTTGATTCCCTTTGATATGCGATCATTTATATTTGGAGTTTCAAATTATAAGTCTACTAAATATGCATTTCAAATTGGAATATTACACACACATATATGGCACTATGAAATATAAAATCGTGATTTACTAAAAATTATAGTTTGTGAAAACTATCAATAGTATAATGTTTGTGTTCCGCATCTCAATTTCGTCCATTTTAGCGCTAACCGAATATTAATACATAATAATTGTTTGTCATGTCATATATAGTGAAAAAATGAAATAAGATGCAAGATATATCATTTTATGTTATATATGCGAAAGATAACAATGTACATTTATCGGATGCGCATTTCTGATTAAAAAAACAACGCAAAATATTATATTTATATTGCACATAAATTATATACTATTAATCAGTGCGATACTCGTCATGATTATATATAGGATTATGTTTACTTTTGTAGAATTCGATCTTTTCGCTATTTACGCGAATGAATTGGTGCTGAACGTAAATCTACCTGTGGCGGTATTCATAAATAGGTCTGATATTCAATTTGCCGTTACCATGGTAACAGTAATTTTATAGGATTATCTATATCCCAAAACATAGAAAATATACATATATGAGTAAAACAATTGAATTACCATTTTATACTCTTTCAATCTAGATTTTACAGAAGTTATTGGATTATCAGTCTTAAAAAAATATGGCCGTTGCCAAGGCAATACCTAATTTTTGTCTCGCCTGCATAGCAGAGCAGGTCAAAAGGGACCACTTTTCTGGTGGAGGCGACGGCAGTTTCGATGTAACAGCCTCATATCAACCTTGAAATCTTAACCAAGGTTACGTTTTTTGAAATTTCATTATAAGTTTGAATGTATAAACAAAAATTAATGACACTTATAAGAGTATTCAGGTATTACTGATCGTCTTGCACAAGTTTTAGATCACATGATTAAGGTCAAAGGTCATTTAGAGTCACTGAACTTTGGCCATACCTATTATCATATGTCCATGCTGTTATATATCGTAGTCTAAGACGGGGGCCGGACAACCCGACCCTGGGTAGCCCTAGACATACATGTATGTATTGCCAATGCCATTTTTGGAAATGCAGTTGTACGACCATCTATATATTACATTATCTGCGCTGGACGCTGGTCATTAGCCTTTAGATTTGTTTGTAATAATGGTCGTACGACTGCATTTCCCAACATGGCAATACATGTGATGAAATGAGCTTTAAGAATTAAAATGTGAACTTTAAGAACCTATACTCTTTTGGTATTTCAAACATCATTCTCCACAGATGAAAACTCTTAGCTCATGCAAATGGTTATTGACCGATCTATTTGAATTTCTGGTCTAATGAACTGTTCAATTAACTGATAAAGAGACCGTAGTTGCATGAAACAATGCCTGCTACATTCTAGAATTGAGAAAATGAGCTACGGACGTAAGCCTTTTGTTGGAAGATGCATGGAAGTGAGGGGGAGGGGGAAACTTGCCCCCCAAAAAATCAAGAAAAAGCATAAAACAACAGAAGCAAAATAATGGAAAGCTTGTTGGGGAGGGGGTCATTTATTTATTTATTTATTCTTTTATTTATTTATATATTTATATATATATATTTATTTAGTCATTATGACCTCAATTGAATGTAAATATTGTAATTCAAAACATTTTTTCTTAATAAACACAAATTCTTCCCTAAGCTAAATTAAGGCTTTTGTTCAAAAGACTTGGTCAGTCAGCTCGCTCACCAGCAGCGTAGCTAGGCTTTTGTCTGCAGAGGAGCACGGGGGGCGGTGCTTGGTATTTTGCAGGGGCTACCAAAATAGATTCATTTATCAAGTATTTATTATTAAGTACATATTAGCTTTATTCTCACAAGCACGATTAAGTATCTGACAAGACCTATTTGAATAATGCGAGCGCGAAGCGCAAGCAGTTTTTGTATGTGCCATGAAATTTAGAGCTGAAAGTTAGAAAGTTACACAAATCGTAAGTGTAATCATGAACATGATTCGTATCTAATTGTAATGTAAAAATTTAAGAAATTTTTAATATTCTGACATGAAAACGGGGCATTTAATACATATTTAAAAAAATAATATATAGGCTATTGATGCGAGCGCGAAACGCAATCTGATTTTTATATTCTAATCCGTAAACTGGACATTTTGATGACGTTTTGAAGTAAAGAATGTTATGTATCTGTTTAAAAAAAAGCCAGTACAAGCCGAGCTGGCTTTTTTTTTTATTAGAAACGAAACATTCTAATGCGCGATAGCTCAATCGGTAGTGAGGGGGTTTCGGATTCCGGTGGCCTGGGTTCGATTCCCACTTGGTGCGCTAGTGCCAAGTAAGGCATTTAAATGCCTTACTATAAATGGTAGTAAGGCATTTGAATCCTCATTATAGGTCCCTCGGAGAGTACCTTAAGCCATCGGTCCTCTGGTTGCTTGCTTAGAATTTATTAATGCCAGCGCGAAGCTCGAGTTGAAAATTTATTTGGCATCTTTTTGTAATCCCGTGTAGGGTGCCTATCTCGCTAAACCAAAATAAAGTATACACTCGAATCGCGAGCAGAATCATGTGGGTATATTATCTTGAAAACGGGATACTTTCAGCTCCATGTAATCCTTTCGGACACTACACATGACCTTAGGCCGTGTGAGGAGGGGGGGGGGGGGGCAGAGGCAGTTGCGGCAAGAAATGTTGTAACTCATTTTAAGTATGTACTTATTCATGTAATTATGTTTATAATGTAAGGTATCTTTAATTTTACATTCAAAATGCCCCCCCCCCCCTCCCTGATAAATTTTGCATGTCCCCTTTCGGAAAATATATCTTCCATCTTACGTGAAAATTATTTTAATACTTGTGACATTAGAAACGATCGATATTCAATAGATGAACCAATTTAAATCGAAGAATTTAAGTTGTAAAAAACTTAGAACTATTGATAGTGTTCAAACTTTTATTTTTAGTAAATCAAGATTTTTATGTCATATTGCCATATATGTGTGTGTAATATTCCAAATTGAAATGCATATTTAGTAGACTTATAATTTGAAACTCCAAATATAAATGATCGCATATCAAAGGGAATCAACATTTCTTACAAATCCCGTCAAAAGGTCAAAATGCGTGATTTTCGACAGCCTTTCAGATTTTACGCTAAAAATGATACTTTCACGCAAAAGTGCACTTGGCATCCGCCCGTACGTTATTCCTCAGTATTTCCGCAAGACTTTTAGCTGGGATGCAAAGAATTGACATTTTGTGCTATTGAATTAAAAACTTGCTTTAGTATGTATTTATACATGTTAATTAAAAACTCGCTTTAGTATGCACTTTATACATGTAATTATGTACATAATGTACGGTATTTTCAATTTTTATTTTCAAAATGCGCACCTGGTAAAATGCACATTGTCTCCTTTCGGATTACATAAAATTTGATATTTTCCATCTTACTTGAAAATTCTTTTAATATTTGTGGCATTAGGGCATTTGCTATACATTCGATGGATAAACGAATTGAAATCAAAGAATTTAAGTTGCGTAAAAAACTTCAAACTATTGATAGTTTTCACAAACTTTTATTTTGAGAAAATCGCGGTTTTATGTTTCACTGCGCTATATGTTTGTGTGTAATATTCAAATTTAAAATGCATATTTATGAGACTTATAATTTGAAACTCTGAATGAAAATAATTTCATATCAAAGATAATCAAAAATATGATGATAATCCGTCAAAATATCAAAATGCGTGATTTTCGACATTCTTTCAGATTTTACGCTAAAAATGACACTTTCACGCAAAATTGCGCATGGCATCCGGCCGTACGCTATTCCTAGGTATTTTTGCAAGACTATTAGCTGGGATGCCAAGCATCAGCAAGCATTAACAAATTTTGCCGTTCAAAGTATAAAAAATCGTTTTGGCCGGTCTACTATAATAAAATACAAAAGAACAAGTGGAGATGTGACATCATCAGCTCACCTAATGAATATTCATGACGACTGTTTTCACAAAATATTGCTAAACTTTATAATTCTATAACTTTGTTATTTGTTATCCGATTTTGATGAAATTTTCGGCATTTTGCTCAGTGAATTCTACTCTATTTATTAAGCTATACATACTTTCAGCCCGGACCATCCCTTTAAGTTCACAGGTAAAAGTTTCCTACACCACTGCATAATACTGTATGTATCAAGTAAATACACCAACAATATACCGATGGAGTACACCCCTCCAGCATTATTTTAGGCTACCGCACACCTTATTACAATCGGTCTACGACCCGATATTGGAAGAAACAGCTTTTTAAATATTTTGCAATAACATGAATATAACAAATAACCTTATTTCAGGTTCAGAATGCTTCTATCAAAATGTTCAAAATTGCAAGCTATAATTAGCAGCATCACCAAATAGGCTAACAATCATAGCTCATCATATGATTGTTGGGCTGTCAATACAATTCCCTTTTATAGATTACTATAACTATAAAGAGGAATGAAAGAGCCTAAATAACTTTCATTTGAGTATTCACTTGACGAATCAAAAATTTGGATTCTACTTTGTTCCATGATTTAATCTTCTCATCAATTGCCATGATTTTTATCATTCGGGTTGTAAGCTAATCGCAAGGTGTGCAGTGGCCCTATTCATTCTTTTTCTGTATGTAATATTTTTTAGATGCAAGGACATAAAAATGTTTACCAATTTTAGAAATGTTAACAAACTCAATCACCAAAATGGAAACAATGACTGACTTTGTGTAAGTACATGATTCCAACCAATAGAATATGTGATTTGGGAAATATAGTCAGACATATGAACATATGTAATCAATATTTGCACCCCCTCTCCCCCCCCCCCCAAAGCATAAACCTAAAATCAATAGAGACCACAAAAAATACACCAATAACCAAACAGATCAAGACATCCTCCATTAAGATTCAGCAGTTTGGGGGTTTATGATGATTTTTTTGAGCCGCAAAAAGAGCAAAATGTACACCATTTGTTGAAACGTTAGCAAGCTTCTTCTACTTAACCTTCAAAATGGAAACAATTACTGAATTTGTGACCAAAAATCCACTGGGCCACAATGCTCCACAAGTGCATACATTAATTGATAAATTGATTTCAAAACAAAGGTACATATACATGCATGAAGGATGAATGAAAACATGTATATTTTCTCTCTCTTTCAGAATAAAGAAACATTTAAACCCCAAAACTACAATCACAAATGATACAGCTTAATTAATCACCAACAATAACAATAGCCAATTTTTATATAGTGCTTTTCCCATATATGGCTCAAAGCGCTTTCCAGCATATTATCACGCCGGTCATTGGATTCATTTCAATCCCGCACGAAAGTGCACAATTTCCACTCCCTGGGGAGCATTCCTTGCAGCCTCAAAAGGCGCTGGCAATTTCAAACATACAGTAACTTTCGCATCCTACTGGGGACCCTATTAGCCCCTGGGTGGAGAGTGGCAAATGCAGATCAACGTCTTGCCAAAGGAACACACGACCCTCTGATTGGAAGGCGAGAGTCAGAACCGCTACACCAAGACACAATACACTGTACGTTTTAATATTTTGCCTAGCTTTATTTGCAATTCTTAAAACAACTGCCCATACACCAATCTAAAAGACATATGAAGGATACAATTTGCTAAGGGAGAAGAGAGAAAGACATGGCAGCTTTAGCCTTGAGCTTTATATCAAGAACATATAAAAAGCAGCTGCAACAGTTCATTATTTTTTTGGAAAGATCTTGACAGTAAACCATACCAAATACTGAGTTATTTTAAGCCTTTAGCATTTTTTTCACATTTTGAACTTATTTTTATTTAGCCATGTGCTACATTAATGAAACATCAATAGTTACTTTTCAAAGCCATGCTTGTTTGTTTTATCTTATTTTGAAAACCTGACAGTGAGCCATACCAAATACTGATTTATTTTAAACCTTTAGCATTTCACCTTTTTTCTACTAATTTTGAGCTTTTTTGTATTAATATTTGCTCCATGAATGAAACATTAATGATTCATTTACTTTTCAGAGCCATGCTTGTTTTCCAATTTTTTCAATTCAATTTCAATTTATTTGCTCATAAAAATCCATACAAAAACATACATATACAAAGTATCATATTCACAAAATAGAAAAAACAACAACAACAAATAGAAATAAACATTGGATTGACTATGAGAGGGACAGCAAGAAAGGAACAAGCCTTGTGATTAGCTGACCCTATAACATAATAATTATACAAAGACTTCAATAACAAAGATAGAAAAAAATCACTAAACTACAACGAAGGGGGGGGGGTGCCTATAATGCCTGAATGAAATTTATACAAACAAACTTTATGAATTACTATTTAAAATAAATTGCCTTGATTTTTCAAATCCTTGTTATAATTTTGTATCATCTTTTGCAAGTACTAAGTAATATACATTAAACATTTTACAAAAAAAGACCACTTTGAAGCATGTACGGAAGACTCTGCATAAGTCAATCTAATGTAAGTCAAACAATTGTCTAAATAAGCAAAAACATGTTAAAACCGTCTTCTATTCGGATAGTGCCGAAGTTGAACGGACTTCTGTCGTCACCAGAAAATTGACATACACGGAAAAACCTGTATACTGAATACCCATTCTCATTACTAGAGATATTATTCAAATGCTTAATAATGGTCGACATTTTTTAGAACACAGCAAATGCCATTTCATAGGTCCAGGCGCAGATCCAGGATATTTTGGAAGAGGGTGCTATTTGTCCCAAATATTTGACAAGCCCCCCTCCCCTCCTCCACCCCCCCCCCCTCTCAAAAAGTTCATCACTTAAAAATGAAGAGCATTTGGTAATTTTGCAATCCAATGGTAGCTACCATGGTAACAATGCTCAATTGCAAATTGGAAATCAAGAATGGAAATTACATGTACATGTACCATTGGATGGCAAGTTACTATAATAGCAACTTTTTTCTCCAATGGGGCATATGGTCTGTACTAATGTTAATGTCACAAAAACCAGATCCACAGTTTAAATTGCCTTAATCCATTACATCCCCTGATTTCCTCTCAATATACCTTACAAATTGTGCAAATATATCAGGGCCCTGTCTTACAAAGAGTTACAATTGATTTGATCAATCACAACTATGGACGGCCAGCAACGTCAACATCTATTCTGCATGTTTGTTCAAAATAATTTCTAGCTACATGATGTATATTCATGCATTCATTGTTTTCTTGAAAATTCACTGCGCTTCTCTTTGCATACAGAGGACGTTGTGCAAGTTTTTCGTAGAATAAGATTATGACACTGATGGATTTCCATAGAGCTGCGATTGATTGGATCAATCGTAACCCTTTGTAAGACGCGGCCCAGATCATCATATACACTGTATAAGGGGAAATGACCAAAACGTGCATAACAAATGCGTGCATTTGCCTTGCAAAGCCAAGCTGGTCAACAAACACGTGCACAACAACATAAAACAGTAAATGAAAATGAAGTTTGTTAGAATAACACAAAATACGAAGATGCAGCAGATACACAAGGCCGGTGGTGCACTTTCCAGTTAACCCATTGCCTACTGGGATCGAATGGCCCCTACACAAAGCCTACGGGAATTATCGAATATGGTAGTCAATGGGCTGTAAACTGGAAAAGCCATGGGTTTTATAGCTATTCATAGGTTGGACAAAAGTGCGCAACGACAAACAACCTGTATTTACTTACGCTGGATACCCCGAGGAAGGGGCCACTTTGTTGCTGTAGTGTTAGAGAGAAGTTAAAAAAATGTACGATTCAAATACAAGAAATTGGCAATATGACCCAATTCCTACTATTTCTATTCCAAATACAAGGTAAAAAAAAAAGCAGCAAAATAACACAATAATCTTTATCATTTCTGCAATATGATTTCTTCAATATTCTTAAGGGAAAAAAATCAACGCAAAGAGTTAACATGTGTGCATTGACATTTAAGCACCCTAATTTGTAATTCATCTGATATGTGATCACTAAATTCATACATGTAATGAAGCTAGGTGTTCAAATGGCCCTTATTTACAAAAAAAAATAAAAATAAAATGTAACAAAGAAAGGACACCAAATATCCTCAAAATTTTTAGAAAGAATCAACGGATAAAAAAAATTCAATGGTCAACAATATTGTAGATTGTTTCTACCAAAGCTGTAGATTGTTTCTACCAAAGCTTTAGAAAGGCTTTAAGTAATTTTTCTATCAAGCCCCATAAAATGTATAATACATGGTTGTGTGTGATTATTACAAATGGAAGAAACACTTAATTTCTGCATAAATCTAAATGAAATTCGACAATCAGTTACAAACTTACCCATAATGCTGCTGTCTGTAAATTCAATAAAAGAAACGATATACAAGAGAAATACTTTTTAGAATGCATTGTTGAATCCACTCAAAATAACATAATAATGCATGCAATACATGGTAGGGTCTCTTTTGAATAATTTTGGAAGCGTGAATGATAACTTCATTTGCATGCACATTGAAATAAATACATAATATTGAACATATACATATTGTACATACATGTGTACAGAATAGAAAAATTAAGAATTCTATCATTGTACAAATATACTTGGTGTTTATGAAAAATATACACTTAGTAAAACTAATGATTTTATATTTGTAGCTTATACTCATCTCTCATATAAACTTATTAGTCCTGACATGAACTCATTATTATAATCATTTTGAATGGAGGAATGATAACTAATTCAAGGAAAACATGAAATTAAAAAAAAAATAAAGGAACACTTACCCTTGCATTTCAAAGTCATTACTGAAAAAAAAAACAAATGGGAAAAAAATAATTATTAATCAGAAACAAATTTTAAAATATTCACAAAATTGTTAATGTTTACACCTTTTCTCTTATATTGTTAAAGTTTTGATTATTGTCTTCCTATATGTTTAATGATACATTTCTTTAAATTCTTTCAGTCACATTTTATTACGAGTATGTTATATTTGTATGCATGCTATGAATTTATGAGTAATATGAAATAAACCTATACTGAACTCAATTGAAACAGCAAATATTTTTTTGTATACTATGTTCACTAATTTGCCTAATGTTTTAGCAATATCCTAGCTACAAATAGTCAGTCAGCAAACAAGAAGATTGATTATATTTCATGGAATTTCCCTTTGTGAACCGGATATGGTGGCTCAGTGGTAGAGCGCAGTCTCATGAACTGAAGGTCATGGGTTTGATCCCCGGACAAGTCATACCAAAGACATGCAAAACGGGACCTCCTGCCTTCATAGGAGGCACGATAGCTTAGTCGGTAGAGCTTGAATTTTAGATTCCGGTGACCCGGGTTTAATTCCCACTTGGTGTGCTGTGCCCTTTGGTAAGGCATTAATCCCCAATACCAGGTCCCTTGGAGAGGACCTTAAGCCATTGGTCCTCTGGTTGCTTGCTTACAGGCATTCATGCTTTCTTAGCAATCAGGTAAGAAATCACCACCATTACCATTCTTGACGAGCACTGGCAGGGCCTGCTGGGAGAACGGTTCATAAGGGTTTGAAGTGGCTACCCTGGGTAAATAATAATAAAACTAATTGATACGATATCATCACTTCTGACTCGCATTACTTACTCTGCATAGCCATCGGTGGTGTCCATGGTCCTGAAGTACTTGGCCAGCTTGACGCCAAAGATGAGCGCAGGCATGAAGAAGACAATGCACCAACCAAGAGTGAACCACAGGCCATTCTGAGAAGTGAATAAAATAATTACAATACAGGGTGATTTCAAGTTGGGTGTTGGGAAGCACAATTAATAATGAAAATTAAAGGATATTATGAATTTCATAATATAATATATGAAACAATGAAGATATATGAAGGGAAATAGTCATTTTAATGCCTGGTATAACAAAAATGTGAGATAGTTTGATATTGATTCTGTTTTCATTTTTGGATTAGGAGAACTTCATATGAATTTTTTTTTTTCAAAATCATTATTATTATTTTTTTTTTGGGGGGGGGGTGGGTTGTTTTGGGGGTTTGTTTACTTTGAAACCAACTGATTCATTGTTAAGATTTCAAGATAAATGTTTTGTTTGTTTGTTTTTATTTAATTTTTTTTGTTCCATATTCATATAGATGTTTATATAGTATACGTGAAAATGTAATTGTGCTACTGATTATGTAAATATTACCGATAATATTATTTTAATCATACTAAATTAAATGTTATGTTGACAAGGCCGTTGTGGAAAGCTGCTCTGAAACTGACAATGCTACCCTGTAGTAGATAAATAAATAAAATTAAGAGTGCCTTCTCTAGCTCGAGCACCTACATACTGTGAGTTCTCAACACCCAGTTTGACACCATCAATTTGTTATTATATGTTTGGTGTTAATAGCTCAACACCCAGCCTGAAACCATCAGTTGGTGATTTGAAGTTTGGTGTTGGTGTTGGGAAGCACAATATAGAGTGCCTTCTCTAGCTCGAGCACCTGCATACTGTGAGTTCTCAACACCCAGTTTGACACCATCAATTGGTGATTATATGTTTGATGTTAATAGCTCAACACCCAGCCTGAAACCATCAGTTGGTGATTTGAAGTTTGGTGTTGGTGTCGGGAAGCACAATCAAGAGTGCCTTCTCTAGCTCGAGCACCCACATACTGTGAGTTCTCAACACCCAGTTTGACACCATCAATTGGTGATTATATGTTTGGTGTTAATAGCTCAACACCCAGCCTGAAACCATCAGTTGGTGATTTGAAGTTTGGTGTTGGTGTTGGGAAGCACAATCAAGAGTGCCTTCTCTAGCTCGAGCACCTACATACTGTGAGTTCTCAACACCCAGTTTGACACCATCAATTGGTGATTATATGTTTGGTGTTAATAGCTCAACACCCAGCCTGAAACCATCAGTTGGTGATTTGAAGTTTGGTGTTGGTGTCGGGAAGCACAATCAAGAGTGCCTTCTCTAGCTCGAGCACCCACATACTGTGAGTTCTCAACACCCAGTTTGACACCATCAATTGGTGATTATATGTTTGGTGTTAATAGCTCAACACCCAGCCTGAAACCATCAGTTGGTGATTTGAAGTTTGGTGTTGGTGTTGGGAAGCACAGTCAAGAGTGCCTTCCCCGAGCTCAAGCACCTACTGTGAGGTTACAAGTGATTCTAAACATATTGACAGCTCAACACCCAGCTCGAAGCCATCCATTTATGATTTCAGTTTAATGGTGATTTTGGCAGACCTGCCAACCTCTGGGAATTGAAAACTGTATTCTGTGATAAAAAAAAATGTATTTTTCCCCAAAAAAGTGTATTTCATAATAAAATGCTTGGCGCACTCGCTCATCGCGGCGCTCAAGCTGTATGCAAGCTAAAATGCGCACTGCTCTTGCAGATGAAAAAAAAAACATTAAAACATGTGTATATCTTCACCCTGGTTTGAACAAAATGATTGGGAAAAAAAACAAGTAACCTGAAATTACATTGATCTAATAACCATATTTGTGCACATTTTATGAAGTAGAGACATAAAGAGATTATTTTTCTCAATAAATTACGATTTAGTTAAAAAAAAAAAAATATATATATATATATTTTTTTTTTTTTTTCTTTTTTTACAAAAAACGTATTTTTCAAAGAAAAAACGTACTGCCGTATTTTGGTTGCAAAAAACGTAGTAAATACGGCTAAAACGTACTGGTTGGCAGGTCTGTTTTGGTGTCAGAAGCAAAACTTACATGGTGTTCTCTATTCTCCAGTCTTACTATGAGTTTCCAAAAATAATTCAAATCATATTATTGAGAGCTCAACACCTAGCTCAAAACTATCATTTGGTGATTCGAAGTTTGGTGTTTGAAGCCCAATCTAGATTGACTTCCATAGCTTAAAATTATAATCCAAATCATATCATTGATAGAGGGTTACCTGTTTTTTAATTTTTTTAATTTCAGGAAGACTTTTTTCCAGATTTTTTAGGTGTCAGGACATATCTGAACATCATGAAAGAGATGGAATACACAGTGGCAAAAAGGGAGGGGAAATTCAGGCAACATTTTAGTAACTAGCGGTTTGATTCGCAATTTGATACTGGACAGTGGAGGTTGATGGAACATATTTTATTTCACCTTTACTTGCAGCATTTATATTTTTATTCATTGATTTGAAACTTCTCTGGATCAATAAAAATACCAAAAAAAAACACAAATTCTTGAGCACAAGAGTACTTTCAAATAAGTAATCTAGAAAAAATTTGAAAAGATAACAATTATTGAAAATCAGCTAGAAGTCTGAAACAAGTGCATGGGACAGAATGGGTAATCAACTTACTGCTGCCAATATTGAAACTTATCAATCACTTTAATTTTGAATTGGCCAACAAATGTATACTTACAAATGATCGAAGTATTCCGATGCAGAGTGTATTCACTGCTTGATTCCACAGGTTATAAACTGGACGACAGCCTCCAATTGTGTTCTCCAGCTATAAAAGAAAAATGCATACGAATAAGTTGTGAGTTGAAGTCAGTTGGCATCATTGTCCAGGATTGAAAATCAAAATCAGAGATTCTGCAGCTAATTCGATCTTAAAGTGATTGGTTAACATTGGTTTGACTTTTTAAAAATCTGAGCTAGAAGGTCACACTTGTCACCTGTGTCTGTGATATGTTACAAAAATGAAGCCCAGAAAAAATTGCGTTCGAAAACAATTATTTAGTGCTTCAAAAATTGAAATATAAAGTGACCGAAAACACCATCTTAATTTCATCCCATACACTTACGTGTACTATTTAGGCGTCTATAAGACGCCTATTTACAAAATCGGGGTTTGCCTTGTAGTTTTAGCTTTTCATTCTTAATAATGGTTGTTTTCAGGGTTTATTAGTTCTAATACATGCACTTGTACACATGTTTCATCTTGGTTTGAGAATTTTTTTAATCGGCTGCTCACAAAGTTAAACAATACCTTTAATCACTACCAGCCACCCCAAAATGACAAAATGTGGCCCTCTTTCTTTTGGTTTGTGTCAGTGGCATGATTTGTTTGTATTCATACCAAAATCATCATAATCTTGACATAAATTGCCCATACTATATAGTGTGAAAAGGAAAAGAGAGTAAATCTCTGCCTGGTCAAAGTGTCTCTGACAAAAGCACCCCTTTCTAATAGGTAGCATGCGTCGTAACTTCTGACAATGAACAGGACTGTTGTATTGTTTTTGAAGAGGGTTTTATTTGATTTTCTCATTTCTTTATGCAATGAACTTCCTCCGTCTGCTGGAGGATGTATTGATTTTTTTTTATTGTTCTGTGGTTCTGAAAGTGAATGTATTCTAAACATAACTATAAAATCTACAAAGCTATGGGACAAAGGGGCATCAATAGGTAAGTATGAAGTTGTGCAAAAATATGAACAAAACATTTCTACGGGTGTGCACTGATGCAAAGAAAACACACAAAGAGTTAAAACAAAATGTGTTTCACAGTCTAACAGCTAGACTGTACATGTATAACTTCTCCATTTAAATAAAAAAAATTGAATTCAAGCATTATTTCAAATTAACAGAACTTTTTTCGTTGATCATTTTCTGTGATTGGGGTATCATATTAAAGAGCAGAAATTATACTTTTTTAAAATGTGCTTTACATTTGGAAACACAGATACAACCACCGAGTGACTTTATGGTATCCTTTCCTCAAATAGTTTTTTTTCTCTCTCTCTCTCTCTCTGATGCATGAATGAGGAATATGAGTAATACCCAGTGAATGAGGAAATACTGAGCTTCACAATGATTTGTCTGTTGTATTCATGACAAACAAAGTTATGATAAATAATCAATAATTCTTGGGTTTTTTTAATAATGAGACACACTTACATCTTACAATTACTATAAACATACATGTACAAACCTGGTAAGTAACATATGTCACAAATTGCTCTGGATAACCAAGTACTCTGTTACTGTATGAGACTATAGACTGAAAAAAAAAATATGAAAATAAAGAAATTATAACTTCACTCTACTATAGACTTAATAATCAGATTCAAGTGTTTAAACACAGACCTCCCAACTCATGTAACTGGGAAATAAGGATGATTTGTCTTTTAAAAAAGGGGGAAAAAGCAGTATTTTCCCCAAGGATTGTGCAGTAAGCCATCAGGAATAGAGGAAAATTACTTCGGACCAGAACTCAGAATGGTCAAGAATTCATATTCTTTCCTCCTAATTCAGAATGGGTGGGAAGTCTGCGTATCTGTGCAAGGGGCCGTTTCATAATATTGTTACAACTTCTTGCACGTAGGAGTAAAAAACACATTAAACACATAGGAGTAATGCCGAAAATTTGTTTACAAACTTCTTGCACGACTGTACGTATGACTGGTGACCTTTTCTCATGCTAGATGATGTGTCTCTTTGTAGCTGACTTGGCCCCCAAGAACATACTCCAGGCATGCCTAAAGCTTAGCATAACTTACAAACACCTTCACTGGAAAGCTACCCTGGACTTCCAAGGGTTGAAGGGAGCAAGTGACTATGCCCCCCCCCCCTCCAAAAAAAAAGTTTGTTTGCTCTAACCTCACAGACATTTGTCAAACCTGCAGTCTTCATTTTTCTTTATTTAAATTTGACCCCCCCCCCCAAAAAAAAAAAAAATGTGCAGACCGACCCTAATTTGCATTGGTTTTCCTCCTTTTTTTTAACTGGCTAATTGTGTAGTAAAGCATCACCCATGACATGAAAAGGAACAAGTGGCTGGTTCCACGACATTTGCTCCGACAACAATTGCTCCGATGGAAAATCTGCACGTTAAGCTAAACATAAAATCTAACCTCCAAAACTATATAAAACCCTAATCTCTATCTTCACGTTATTCTGAACCAAAAACTCTATTACAATCCTAACTCTAAACTCATGCCCTCTGAGATAAGAAGACCGGAGAAAATGTCGCAGGAGCAAATGTCGTGCCACCAAGGTGGCCACTATTAGCTAGTAAATCAATTACACATCCTCTAGTGATAGCATTTCTTGTAAGAACCATCCCTTTCTTACCGATTGGACTTCACTCTCCACGTTGTTATCAATGAAATCTTGGGCAGATTCTGCATTTGCAATGGTGGCATTCACTACAGTCTGTCAGAAAGAAAGATAAAAACATTTTTTTTTTCATATCAAGAAGGGAAATTGGATTTTGATTTATTATCCCACAGATGGAAAATAATTGCAATTACTAGTTTCAAAATAATAGTTACTCTGACATAAAAGAATTTAGCAAAATTATACATTCATTATGATTTACAAGTTTACACATTTTGTTATACATCTTATATCTCTTCCTCCTCACCACAACCACCATTCTCCTCCTCCTCCTCCTCACCACCACCACCACCACCATCCTCCTCCTCCTCACCACCACCACCACCACCATCCTCCTCCTCCTCCTCACCACCACCACCACCACCATCCTCCTCCTCCTCACCACCACCACCACCATCCTCCTCCTCCTCCTCCTCCTCCTCACCACCACCACCACCATCCTCCTCCTCCTCCTCATCACCACCACCACCACCACCACCATCCTCCTCATCACCACTACCACCACCACCATCCTCCTCCTCATCACTACCACCACCACCATCCTCCTCCTCATCACTACCACCACCACCATCCTCCTCCTCCTCACCACCACCACCACCATCCTCCTCCTCCTCCTCATCACCACCACCACCACCACCACCATCCTCCTCCTCCTCATCACTACCACCACCACCACCATCCTCCTCCTCATCACTACCACCACCACCATCCTCCTCCTCATCACTACCACCACCACCATCCTCCTCCTCATCACCACCACCACCATCCTCCTCCTCCTCATCACCACCACCACCACCATCCTCCTCCTCCTCATCACCACCACCACCATCCTCCTCCTCCTCCTCCTCCTCATCACCACCACCACCATCCTCCTCCTCCTCCTCCTCATCACCACCACCATCCTCCTCCTCACCACCATCCTCCTCCTCACCACTACCTTCATCACCATCATCCTCATCACCATCATCCTCACCACCACCACCCTCCTTACCACCACCACCCTCTTTACCACCACCACCACCATCATCCTCCTCACCACCATCACCACCACCACCCTCCTCCTCCTCACCACTACCTTCATCACCACCATCCTCCTCACCACCACCACCCTCCTCCTCCTCACCACTACCTTCATCACCACCATCCTCCTCCTCACCACCACCACCCTCCTCCTCCTCACCACTACCTTCATTATCACCACCACCACCCTCCTCCTCCTCCTCATAATCAACATCACACCATCACCACCACCCTCCTCCTCACTACCACCACCACCACCACCACCCTCCTCCTCATCACCACCACCACCACCCTCCTTATCACCACCACCACCACCACCCTCCTCCTCATAATCAACATCACCACCACCACCACCACCCTCCTCATCACCACCACCACCACCACCACCACCAACCCTCCTCCACATCATCATAATCAACATCACACCATCACCACCCTCCTTCTCACCACCACACCACCATCACCCTCCTCCTCTTCATCATCATTATCAACATCACCACCACCTTCCTCCTCACCACCACCACCACCATCCTCCTCCTCATCATCATCAATATCACCACCACCACCATCATCATCGTCTTTTACATTTTTGGGTCTCTCTCTCTCACTGTCATGTTAGTGCTGGATTGCCGTAGCAAGTAATGTCAAATTTTGTTGCACACCTCTTAGCACTGAAGTCTTAAGCACGAAAAAGGTTACATGCCATGTGATACATTTTGACCAATCATGATGCTTAAAATTATACAAATATTTTATAACATGAACATACACTTTCATACATAGCCTCAGATTTCCTGCTATTTGCATGTTTGTATCGTCTTTACATAATATATGAGTATGGAATCTAAAACAATCATACATTGTTTACTCACACAACCCAAGACGGAATCAAAGAGTACTATATATACTTACATCAATATCATCTGTGTATGCGGTTAATGAGTCAATCTCTCCAGCTATCAAAACCTGATTACAAGAAAAAGTAACATTGTTTTTCATAGATGCATGGGAAATTCCAAAATATCCGTTATTACAGACAAAATTTGAGGAAAAATATTTGTCATTGCAGACTGATATAAAACTGGGTTCACCTTAAACAACTTGCAACTGATTCAAATTAATTATATCTTCCTGTCAACTACGTATGAGTTTATGAGACGGATCATCCAGATTTGATAGACCATTTTCGTTATGTATTCAAATTTTGCAAAAATTTCAATCAAAGGTTGTTATCGACAGCTTAAAACCTTGTCTGTTGCTTGCGACACATAGCAACAAAAATTGCACACAAACTAGTTTCTAAGCATTAAGATTCACATATATGAAAGAGTGGATTCATGAAACATCTCTTCACTAGGTGCTCAGAAAATAGATATGCATACAAATCTCAAGCCGATCTATTGGTTTTTCTTGATGATGGGACGAATACTAACTGGGCGATACCATTCTAGAAAAATCAGCCATTTTCACCCCATTTTTCAACCTGCTGTCCAAACAAATGAGGAACTTCAATTTGTTTTTGTGGTAATAATAAAGTGCTACTGGGTAGTCATATAAAAAAATGATAACCAACAAATTTATGTTATCCATGGGCGAATTAGATGTGAAAATGTTTCATGTCGTATAGGACATCTCTGCATCCTGTAGGACACGCAACATTCTCACCTTTAATCCACCCGTAATCAATATTTTTTGTTGGTTATAAGTTTTTAACATGACTACCCACTAGAACTTTATCATTGACAAAAAAGACAATTTTATTGCTCGAGCATTCAGCTAATAGACTAGCAATTGTTGTTGAAATATCCCATACGACACATATGGAATCGCCTAACTATGGTTAATAATATTCTCAGGTTATGTTATATGTATCTTACCGCATCACTGAGGAGGACATCGACGATTTCATCTTGAAGAGTCTGGAGATCATCTTTGATTGCATTCAGATTATTGGCATTTGAACCCTATACCATACAAAGATACAGGTGAAACAAAAAATTAGTGCTGTGTGAATGGGGGGGGGGGGGGTGCATTGAAATCACGCAATTGTTGTGAAAAAGGTAATGAAAATAGCCGTTTTTGAGGAATGGAGAAGTTCCCTCAGATAACGAGTTCACATCTTCCAATCTCAAGTTTAATATCAACTCTGATTGAACTGCTTTTATGAAAGCAGAATACATAACTATTCCACTATAAGAGAAGTCAATTACTATGGCAGAAAGTCACACCTTCAGTCTAAAAAAGAACTACACTAGTCCATGATTAATACTAATGAGGGACATTACAAACAAAGTATGCATCTCCTTTTCTTGAGTGCACCTTGAAATGTACAATGTATGTCTTAATCACATCATAAACACCCAGATTATTATCTCGATATACGTGGGACAGTATCTATCGAATCTATCAAAAGAGAAAATGATTACCGAAGCTGCACCAGCATCAGTACCAAGAGCGCTGATGAGTTCCACCAGAGTATCGTTATTGCCGTCACCATCGTAGAGCAGGCTTGTGTCCAGCTGCAGAAGGATATAAAAGGACATGGCGGTGATTACTGGGGTTCGGATGAAAATGGTGTGATGGTGGTGATGATGATGATGGTGATGATGGTGGTGGTGATGATGGTGGTGGTGATGATGGTGGTGATGATGATGGTGGTGGTGATGATGGTGGTGGTGATGATGGTGGTGGTGATGATTTTGGTGATGATGGTGGTGATGATGATGATGGTGGTGATGATGATGGTGGTGGTGATGATGGTGGTGGTGATGATGGTGGTGGTGATAATGGTGGTGGTGATGGTGGTGGTGATGATGATGGTGGTGGTGGTGGCAGGTGGTGATAAGGATGATGGTGATGTTAACTATGATGATAATGACGATGATGACTATGGTAATAAAGGTGATGTTGATGTCAAGTTTATGACGACGACGACGATGATATGAAGATGATGACTATGGTAATGGTTGTGATAATGATGATAGCGATGATGATGGTGGTGAATATGATAATAGTGATGTTGATGATGATGACTATGATGAAAATGGTGTTCATGATGATGGTAATCAAGGTGATAATGGTGATGTTGATGTCCACATTGATGACGATGACAACTATGGTAATCGTGGTGATAATGGTGATGGCGATGATGACGGTAGTGATGGTGGCAATGGTGGTAGTGGTGGTGAATATGATAATGGTGATGTTGATCATGATGACTACGATGAGAATGGTGTTCATGATGATGGTAATCAAGGTGATAATGGTGATGTTGATGTCCACATTGATGATGATGACGATGACAACTATGGTAATCGTGGTGATCATGGTGATGGCGATGATGCGGTAGTGATGGTGGCAGTGGTGGTGGTAGTGGTGGTGAATATGATAATGGTGATGTTGAATAGTGTTTGCACCAATAAGAAAGCCTTTAAAATCAAGGTCAAATGTCACCTTATGGTTAAGCTAGATGTGGTTTATATAATTATCAAACTGTGTGAAATCATGAAAGCTAAGCTAAAATGACCACATTCAAGATCACCGACACTGACAAGCACATGTGGGACAGTTTACTACTGTTGCTTGGAAAATGTCTGACCTCGGGCTAGAATGCCATGTGTGTTTTGTCTTTTGTCTATTTCCTCGCAATTACATATTTTATACCAAAATCAATTAACACATTTTTTATTCATACAGACCAACACACTTGAGATCGTTTCATTGGATTCTTTACAAACTTATTTTTAGATCATTACCACAACTGGCATTCGTGTTTTAAGGCTACCTTACCTCGTTAGTGAAAATGGTCCAGTCAATGGTATCAGCCGGAGAATCCCTGAAGTCAATCAAGGTATCTTTGGTGTCAGAGGTCAAGATCTCAACAGAGCTGAAGTCTCCAGTAATATTGGAAAACTGATCATCAACATCCGGAATTTGCTGTTGTATAGACAGGGCACAGATACAAGATTAAAAGGTTGTAAGTTGTTCTGGAAAATGATGCATAATGCTCAGGCGGACTTTTTTTCACAGTGCAAGAAATTGCCAAGGTCAAGTATGCTTTTTTATTCATGAGTCCACTGGTTGAAGAGTGGACTCATTAATTCAAAACAGTGGACAAACAAATAAAATAGCATGGATAACCACAGCAACAGGCGTCAATTGGCACACTGTGACAAAAGCGCACATCAAAATAGGACATTTTTTTAATGTACGCGGTAAAAAGGCGTAATTTATACAGGATATCTGCATAAAATCACCTTTGTCAATTCGGGCCAATAATATTTATCTAAGGTATACATCACTGCTAGTCAAATTAACATTATTGCAGCATTCTTTACAATTCATTTACTCTCACTCTCTCATTCTAAAGGTAGTCAGGGGTCATTTTCACAGGCATGGCATGATAGAAATACATTTGAACTTGTTTCTCAAAGTCAACCATCCATAAGTCAAATATTCGCCCAAGTCAAGTCAAACATATTTACATGGCCACGAAAGAATCAGCTTTGGGAAATTTACCCGTCATACTATTATCATTAGTTTTCCACGTATGGGTTGGGTAGGGCCTCCTCAGCAAATATTGGACTCTCCTTTTGAGGGATCTTTTGAGGAGGTGAAGTCAATGAACATGACCTTGGGGAGTGTCCAGAAGGAGGGCCAGAATCCTTTGTTGCTACCCTACACGCCAGGAGCCATAATGGGCGGTGAGAATGTAGATTGGAGAGGTCTAATTCATGAATATTAGAATTGTGACTGATAATGGGACATTGCATTACAAAGGGCTAAAGCGTACACGTCGTCAATGTCAAAATAGAGGCAACCCCCCCTACAAACTGCTGACAAAATGATAAATGAGACCCCTTCCACCCCCCCCCCCAGATCTTTAGCCCGGGTTACTCACCGAAGAGATGTCAGTAAACTCTGTGACGTTGAAAAGATTCTCCAGTAGGAATGCAGTATACACAGCCTCATTCTGCTCACAAGCACTGACAAAATAATAAATGATTATTGATGATTATGATCTTTATCAGATATGAATACTAAGAGTATCACAATAATTCTTAATAACTCATAGTTTATTATGTGGGGAGTCAACAATGTATAACCTTTGAAAAAAATAACTACAAATGAAAGATTTTTTTACATCATCAGCTACCTTACTTGCACAATGCCCATGATATGATAATGTTGTACATTGGATATAATAACATGGATATAAAACAGTGAGTTTATGACATCATCAGCACACTTATTTTGCACAAGTGATATATGCAGAACACTGTGTCACGATGCAATGAAACAACTCAATATGCTATACATGAATATGTAACTATGTCATCTTTCATCTCATTATAATGCAAAGTTAAATATCATGCTCTATTATTATGAATGAATGCATGCGTCAACCAATCAATCAATCACTCACTCACTCACTCAATCAATCAAGCAATCAATCAATTACTTACTCAAGGAATCCACTGATCTGGAAAGGAACTGAGGGGTCACTAAAGATCAAATTTCCAAGGTAGTATCCATCGTCCAAGATTCCATCTTCTAAATCAACAGTCTGTTCAATATAAGAGCAATCAATACAAAAAAATAATAGATTAAATGTACATGTCTTCATATGACATCAAAATTTATCTAAGTTCTGCTTTAATACTCTCCATTTATCTTATCTTTATTCATGAAGGCATACATACATGTAGGACTGTTTCACCGAAATAATGCATATCTTTAAAATGTCATAACTTTGTTATTTCTTGTCCGATTTTGATGAAGTTCTTAAGTGCTTAATGTGTCTGTTTCATCTTTCTTAATCTGTTCAAATCATATAATTTTCAGCCTGGAGTACCCCTTTACGTGGCAATTAGACCAAATGGCTATTAGACAAACTGGACTGGTTGCACAGAAACGTTGTTAGCACTAACAAAACGCGAACAGAGGCCCTGTTACAACTGGTAATGTCGCTGCGATGCGTAATGTGACAATAACGTGTTATTTACATTTTGAATCAACATCACAATCCTGCAGATGTGACTAGGACTACAACTACCGTACTTTGGCAAAAGGAAGCAAGTTACAAAAGTATCATTTATTGTAAATGAGCAATGTGTGTTTGTCATTTACATAGGCATCAATGTAATATTTTCTTCGATATCTTTCCATAGAACGATCATTTCTTTCCCAAATTTTGCCTGAACGTGCAACATACATGGGGTGTCTTTCAGAAACAACAATAACTCAAATTTGACTGTGTCACTTGTTTCCTTTTGCCAAAGTTTGGCAGTACTGTTCGTGCATTATTAGTACTAACAACATTTATGTGCAGCCAGGACTGGTTGGAGACAAAATGGTGTGAGACAGTATGAGATGAGACCAGACAGATAGTAGACCAATCGGCGATTCATCACAGACTAAAAGAATGCCGAGCTGTGGAGATCAGGACCCCGTCTTACAAAGAGTTACGATTGATCCGATCAACCTAAACTATATGGAAATCCAACAATGTCATTATTTTTTATCCAGCGAATTTGCACAATGACCTTGGTAATCAGAGAAAAGCACACTGAATTTTTCAAGAAAACAATGAATGTATGACTTACATCGTATCTAGAAAATATTTTGAAACAACATGCATTTTAGATGTTGATGGCTTTCCATAGTTGTGGTTGATTGGATCAATTGTAACTCTTTGTAAGACGGGTCCAGATTATCAATTTAGGTTTGAATGAAGAGCCTGAAATTTGTCTAGAATAACACTTTTCCTACACGAAATAGGTGCTTTCTATGATAGGTGCTCTCTATCATATTTTTTTCCATAGAAAGCACCTATTTCATATAGGAAAAGTGTAATTCTCTGGTAATAAATGATGAAATAGTCTGAATTCAGACTGTAGTCTAAAAGGTGGAATCATTGGGAGGAAGAGACAGAAAGGGGGGGGGACAGACTAACCTGGGCAAAGAGCTGTCCTGAAACCAGCGGGTCGCACATGAGACGGTCAATCGGTCCCCCGATGATGAACGTCAGTGCAGTGATAAGCATCATCAAGGTTCCAAAGATAAACACAAAGCCAGCTCCACTAATATCATAGAAGGGGGGTGACATAGAAAATAAGACAAAGTCAAGAATGTCAGAAACCCAGGTGATAACAACAATCCCACGACATTGGCTCTGGAAACAGTTGCTCCACTATGAATTTTAATAACACTTTTAGATTGACCAACTTCAACCCTAGATTTAATATCCTAACCTAAAACCCAGCATCCCTATTGCAACCCTAACCCTACATCTTAGACAAAATCAAGCCCAAAATTTAATGAAACTTTAAGATTCATAACTTTCTTATTTCACAATTTTGATGAAATGTTTAATGTTAAGTTTGTTTGATTTTTATCTTTTAATTCAAAACAATTTTTGTTGTGGTCACCTTTCCTTTAAAACCCTTATTGTGCCAGTAACATATTTTGCAGGGGTACTACTGTAAGTATGCATGAGTGAACATGCTACTATGCGTGCATTCAGCACAGCTACATAGATCATTATATACAATTTAATTAAAATTCATCAAAAACAATAAAAGAGGGGTTTATATAATGAAGAAAGATCAAGATGAATGATATGTGGCTAGACAGAATTTTTCGTTTAAAAACCATAGAATTTGCTTTATTTTCATGGATGAAAGGCTTAATAGCTCAGATTTCATAATGTATGTGCATACAGTGCTTCTAACAAGCGATAAAACAGCAATAATCGTAACATTTGACAACTACAGTCCGACCTCTCTTATCCGGACGCACACTTGCCAAGATTTTTTTTTATAATCCAGTCGAAAGTGGAAAATGAGATTTCAATCTAAACCCAGTTCCTACGCAAACTCACTTTGATTACATACATTTTCCAATATAATCTACCTATAACCACATTAATTTTTCCGAAAATATCTTACCCAAATCACCGAAAGAACTTAGAAAGGATAATTATCCAGTAAATCAGGGCGCGGCGCAACCATTTTACCACATCCTCTTTTTTTCCGGAAAAAACAACACACGTCTCACTAGCTAGCGCTATGGACCTCGATACGGACAGCGCCATCTATCATGTTTGAGCCTACAGTCATAACAATGGCTGACTTTGCGAAGCTGCGATGTTCGCCACGATGGTCCAATTTAAAACTTAGTTTCATCAAGTCATTCTCTTTCTTTCGAGGTATGCTCGATGTATACCTCAATCATTTTTTAAGCAGGTAAATTATCCAAGAGTTTTGGTAACCAATCAGTTTTATTCCATAAAAAAACGCCTATAATTTGAACTGACACTGCAGTGAATACTGTCTGTGTAGGCCCACTACAATAGATTACGTGTATAGCTACTGCCGTTGGGAAGGCAGCTGTGTGTATTTAATATTGGGTCTCCCAGATCCGGATAAATCCGGATTGGTGCTAGTCCCATTGTGTCCGGATAAGAGAAGTTGGACTGTACATCAATGGGTAGCAGTACTCACGCCATCAGGAAGAGTCCACCGCAGTTTGAGCAAGAACCACGGTCGGTGGGTGAGGCATTACGGTCATACGAGAAAATGCCGATGAGCAAACCGAGAAGGAACAGGACGACGATGAAGAGGATGAATCCATAGAAGACGTACATCACAATGGCTCTGAGCAGAGAGAGAGACAGAGATAGAGAGAGAGAGATAGAGTAAGACACCATTCTCATTATACTTTCTAAAACTGGTTTACTCAAACCGGTTCAGGAAACCAGTTTTGAAGATCGTCTTGCTAGCATTCACATTTGATCACCCGAAAGTGGTTTTCAAAATCACTTCACGTAGAGCAGTCTTGTTGCTACGGGAAAACTCTCAGTGGGGTGACATGTTTTGCGCAAAATGGGAAACTGCAGTGTCGGCATTCCACACAGTGTGTTGAGTAGTGCACTTGAAATGTGCGAAGATCGCTTCCAACAGTTGTGGCCTCACTTACGCTAAAACCAGTTTAATGAGGCAAAGCGATCTTCAAAACTACATCGTGAGGATGTTTTCTGAAATGGTTTGGAAGATCGCTTCCAACTTCCAAGACCGCTTCGACTCATTACACATTAAAATAGTTTCCACTAAACTAGTTTCCAGTAATCTAGTTATAGGACGGTAATGAGAGCAGTGTCAGAGAGACACACAATAAAGGGGGAACAAACTGCCAATCCCAGCCAAGGCGTAAGTTCCTTCAGCAAAAAATTTATCCACATTGTGCTGCACTCAACCTAGGTGAGGTACATGTAAATGGGAACCTGGTAGGAATTTATTCCTTGAAGGCTGCGGGGCTAAAGCCAGGGTAATAATATCAAATTGAGCACATAGGGACGCATTGGCAGTGATATGCGCTATAAAAGCATATTGGTAGTTTGATTATTAATGTGTTATGAATTGTTAAGTCTTTAAATATACATGTACCATTTGAGATAACTATATATAATACATAATATACGGAAATTTTATTTCCTATCCTCCGCATCATAACTGCATTTTTAATCATTATAGCATATACATGAGTAGTGAATTTGCATGGTTACATACATTTTGAGGGGGGGGGGGTCATCAAAACTTGATATAAGATTTACAAGTTTTTAAAGTTTCTAAAAAGGTACATGTAGATCTGTCCACAAATCCTAAAAAAATGATGGTTACATGTGGTATCGCCCATCTTTACCTCAATTATACATTATCAGAAATCTGTACCTGCATGAAATAAGACAAACAAATCATCTCAAAATCAAATCAAATTATATCTATTCAATCAATCAATGGATCATCTTCTTACCTGTATTGATCATAGTCATTTGCGTAAGTACTCAGAATGTTATTTGCTTGTTCCTCAAAAGGTTCGATGCTTCCAGATGTCTGTTGAAAAAGCAGAGAAATTCGTTCAGAATTATGATTATGGAAATGATAATTAGGGAATTACTTCTTTTCGTTAAATTACCAAAGCAAAGCTGAAAAGGATGCTACTTATTTTTACTCATAAAATGGAGCTTCCAAGGTATATCTAAACTAGTATGATGTTTTGAGTGAATGACTCAAGTAATAAGATGAATAAAGAAATGAATACATGAATATATTAATATTAAGAAATAAATAAATAAGAAAGCAAGTCAGGATATTAATGATCACATAAAAAACAATTTACAAAAATATAAAAAAGTAAACCAACAATGAACTTACATAATCATTATTTAGATAAATAAATTCATAATATTTTCCATTTTGGAGAATGAGTTAGGAATAGTGGAGGCTCTCTATTACAGCACGGGTGACCTAAACCTTAGTTAAACTATTCCAATCACCATTGGTATAGTTTCGAGCTGCAAACCTATTGTACGGAAGGTGGGGGGGGGGTCCAATATGTCACCCCTTGCTCTGAATAGAAGGGGTCATTTGTCTACACCCGTGATACCAACCATTGCATTTAAGATGTTCTGAAAAGAAGAATATGACAGGCAAGATAATCATGAACTATCTCTCAGTAGAAGACAGGGTCAAGTATTCACACAGAGGCATTTACTTACGCTTTGGAGCGTGAAAGTGGTTTCGTTGATGAATTGGTTCAAGGTATCTTCCAGTCCATCAATGGTAGTAATGATATCTACAAATAAGGATGACCAAAAAATATGACAAAGCGTGGATATTTAAATATATTAATTATAAATACATTAGATTTACATGGTTTCTATAAATTCATGCATTTAAACTTTACTTTTCATTTATCTAATCATTGTCCTTTTATCCATCCATCCACCAATCCACCTGTCCACCCAACCAACCATCCGTCCATCCATCCAACCGTCCGTCCATCCATCCATCCAACCATCCGTCCGTCCGTCCATCCATCTAACAAACATACATTCATCCATCCAACCATCCATCCATCTATCCATCCAACCATCATCAAATATCCATCCATCCATCCAACCATCCATCCATCCATCCAACCATCCATCCATCTATCAAACATCCATTCATCCATCCAACCATCCATCCAATTTAACCATCCAACCATAAGTCTTGATATCAGGCAAAAATAAATTTTCGGAAGATACTTTTCACAACTGAATATCTGCAAAACATTAGTAGGCTTTAACATTGCAGTGAATGGGGAGGGGTTTTTTTGGTGGGGGAGGGGGCTCTTTCATTTTCTTGAGAATATAGGGGGCAAATTGCCCAAAGCCCCCCTTGTAACATTTCCCTGGCTGATATACATTGGTATCATATAATTCATTTTGACGAATAAAAAGGACAGTTTATTGTTTCTTACCTCCTACTTCAGAGGAAGTTGTATTAGTCAATGTGTCAGGAATGTCCTCAAATGTTTGATATCCCTGTAAATAAAAGAAAAAACATAAAAAGGTGACCAAGTTATTGAGCTCATTTGTTGGTTCATTTCATGAAGAGGAGGGGGGAATGGGAAGGGAGAGGGGGAAGAGAGAGGGGAGTCAGTGGGAGAGGGGAAGGTGGAAAGGGGAAGGGGAGGATAATGGGATTGGGAGGGGGAAAGCGAGAGGGAGAGCAAAGAGGGAGAGAGCAGTGGAAGCAGGGAGCAGGAGAGGGAAAGAGGGGGGTTGGAGGTTGGAGAGGGAAAGGGGAAGAGGGAAGAAGGAAAGGGGAAGAGGGAAGAAGGAAAGAGGGAGAGGGAAAGAGAGGGAGGGAGAGGGAAAGGGGAGGCGAAGAGGGTCAGGGGAATGGGAAGGGGGAGGGGAAGAGGGCAATGGGAGTGGGGAGGGGAAGGGGGAGAGGGTAGGGGAGTGTGGAAGAGAGGAGAGGAGGAGGAGGGGGAAGGGGAATGGGAAAGAAGGTTGATGCAAGAGGGAGAAAAGCAGCAAAATGCAATATTCAAAGTTAAATCAATATGCACTGCATCACAATCATTCAATGAACAAAAACTTATAATGTATTTATTTACAGACCCTAATTTTTAGGAATTAATTTTAAAAATCCCCTATTAATCCTTTATAAATTTGCATAATCTAAACAATCCATGCAAAACCTTCTTATGTATTTTATCCATTGCCATGAAAGCTCAAATTTCATTGGTGCTTGCTTTCTTTATTAAAATTTATCTCTTTTTTTCAGGTTCAACTGCCAAAATATCACAAACCTATAAAATCAGCTAACCTTCCACAAATAATATGCTTTTAAAAGATGTGTAATATGTATCCTATACATGTAGTTCAATTACCTCTTGAGCTTGGTCACTGATATTCCGATTGGCTACATCAGTAAGCTCCACGATAGATTGGCTCACCAAGACTTGTGGGAAGCTTCCGATACTCTGAGTAGAATGAGAGGGAAAATCATCATGAAAGGTATTGTGGTTAAGTGGTTAAGTCTCCGGACCTCGAGCCCCAAAGTGCAGGGTTCCTATCCCACTTGGGGCACCGGCGTCCTTTGGCAAGGTATTCCATTTGCTACTCTCCACCCAGATGGGGACCCAGTAGGAAGACATTCGTTCAATCCTCAAGTCCCCGGTCTGGGTACCCATGCTAAAGCCTGGGTAATAGTATACAGTACTTTAATAGAAACATTGTATTATTATTAAAAGCACTATATAAGTATTGCATATTTTTATCCATTAGGTAAACAAAATATACATGAAGAGATGCATGTTATACACACAAAAATCATTAGTCTCCTCCTTCTTCATAATTTCATGCAAATCATGTCTGGACAATCTTCTTAACTTCAAATCAATGTAAAGGCAGCCATTTTGTTTTTCTACACTGGTTCTACGTGAGGGTGTTTACAAAGAGTTTTGACACAGTGTTGCTTAATAAAGACCATCAAGATCGCAAATAAAAGTGAAATTAGCAAGTGGGCAAGGAAGGAAATAATCTTCATTTTTTAGGGGCTATTTTTCCTCTCCACATTGGAGCGATTGCAGAATTTGGGGGGCTATTTCTTTCATTTTGAAGGGCTACTTTTTAGGGGTGAAAAGTAATTGTGCAGTAAAAGCAAATATTATTCTTCAGCCACATTTTGAATTATTGAATCCTAAATAATCTTGAATATTGTTAGGAACAAATCCTGGAATGACTCTTGAAAGAATGGTCACCCCAAAGCATACATGGGGGGGGGGGGATTTTGGGGGCGATTTGGGCTGTCATGAGGGCAAAATCGCCCGTCGCCTTTGTGCATTTCTTACGCTGCAAGTGGGAACTACATAAACATTCAAACATATGATATACTTCTCATGGACATTATAATATATGACAATTTGAGACTGTTCACTTTCTAAAGTAGGCCTACACTGTAGAACTAATTTTTCATCATTTTCAGGATAAGCCTCTGTTTCATTCTAAAATTATCCAATCATCTTTAATAAAGGCAGTCGAATATGATTTGGGAACCACCAAACAATTATCAATTTTTTACAGGAAGCATTGTGTGTCCCTGTGTAGATGAACTTTGATTATTTGTCACCATTTTCAATCCATTGTGTACAAAAAAATACTGTTGATGACAAACCAGGAAAAAATAGACCTACAAAATGTACTTAAGATAAAGTTGTTTTTACTTTAGACAACCCTAAATTGTCACTTTAAAGGCCTTTTCTTTGTGAATCTTCTCTACTATCTTTATCTCCTTCGACAAAAATCTTGAGAAAGTGTTCCAATCGGAATAATCTCCTGTAGAACATAATGAGCTTGGTAATTTAAATTAAAAACTTGGGCTGATGAAGACAAGCTTAATTATTAAGAGCTTTATCTCCTTTGACAAAAATCTTGAGGAAGTTTTGCAATCTGAATAATCTCCTTGAGAACAAAATAAGCTTGGTAATTTGAAAACATGGCTGATGAAGACAAGCTTTAGTTATTAAAACAAGCTTTTCAAAATGAACTCTCTGCTATCGTAGGGCACCAACTAATTACCCACTGCTAATCATGAGTCTGAATTTTTGATGACACCCTTACACTTGACTACCATACATACCAAACAATGAAGGGATAATTTTCTAATTATTTCCATGCCTGCTGCTTGCTCTCTTGCTACTTATTACAATATCGACTAATTAGATGAACAGTAACACTATGAATGGAATTATCATGGTAACGACATACAGTGTAATAGCATCAATGATGCAAAAGGTGAATACAGTATAACACCCTGTTGCCAAGAGTTTGTCAGTCCTCATGAAGTTTACAGGATTTATTTTATCAAGGAACATAATTATGGTTTGAGGATTCCTAATATTTACATTATACATATTATTCATCAAATCAAATTCTAACTTTTTAATGTGGGAGGGGCATTTTATTGTTTCTACCCTGTGCTATAATGATATCACAGATTTTTATTTTTTTTGCAACGGATACAAATATTTATGTTTATATATGGTATACAATTTGTTTTTGTTTGATGGAAGTGAAATAAATAAATTTGAATTTGAATATCAGAAATGGAATACAGCTATAACAGGTATTTCTCTGATGAATTCAGACAGAGTCCAACATCTTAAATACATCATGTCTTCTAAAAAGTCATGATGTAATTTTCTTTCATAATACACAGCAAAAACGCTGCTTATTATTTTTTTTATACAATGTTATTTACTATATGTAAATTACAGTAGTTGTTTAAACAGTTAAAGTGTTTAAAATCTCAAACAAAGTTTAATTTTTAATAAAAAAGTTCACAAGAAATTAAGCATAGTTGTTGAAAATGTTAAACAATTACTGTTAAGTTCATATATAGAGTTGAATTATCATAGTCATTGTTACCATTATTATCGTCATCATCACCATCATTTTATGATTATTAAAATAATCATCCTCATCATCATCATAATCATCATTGCCATCAAAATCATCAGCGTAATAATCATTATTATCAAAATTATTTTCATTAACATCAACATCAATACAATTTATATCCTAGGAGGTGTTTCAAACAATTTATGCAAGATGTCTGATCAGACCTTGGGTGTAAAATCACATTCATTGTCTTGATTTTCATCAGCCTAACTTGAAATACGATTACAAGGGAATATCAAAATTCTTATTTTCAAGTAGGAAATTTACTCCCATTATGTTAACCTGTCAACTGGAGACTGAATGACTTTGCTTTGACACACGTTTTCCGTAGACTCCAGCTCGCATATAGTTCAGTTCAGTCTCCGATGGGTTAAATTAGGCAAAATTTGTGGTGTCTAGAAGAAAAAAAAGAGCTGGTCACAAGTCATGCGCAAAGCTATGCACATACAGCCGAGGCCAAAAGTTTACATACACCCATGAAAGTTGTTTGCTTGCCAAACATCATAAAATTTACTATATCTTCAGAAATATAACTACTACCATGACAAATTTGGTATCAAATGGAAGAGCGTATTAAGCTCATTCAAATGAGTGGGATGCCCCTGGGATTTAAGTATACTTTAGGTGGAATTTTCTTTGAAGAAAAAAGGTAATATTTGTGCCAATTTTCTACCATGATATGTCACCACTGAACAAAAAAGTGTAATATGAAATGCTTGTATTGAGAAGTAACTACATGTAGCACAAATATGAAATGTTCTTGTCAAGTTTGTATTTTTAATTTGTCTAAAATATGAAGATTTTTTGGGGAAAAAATGACACCTGAACATTTTTCAGCTCCTGGTGACAAAGCAATCTGATGAAGGGGCATTTGTTTGATATCAAATTTGTCATGATAGCACAAATATTTTATAAGATACAGTAAATTTTACAATGTTTGGCAAGTGTCAACTTTTCTTTTAATTTCCTGGGTGTATGTAAACTTCTAGCCTCAACTGTACGTGTAGTTCTGCGTTTAACAGTATACCAGCTTTAAGAAATGGCCCCTTAAGTCTCTGTGAATTGATTAAATTTGTCCCATCAAGTCTCCTTACCTCAGTTACGTTGATATCCCTATAGTCTGCATCTATCTGAACATTCCTCAGCTCGGTTGTTGCGGCAGTGCAGCAGCTACAAGAACCACATAGGGTAGTCAGGGCGCTCAAGATATTGGTCAGGTTGGTGCTAAGGATCTCATAATCGATCTCCATCCGAGCCTGGCGGGTATCGATCGCTTCCATGTAGAACAGCGTTCCATTGATGTCTGTAGTGAGGAGACAAAAGAGGATAGTCATTTACATAGACACTGTTCTCACTACCTTCCTAAAACTAGTTTACTGGAAACTAGTTTAATGTGAAGTGATAACGGTCGAAGCGATCTTCCAAACCGGTCAGAAAACCACCTTGAGATGTAGTTTTCAAGATCGCTTTGCCTCGTTAAACTGGTTTTACCGTAAATAAGGACACAACCGTTCTTTGGGAAGCGATCTTCGCACATTTTGAGCGCACTACTTCATACAACAGGTGTAGAATGCCTACACTGCAGTTTCGAAATTTCGCGCAAAACGTGTCACCTCACTGAGAGCATTTTCATAGCAACAAGATCGCTTTATGTGAAGTGATTTTGAAAACCACTTTCGTGTGATCAAGTGGGAACGCTAGCAAAGCGATCTTCCAAACTGGTTTCCTGAATCTGTTTCCAGTAAAGTAGTTTTAGAAGGCATAATGAGAACAGCCTCTTACTTATATTCTACAAAATCTCAGTTACCTTTAAAATTCTCAATCTGCTGAAAATAATTTTTGTGGCTCAAATTGAGTAATCCCAGTCCCATTGCATTTACACCAGGTACTACTTATATGTTAACTTTGCCACAATGACGACTGCCATGGAAAGCTTTATTGTGATTGGCTGCAGAGTCCTTATTCATAATAATAATAAGAATAATACATCAACAACAAAAACAATAATGATAATAATAACAATTATGATAATAATAATAACTAGAACTATCACTGAAGGTGATTAATACCCCCATCCTACGCCGTTAACATGGCAACAGTTTGCAACACATGGAAAAAAATATGTCTTGCCCATCTTTACCCAAAGACCTATGTGTAAGCAAAATATCATGAGAATTGGTTAAAAACTGATGAAGTAGTTTGAACTACAAGACTTTGCCTAGTTTTTGACGTATAATATATTGTTACCATGGCAACATGATTTCGACACATGCAAAAATATGTCCTGAACATCTTTACCTCAAGACCAATGTACGAGTCAAAGTTCATGAGAATGGGTTGAAAAGTGATCAAGTAGTTTTAACCAACAGATTTTTACCCAATTTGGGGTATATATTATGTTGTTACCATGGCAACACGATTTCCGACACATACAAAATATGTGTCTTGCACATCTTTACCTCAAAAGCAATGTGTGGACCAAATTTCAAGAGAATTGGTTAAAAATTGAGAAAGTAGTTCGATGCGCAAGATTTGCAACGGACCGACCGACCGCCCGACTGTACACTAATTCCTATACAGCCCCTTCAAACTTCATTTGGTGGGGGCATGACAATTATTATAAAAACATTAGTAATAAAGATAATTAAAAAAAATAATAATAATAGACATTTATAAAGCCCCACCTATTGGCATTCGGCACTCTATTAAAGCCATCAGTCCTCTGATTGCTTTATAATTACTATACTAATGCTTCTTATTATTAAGGGAGAAAACACTTCAAATCCCAGACAGAAATAATAATTTCTTTCTCACTATTTATTTATTCTGTCTGCATAGGCTTGGCACAAATTGATGTCAAAAACAATTAAAATTCAGTGCTACAATTTCTAGATATTTCACATTGATAAATCGCTCGGTACGTGTCTCTTAAAATCATGAAATTTCACGTCTGATCACTCAAGCAATGAGCAATGTTTCATGCCAAATGAGCTGCATCCAATAGTTTTGTTTTCCCATTTCAAAAAGAAAAGATAATCATCATATATGGTCTACCCTAACAAACCAAGTTTGTTGATAAGAATAAATATTTACACTCAAAGAGTGACATTTATAGTTTTTTAAACACAAAAGAGCCATTATATAGGTAACTATTGATTGGTATCCAAAGATTCTGGGATAATACAAAACATTTTTCTTTAAAAATAAGTGAACTCTTGTATGCCTTGTAATCAATTTCCATCATTATAACATCATTATAACAGCACTCACGAACAGAGCACATTGAGTAAATACTATACTGTACATGCTTGATTAAAAGGCTAAAACCCAACATGTATGTGTACATGTAGGTCCGTATTTACTACTTCAATTTTAACTCAAAGGTTACTCATAAAGTTTGTAATGAGTTTAATGACCTAAATGCAATATTTCATGATCATGAATTAATCTACATCCTTGTAGTATTAAATGCACATCCAAATTTTATGATGATATTTTAGCTGTATCATCAAAGAAAATACATGTAATCAATGGGTTAATTGTTGGCTATTTTATATATGCTGAATCACTACATAATTACAAAGTCATTTGATCTGAGTAGCAAACTATAAAAACAATCCCATTTCAGATGATGACATTGACTCAGGATTCCATGAAGTAAACAATAAAAAACAGGATGCAATTTCGGTTCATGGGTTCGATTTTACAGAAAAAAGTTACAAACCAAATTCATTCCTTATTTTAAAGTCAGTAGTAAACACGGTCAATAGATCTGTAATAACTGCAATTCAAGTACTAAAGTGAAATAATTTTCATTTTTCTTTTCTTCCTCCTGTTTTACATTATTACATAGAAGAGCTGTGATTTCTCTGTTTTGCTAGGAGGCTATCCATGGCTTCAACTGAAATTCCTTTTTACTTTCCACCTATTTTATCATTGCCTTTGGAGACATTTTTGCGAAAATCACTATTTAAGGTGTGTGTGTGTGTGTGTGAAACAAACAATATCAGTTAAAAACACAATGAATAAATACAATTACTGATTCATAATAAATGATGGGAGGATGCTGAAAAGCTAAAGCACAAAATCCATAAATGATCAAAAACATGAAGGCTGGGGATACATGTTAAAGAAAAAAGATTTTTTTAAATGACATAAAGTTCTATAATCATCAAAATATGGATTTCAAATAATTACTGAACAAATTTGTGAATTCATGAATGGAGAAAGAGGATAGCGGATAAATATGATTAGAGAGTCAAAAGGGGCCTAAGCTTTCGATCCTAGCAGAATCTTCGTCAAGGCAAAATGACCCATTTTGGTTATTTTGCCTCCGACGAGGATTCTGCTAGGATCGAAAGCTTAGGCCCCTTTTGACTCTCTAATTTACTCCATTGGCTCTCTTTTATTAGATAAGCAGTTTTCGGCAGCTTTTTTTTGCCAAATATAATGATTGATAGATAAGGTTCTGTGAAACAATAAACCCTACCACTACCAGCATTTAACTTGGATATAATTGCCTGGAATATAATATTAAATCATTATAAATCCAGGTAGAATAATGACAGTGGTTTCACGAATACATGTAACATGATACTGCAAAAATGTATGAGGAAGCGAAAGAAATACATCAAGATAACATGAATTGGCATTGGCAATGATGAGAATATTTAACTTTGACACATCTTCTTTATCTTATTTTGACACACCTTTTTCATTATTTCCAATGAGCTATCTTGAATAATAAAAAGTCGTTTTGTAAGGAGTTCAATCCAGGCTAGCTATTCATGAAAGTGTTTCCTTGTACATTAATGGTAATTGGTTTTACAGTGCCAAGAGGTTTTACCTTTAAAAAAAGATTTCATCGTTCTACCAGACATTGAAATGTGTTTATTTTTTCAATGCTCTTTACCAATACATGTTCATGTATATGTTTTGGCAATGATGCCATAATATTATTTTCTAATGTTTTTTTAAATGACCTTCCTTATTTTATGAAGTCATCATTTTGTTTGGAGTTTATATTTTCAAAACAAAGTGAAAGCATTTCCTTTGCATTATAACGATTGGCTGTCCAGTGCCAAATGGTTTTAAAGATTTTATCACTCTCCCCAATTTTGAAACATGTACTTTTCAATCACATGCCATTCTTACCAGTTAGTGACAAAAAGTATACAGATTACCATTTTCATTCATATTCATGCTCATCTGCCATTAACTTTATGAAATTTCACATATGAAAAACTATAGTGAAACAGAACTGAGCTAACCTTATTTTAAAGTAAAATTTATGCTTCTCATGTGATTACCACAATTTTCTGGAAGAATGAATGGATCCTTTTTTTTTTTAAATCCTCACTTTTCTTACAAAATCCTACAAAATCCAATTTAGCATAAAATGAATAAATTACGAGTTTGAAGACCACATTTATTCTCTAAACTTTTATATCTGTTCCTTATATTAAAGGACAAGTCCACCCCAACGCAAAGTTGATTTGAATAAAAAGAGAAAAATCCAAAAGCATTACACTGAAAATTTTGTCAGAATCAGATGTAAAATAAGAAAGTTATCATTTTCTTAAGTTTCGCTTAATTTTAGAAAACAGTTATATGCACATCCTGATCGGTATGCAAATGAGGGGACTGATGACATCACTCACTATTTCTTTTGTATTTTATTACATGATATATGAAATATTCTAATTTTCTCATTGTCATGTGAAGCAAAGTTTTATTCCTCCCTGAACATGTGGCATTACCATTGTTATAATATTTTATGTTACAGTTAAGTTGGACCTTGATGTCAAACAATAAAAAGCAAAAGAAATAGTGAGTGATGGACATCATCGACTCTCTCATTTGCATGTCACTGAGTTGTGCATATATAACAATTTTGTTAAAAATAAGAGAAACTTTAAATTGTCATCATAACTTTCTTATTTTACATCTGATTTTGATGAAATTTTCAGCATTATGCTTGTTTGATATTTCTCTATTTATTCAAATCAACATTTTTCTGTGGTGGACTTGGCCTTTAACAAGTGGAACGCCTCTGGCTGTCTCGCCCGCATTACCGATTCAGTATAGCAGCAGTGTTGACTTTGAAAACAGCCATTGACTCATTATTCACAAAAGAAAACACTCATGATATTAAAGTACTATGTCCATTGACCCATCATGAACTTTCACCTGATCATGTGACCCAAGACGTGCGCAAAACAATCATTCATACTTGATTACCCTTATGTCTATGTTTCATGAACCACTATTCATTTTTTTTATTCATTCATTTATTGATTCCACTTTTAAAACAAATAACATAATATACATAACAAATGTATTCGCAAACATAGTGTATCAAAGATCAAATTAAATATCTAACATAAGTATTTAAACATAAGGTACACTAAAAAATGTAAAAAAAAGTGAGGAGCCTAAATAAAAAACAGAGCTTGTAGAAAATTAGGCTCCCATTGGGAGAAAATATAAGTTGTTACTTTGGGCAAACAAATGTGGAAACGGAATACATATTTATTATATTGAATGTTTTACACAAAATATATCTATTGTAGATCGCACTCACTCAAGTGTACAAATAGCACAGCACTTTATGAAGCATCAATACATTTTAAAGAAATGTCCATAAATTAAACATTCAGCTATTAAAAAGGAACATTTCCAGAGACTTCGGGGAGGGGGGGGGAGCATTCCATCAACATTTATCAAAAGTTGTCAAACGTTGGAGTTTGATCGTCTGAGAAGCATAGGTGTCTGTCCCCCCACAAGTCCTTTCACGAAGCACTCCCTTGGAAGACAGGGAGGGGGTGGGGAGCATTACAAGGACAAAATTGCCTGTAAATTTCACAGACAACTGTTACAAGCTACTGAAATCCTCCCACCTGATTGGATGAGAGCGAATTTGTCAGTATTTTAGAAAATCACTCACAAGGTGCTCCTGAAACACACCCTGGGAGGGAAAGGAAGACTGAATCCATCCAGCCCAGGTGGGTGTTTGTTACGCACAACTTTACGCATGACTGGAACATGATCTTGGGTCCTAACTCAATTGCGTAGGGATATATTACTTGGCATGAGAAAGGGTTACCAGTCGCGCGTGAAGTCATTCGTTTCTTACGAACAGCTTTATGAAACACCCACCTGCTCTTTACACAGACATGGAGCACCATTGTTAGTGAAACAATGACACCGTTCTCATTACAAACCTAAAAACTAGTTTGCTGGAAACCGGTTTGGAAGATCACTTCACTAGCGTTCCCATTTGATCACCTGAAAGTGGTTTTCAAAACCACTTCACGGAAAGCGATCATGTTGCTATGGGTACGCTCTCAGTTTTGCACGAAATTTGAAACCGCAGCATAGGCATTCTCCACACAACATATATATGTGAAGATTGCTTCCCGAAGAACGGTCGTGTCCTCACTTACGCTAAAACCAGTTTAACAAGGCAAAGCAATCTTGAAAACTACATCACGAGGTGGTTTTCTGAACCGGTTTGGAAGATTGCTTCCAAGACCGCTTCGACCGTTCTCATTACACATTAATCTAGTTTCCACTATAGACACGTTTTAGGAAGGTAATGAGAACGGGGTCAATGATTGATTCAAAATGCTTATAAACAGACTTGCATTATTAATTCAACATTTTTCTTAAAATTCTGGAACATGATTTTATGATTTTTGTGCAACAATATCCATCATGGTTCTTGATGAGCCTTCTTTCGGTTCGGACATATGTATCGCATACAGTCCATGTGTGAAATGACCTTTACTTCCTGGGTCAAATTGTGATGCGTGGTGGGTGGTCTTAAAAAGAGGGGAAAGAATGAATAAATGCTCTTCCTCAGTTACCATGTTTTAATTTTATGTTGTAGTTTTTTTTTATTCATGATACATGCTTGTGAATCTTCTGCTCCAGAAAATCATAAAATGTAGCCTTGAAGAGATTACCTTTTTTTTTATTTTGCTTGTAATAATATTAACCAAAAATTATATATGTACCCTCTATCCAATCCAATGCTAGAATCCTTGATCCAACCCTGATGTATGTGTACATGTATATATGGCAGCAGCATCACAAGAGTTAAGAATGAATACAATAAATACCTACATATTTGCATTTCACAACTTGTAGCAATGATCACAGAGTACTGAACAAAGCAGTGATCCATTTTCTTGTATTTTATCTATTGTTATAATACCAAAAATGCATTTTGTGGACAGTGATATGCATCAATTGTTTGCTATTAGACTGGAACTCAGGATGTCTGTTTACAAAGAACACATTTCTTCGAAAAGGGGGAATTCATCAACTCTCTGTTGCAGTTGTTTTCTCAAACAACAAATATTGAACATGAATCATTTTAAAGTGGGCAAGTGTTTATGGATAGCAATAAAACGACTGGGTAATAATGATGATTTATGGTAGAGTATTGTATGGCGCTGTAAAGGGGACACACCCAATTTATGACACAGGATATTACATTTTGATCGGTATCAATTTTAATGGGGAAAGGGTTATCAAAGGTAATGTCTACCCTCCGCATTTAAACCCCGTTGTTATCTGTTTTCTTAAAACTGGATCAGTGTAAAGAAAAAAGTAGAAATAAGTTTAATGTGTAATGGAAATGCTAAAAGCAGTCTTGAAGGCGATTTTGGTATTCGAAACCAGTTTGGAAAACCACCCCACTATGTGGATTCCAAGACAGCTTTGCCTTGTTTCACTCGTTAATCAAGCGTAGGCGAGGACACAACCGTACTTCGTGAAGTGATCTTCGCACGGAAGTACGAGAGTTGCGGGTGTGGGGGGGGGGGCTATTTTGGTACACACGGATTGTAGAATGCCTATGCTGCGTTTTCAAATTTCAAAATTGTAATCCTAGTGAGAGCGTTCCCACAGCAACAAGACCACTTTACGTGAAGTGGTTCTGGTAACCAGTTCAGGAGATGGTGACGGGAACGCTAGCGATGCAGTCTTTGAAACTGGTTTCCAAAACTGGGTTCAGAGAAACCAGTTCAAGAAACAAGACGAGAATAGGATCCAAATTAATTTTTCAAAGGTAGAAATATGTGAGAAACAAATGTTTGAAAAAAATCCATAAAAGAATAACACTCAATTTTTGATTCATTGCATCACATGAGAGCGTTTTCCTCATACAGGTTTATGTGATGCCATTGAAATATAAACTCCATTAATACCATCTTCTGAATGTATTCCAATGATTGGAAATATTTTGGTCACAGATGCATGCATTATAGGTCAAGTCCACCCCAGAAAATTTGAATAAAGAGAGAAAAATTAAACAAATGCAACACTGAAAATTTTAATTAAAAGATTGGATGTAAAATCAGAAAGTTATGACATTATAGTGTTTTGCTTATTTTTCACAAGACAGTTATATGCACAACTCAGCGATATGCTGAAAGAGTTGTGATGTTCCACACTCTCTTTTTCTTTTGTTTTTATTGTTTGAATTGTAATAAGTACCAACTTGACTGAACCATACAATTTTAAAACAATGGTACGTGTTCAGGGAAGAACAAAACATTGTTTCACTTGACAATGAGGAGAAAATTTGAATATTTCATATTTCATATGATAAAATACAAAATAAATAGTGAGTGGGTGATGTCATCAGTCACCTCATTGGCATAAAGAACAGGATGTGCATATAACTGTTTTTGATAGATTTAAAGCAAAACTTCAGAATATCATAATTGGATTTTTCTCTTTTTATTCAAATCAACTTTTGGTTGGGGTGGTGGACTTTGTCCTTTAGGTTGGGTCTGATGACTGGATGCACATTAGGTAAATACTTTTCAGTTTATATGATAAAATGGCATTTTATGGGATAAGTATCACATGACATATAGGGCTGCTCACTGTAACGTCACAAAATCAAACCTTTAAAATACAATACCCCTGTTATTCTTGGACAAAAAGATTTGCCAAAAACTGAATTTTTGTCTCATTTTCAAACTTGAAAAAAAAAGCAAACTTGATGTTAGAGAGATCTAAATCTTCAATTGAAAAGTAATAATTAAATAATAATACATGTATGGGTGCTATAAAACTATGATATTCAAAGGCACATCTACATTGTATATTGTATGGCTATACACTATTACTAGTGATAATCTGAATTAATGCAATTATAAACTATAATCATAATATAACAAATTCATAATAAAGCTAATTATAGAATCCACTCGGCAGAGTGCTCAGGGCTCTCTCTAATTGTCAATATTTTGCTGGCTGTATCCCAGCAACCATCCCAGCGCAAGCCAGTACGATAGATAACTATAGGCCCGGCTATTCAGAATAAATTATGTATGATTTATTACCAAGTGGTACCTTGTTCTAAACCTACTGTGGCTTGCAGGTGCTCAATGCAAACATGGATAATTGTATGCCCATCCATTCATGGAATGGAATACCAGTAATCGAAAATGAATATTTAAAGGACAAGTTCACCCCAATAAAAAGTTGATTTGAATAAAAAGAGAAAAGTCCAACAAGCATAACACTGAAAATCTCATCAAAATTGGATGTAAAATAAAAAAAGTTACGACATTTTAAAATTTCACTTAATTCCACAAAACAGTTATGGTCGGTATGCAAATGAGGAGACTGATGACGTCATCCACTCACTATTTCTTTTGTATATTATAATATAAAATGTGAAATATTCTAATTTTCTCCTCATTGTCAGGTGACACAACAATTAATTCCTCCCTGAACGTGTGGAATTAGCATTGTTTTATTTTATACTATATGTTTCAGTTAAGTTGGTCCTTATTGTAAAATCTGTAAAAAAAATTGGAATATTGTATAATTTAAACATTAAAAAACAAAAGAAATAGTGAGTGAGGGACATCATTGACTGTCTCATTTGCATGTCACTGAGTTGTGCATAGCACTGTTTTGTAACTTTTTTATTTTACATCCGATTTTGATGAAATTTTCATCGTTTTTCTGGGTTGGACTTGACCTTTGATACTGTGGAACACAGGAGTCAAGTACAGGGACATGCATAAGGAAAACTCATTGAAATATATCAAGCGTGGAATTAAATTTCTTTTAAATCTAAAGAATTCATTACATCTTATGAAATTTAATTTTCTGTGGCAATTTCAATTCCAATTATCTGTATCTCCATGACTTTTTCCAAAGAAGATTATTTTTTCATTGACTAAGATCAGAATTAGTGAAATTAGATTTCTTTTAAATCTAAAGAATTCAATACATCTTATGGAATTTGATTTTTTGTGGAAATTCCAATTCCAATTATTATTTGCTTCTCCGTGACTTTTTCCAAAGAAGATTTTTTTTTTTCATTACTAAGATCAGATCAAGGAATGTTTCAGCTAGTAAAATGTTATCTTTTTAAACATTCTTTTTATATCATAAAGTATAACAATTAACCCTTTTAATTGTTCAGTTGAATGACCAATTGTGTAACAAATGCAGTGCTGTATACTCTGCAATGTATGTTCAAGAATATTGGCCCTAATTCTCAAAGATGGTTTTGAAAACCATTGGTTGAACCATGGATCCGTTTTAGTAGGATCCATGGTTGAACCCATGGTTTATGCAGATTTCCTGTATAAATTATGCTTGTTTACCACATATATTAGAAAAATGTCCAATGCTGATGCACACTTTTGTCACAGTGCGCCAAAATGACGCCTATTGCCATGGTTGAGTATACTATTTTATTCATGAGTCCACCGTTTTGAAGAGTGGACTCATTAAATCAAAACAGTGGACTGATAAATAAAATAGCATACTTAAAGGTCAAGTCCACCCCAGGAAAATGCTGACTTGAATAAATAGAGAAAAATCAAACTAGCACAGTGCTGAAAGTATCATCAAAATTTTAAAGTTTCGCTTATTTTTCACAAAACAGTGATATGCACAACCAGGTGAGTCAGTCGATGATGTTCATCACTCACTATTTCTTTTGTTTTTTATTGTTTGAATTATACAATATTTAATTTTCTTACAGATTTGACAATAAGGACCAACTTGACTGAATCATATAGTATTAAACAATACTTGTTCCACATGTTCACGGTGGAATTAATCGTTATTTCATTTGACAATGAGGAGAAAAATAGATTATTTCATATTTCATATAATAAAATACAAAATAAATAGCGAGTGGATGACGTCATAGTCTCCTCATTTGCATACCAGCCAGGATGTGCATATAACTGTTTTGTGAAATTAAGCGAAACTTTAAAATGTCATAACTTTCTTATTTTACATCCGATTTTGATGAAATTTTCAGTGTTATGATTGTTGGATTTTTCTCTTTTTATTCAAATCAACTTTTTGTTGGGGTGGACTTGTCCTTTAACCATGGCAACAGGCATCAATCATACATGGAATCTGCATAAACCATGGGTTCAACCAAATTAAATTCAAAATCACCTTTGTGAATTTGGGCCATTATGCTTAATATTGTGCTCTATATGATCAAGAGAATGTTCTTTGGGGAAAATAGAAGGGAAATTCACTTGTTTTATGGGGGTGGGGGGTGGGCAGTGTTTTTGAAGTCTTGAAGTCGAGTTCGACTAAATCCATACCGGGTATGCCATAGAGCTCTCTACACAAGAAGAACTACATCAATTACAAATTGGTTCAATCTCCTAGGGGTGGGGTGGGGGGTTAAGGGGAAGTTTACCCTGACGAAAACTTAATTGTAAAAAAAAAAACAGAAAAATAATGAAAATTATTGGAACAGTTTAAGAAAAATTCATCAATTCTGCACAACCACGCATTTCCCTATTGATGCCGGCAGTTTGTAGTTTTGTGAGTTTTTTTTCTTCCTTAATATACATTTGCTTTCAAAACACTTTACTGGGAGATAGATTATCTACCTTCTTTACCTGTAAAAAAAATCAATACATCCTCCACAACAGACCCAGGAAGTTCATTGAAAAAAGGAGAGAAAAGAATCAATAAAATCCTCCTCACAAACAATACCACAGTCAGGTTCATTGTTTAGGACTCATGAGATGATACCTACATGACTTTTGTATATCAAAGAGGTGCTTTTTTCCTTTGTTATTTCAGACATGCCAACCTTTCGCTTTTTAGAGTATTTGTTCCTCTTTTTTGCTATGAATACACCAATACTTTTTGGATAATTTGTTATTTTTTCTTTAAATTTCTGATCTGGAGTATGTATTATACACATTGCAACACTAGCGCCGGTAGACCGGTAAAATCAATTTCAGGCCAGTAACTTGTTGCATGAAAAGAACAAATAAAATTCTTACCTACGAGCACATGTTTAAAATGGTGAATTATCAAGTTTTCAAGGAGAGTCATTTCACATGTTTTTTCCCCAATCTCACTACAACAGGCTGGCGATTGTAACGTTGAGACAATTTTTTTTAAATTCGCGTTTTTGTCGAAAAATACTTTTTTTCCTTCTAAGAATACTTTTGTTTTGTTGTAGAAGGTTGGCGTGTCTGTATTATAACTATTTGTGTGATGAACTGCCCAGGTGAATCCAAAAAGGAATAATGCCACTGACCAAAAATAAAGGGTTACAGTTTTGTTGGAAATGCAAGAAGAAAAAGTTTTAAAATGATTTGCAATGCTTTATCACATTAGTACAATGCAAGAAATTCATACATGACAGGAAAGCCCATCAAACAGTACAAATTTACTTCACAAAATTTCCTTTCCAAATATTCAGATAAAAGTTGTAGCTGTCCAAATAACAGAGAGTATTATACCGCGTAGGAGTGTTCACTGAGCACTATAATGCAACATAAGGAGGGTTTGCGAGTCAACGCACAAAGAGTTAATATAAACTCATTGATTTTATACTAAATTCTGAATAATTTTACTTTCACAGCCTGGAAATCAACTCAAATTTTTGCCATTGTTTTAGTCTCCATTTCAATCCAATTACTATTTGAATGTTTTATTGTCTAATATTCATTACTTTTTAACATTTTTTTTCCATGCTGTTTTACTATATTTAAGGAATTTTTACGTACACTTGCTCTTTCAAAATTACATCTTATCTATGCACATCACAAATCCTTACATGTACCTGTTTGAATTGTAATTGTTGCTGACCCATGTATGACTTGTGAACATAAAACATGCTAATTTCAGCCTTTTGGCTGTGTAACATGTATTGTTTTCATACGAAATAAACCATGATTGAACTGAATTTGAATTGAATTGAAATAAAAATGCATGAATTTCCATTTTCTATTTTTCTAATCGAATAAAATATTTATTTTTTCAGGAGCAGGTGTGAAATGATTTTTCTGTTGATATTTTTAAAACTTTCAATTTTTTGAGAAAATTACATTTTATTGATTTTTTTAAATTCACGATACCTGGAAATCTGCTCATTTCATATCACGTCACAAATAACAAACAAAAAAAACTTCAAATAATATTTTTAATCTTCAGCGGATTATCCTCAAACCTTCAACAATATTTTTTAAATCAATTTTTCTGTTATTTTTACAATAATTTTTTTGTCAAGGTGAACTTTCCCTTTGAAAAGTCTTTTTGAAGACATCTTCAAATCAAACCAGGGTTGTGTGGTCTAGTGGTTAGAGCATTGTACTCGTGACTGAAAGGTTGTGAGTTCAAATCCCACCTCTGCCATTATCTACACTTTAGCCAAAGAGGCCCAAGAGTAATTTCTGTCGTCTATAACAGTCAGCCACTATTACTGATTAACCTAGACATGAAATGTTTCATGATTATGTAATTGGTTACATGCCAGCTTGGCGTTGATGCAGCAGAAAGCTGCTTTGCAGAGTTCCTACGGGAGTTACCCAAACAGAAACAGATACACTTTGTTGCTTTATACGAGTACATGTGTATCTATATGTAGATGCAATATATGAGGAGTGAGGACATCAGTACAAATAGCTGTCACAAGGTATGATAGGAACAGCTCTAACAGACTATTTAACGGTACGTAGTATGGGTACCTACGTGCCCAAACAAAATGCCAGTGTGCATCATTTGTTTTATAACATAATGATGGTGATCCTTGTTGTTTGACAAACTGCCTTCAGGGTCATATTACATAAAGACTTGTTAAAATAACAAATGAACAGTTTCTATATTATTTACTATTAGCCAATCAGATTGACAGATTTCAGTAGCTTTTAACTGTTATTGTAAATTTGTTATTATACCAAGTTTTATGAAACAGGCCCCTGATCATCTAAAAACTGTGGTTATCTGCAATACTTTATCTGTACTGGTCATTGTCAAATAACATCAGGAGGTTTAATAAAATGACTTCCTGTCCCAATATGAGGCTCATGTATGCAAATGACTGCATTGATTATCGACTGTGATCAATAACAGAAATTAGCTCTACGAGTTCTTGCTAACCTTTATAATATATTACAGGCCCTGATTTTGCGTACACTGAAACCAATCACTTGACTGTTAAAAATCCAATTAAAATCACCAATACACTGTATGTACTTCTTTGACATGAAAGCAGGCTGGCACCAAATGTTTGTTCCAATGTTCATCCCCGTCTCTTTAAACAAACAATACATCATAACTCATGTCCTTGTTGTCAATCAGATTACATCACAAGGATATCCTATTCACAGACAATTTCCTGAAACGGTGCGTCAATTAGGTGGAAATCGGTTCAACCAACGTGACATAGAATGCTCTGGGTGATCTAGTAAAGGATCTTTTATAAAGGAAAATAAAACCCATGGAACAATAAAGAGTTTGAGTGAAAGCAAAACAAAAAAAATTAGAATAAAATCAACGAAATTTGGGGTAAAATTTGACAAACCATATTAGACAGTTTAATGAGCATTTGAAAGTCAAGAACACGACTGCTGGAGATCCTCACAATGGCAGTACAAACAAGATCTGTGATGTCACATTTGCATATAACACCCCCAAAAATCTCTTTTCTCCCTCATTCTAATGATAGAAAAAACAATGCATGCATGATATAATGATGTGAAACCTGCATTACATGTCCTCTCATATTACAATTCCTGATCTTGTGATAGACTTACATGTAGATTAAAAGAGAAAATTTAAGTAAATTATAAAGTAATACGACTACCGAAGTGATGACGTCACAAAGAACTTTTGTAGCATTTCACCGTTTTTGATAACGTATTCTTGTAGAGCATGATGAAAAAAACCCCACTACCAAAATTTGGTGGGAATCGGTCCATGGGGGCCTTAGATACGGCCTCATGAATACATAATTTGCCCCATTGAAGTCAGTGTATTATTGGCCTGGTTCTGAAGGTAAGGAACCAGGCCAATAATACATCAACTTCAAAGGGGCTATTTATGCTCACAAGGCAGAAGCCGAATTGATTGTGAAAAGATGAAAATTTGTTTGATTTGAGTTCTACCAATCGGATGAATCTCTTTACGAGCATCTACAAGGACATAGCATGAGTGATCTCAACATTCAAATGCTCATAACTTTCTTATTATTCATTCATTCAATCTTTCTCAAAAATTTGTTGATCCATTTCTTTGATTTGTCTCTTTTATATGAATCTTGTTTCAAGGGTTTCATTGTCCTTTAACAATCTTCTGAACCAGTTTACAAGACCACCTTATCATGTGGGTTTTCTGGGTTCCTTTGCATTGTGAACCACTTCAGACGAGATTCTGAACAGTATCGTTCCTGGAAGCAATATTCACCCTAAACTAAAATGTACCACTTTAATGAATTTTGCGGGGATTGTACAGCTTGCCTTGGCAAATTTATATAGGGCTGCCTTGGCAAATTAGGACCAAATAAAGTTTGACCCAACTACCTGAGCCGAGAGCGTTTCCACACTTGATCAATACCATTCACCAAGGATGTGTCTAAGAACGCTAACTAAAGCTATCTTCAGAGCAGCTTCACTGAATCAGTTTGTTGGGTATTGCACAACGTCTACTTAGCTTGTTGTATGCGAGCAAATGGGAGGCTGAATGTCAAACATTCGTACCGTTGCACAGTACTGTCCAAAATATACCATTGCATGGGTCAGGAAAAGGTGACGTCACTATAAAAATATGATTCAAAGCATTGCATGTGCTTAGAATAAAATGCAGGTGCAATACGCGTAGGGCTTACTGGGTGAATGGACATTGCTGCTGCAGATCAGATGCAAGTTTGAGGGATTTTCCTTTCGCTTTCAAGATTTTCTTTACTTTCATAGATTAACGTAGGAAAAATCAATTACTCCTCGTATTTTTGCCAACTTCTGTGGCAACGTACAACACAAATAGCGATTATTCTTATTCGTGCAATGGTACGACTTTTCGCTTTCAGTGAAAGAAAGAGACACTCTTTTCAACTCTGCAATGCCACGTACTAGAATAGAGCATCTTTCTTTCACCTTATATTAATGTGAAATCTCGCACCATCGCGCTCATGCCTATTCACTATTTGTACACTGGCTCAGAAAAAATGACCGTGATTCGACTGCTCTCCTTTATACTATTAAAATCAAGATGGTTATCATATGTACTTACTCTCCTCCATGTCGATGACTGCATCGATAGCTGGGCCTACGTTTGTTCGGAGACTCTCGCGAACAGGAACACCAACTATAGTACCAATATCTAAGTAAAATGAAAAAAAAGTACAATGTATATTATTTCTATAGATAGAGCACACACACGTACCAATTGATATCTTTGAAGATAGAGCACAACCAAAGTACCAATATCCGAGTTTACTTACAATAGAGAAACTTTGGCATCTTTATTTAAACTTAAAGACGGATCATTCCTTTTATAACCCTCCCAAATATATACACCGGGGATGAATAATTGCCCATTGCTCTTGTCAATGCTAGGTCCCAGAATTGATTGTTAAGTTTGGTTCATAAAAACAACCTAACTTTAATACCGCCCTTTCACACGGTAAAAAAAAATTGTAATTTGAATGATGATTCCAGTGAAAAATAAGGCTAATGACAAAGACTTTAATATGTGTGAAACCAAACTATCACAGCCAAGATTACAATCGAAATCATTATCACAATGATGATTCAAGATTCACGTGTGAAAAGGCCCTTAGTGCGTTTAGACCAAGTCAATATTAGATGAAATGGGTAAAGCCTATTTGGGAATTAGACCAAAAGGTTATTAGACGAACTGGTTGTAGACAAAATGAGATGCAACCATCTGCAATGAGAACAAATGGGTAATAGACATAGTGGTTCGAAACTGATTATTAATTTGTTTCTCTTTTTTTTGGAGTGCACTTTGTCAGAGATAAAAACCAACATTTTCTAAATTTCTGACTATAGAAACAAGACTTTAATTGACTAATTTCCATAAACAATTGAATAATTTCCATAAAGTACAATACCAAGTATGTCATTTATCATAAATCATGAAGAGTGCAATAAAATACCGGTAAACAAGTTCTAAAGATCTGGTTTCTATCAGATATTAATCATTTCAAGTACCCAATTGAATTAAGTATCTTCCTTTTTTTTTGGTCCATAATGTTTAAAAAGGGTACTTTTAATTAACACTGTGGCAATTACACATATATATGATTAAGTACATAATCATTTGAAAGTATTATTGTTTTATAGTTTTCATATACATGTACTTTGTATTCAAACAAGTTAAAAAGCAATATTGTAATTCATGATAAAGTGGAACAATATTTTGCCTAGATGCTGTTTTCAGACAATATATTGGGTAGCCACTATTCACATATTGTAACTCTAAAACATATCTTTTGTTTTTGCTGTACTTAACTTTTTGAAATTTTGACAAAAGAGCCAACCCACGCTTACACTTGAAATACAAACTTGTGTACTAAGTCAATCATATTTAATTGCAATCAAATGTACCAGGTGTCACAGAAAAAGCAACAAAGTGGATTTATGTACTTGTAATTTACCTTCGACAAGATAGACTGATTCTTTTTTCTCTTCTCAATACAGAGATTCAAAGATCAGTATGCTTCTCTTTGTATTCAAAGGACAATGAGCAAATTTCCAAAAGAAAAAATTATGACATTGATGGATTTCCATATACTTGAGATCGATCGCATCAATCATAACTATTTACTATTGATAAATGTCATCATACCACACTTACCATTCAAATCGGTCCTGACTTGGTCCAGTGTAAATGATAGTTGATCAGTCATTACAAAATCAATTTCCTACATTAAGAAAAAAGCAGGATAACATTTCACAGGGGTGTGAGTGGTCACAAATTATAAAAAGATCTGAAAAAAGCTGAAGAGTGTTGAAAAAGTCTGAAATAGAAAGAGCTCCCATACTTTTTGTACAGAGGAAAACCAGAAATAAGCTGACATTAAGCTGAAAATCAAAACAAAAAAATCTGAAATATCAGCTAAAAATCTGAACTCTCACACCCCTGATTTCATTGTGAGATGCAAATTAAATAAAATATAAATTTCAAACTCGCTATGTTGACCAAATATACATGTACACTCATCTTATTTGATAATTTGGTGGACTCATTAGACTGCTATTTGTTGTGCAGTGAGCAAAGCCATGCAAAATTGACAAAACTTGCCATTATGTTGTTGTTGATGTACTTTATTAAACACTACATATGAAGAAACCTAAATGAAGAGGTGTTGTGGTTCAGTGGATGAGTCTCCAGACTTTGAACTGCAAGATCAAGGGTTTGAATCAAACTGCAGCACTCATGTCCTATGGCAAGGCATTTATCTACATTTGCCACTCTCATCCCAGGGGGCCGTTTCATAAACCTGTTCGTAAGATAAGAGCGACTTTAAGAACGACTGGTGAACCTTTCTTACGCGCCAAACCATCGCCAATGAATATACCATTTACCACAATAAAGGATCACCAGTCGTTCTTAAAGTCGCTCTTAACTTAATACGAACAGCTTTATGAAACACCCACTGGGTGTAGTACATTTGTAAATGGGGACCCGGTAGTAAGAAATTCCTTGAATGCTTTAGCGCTCCTTAAAAGTGACCCACCCACCACCCCATACAGCTCAAATGTAAATACTAATATTAATTGGCAGACATCAGATTAATGACATTATGTGTTCTTAAAATCATATATCATATATTATATGGAAGGTTATAACCCACCTCAAGTGTGTTGTTCAGGTATCTCACGAAATCTAGAATATTATCGCTGACCCTGGTTGGGAGTGTCGTCGCCTGGCTACCTGTATACCCACTGATGCACAGGGCTGTCACAGCACCGGAACTGTATTCGAAGGACAGGTGTGAAAGGTACAAGTTAAAGGACAAGTCCACCCCAACAAAAAGTTGATTTGAATAAAAAGTGAAAAATCCACCGAGCATAACACTGAAAATTTCATCAAAATCAGATGTAAAATAAGAAAGTTATGACATTTTCAAGTTTTGCTTGATTTCACAAAACAAATGAGGAGACTGATGATGTCATCCACTCACTATTTCTTTTGTATTTTATTATATAAAATATGAAATATTCTAATTGTCTCCTCATTGTCAAGTGAAACAACAATTAATTCCTCCCTGAACATGTGGAATTAGCATTGTTTAATACTATATGGTTCAGTCAAGTTGGTCCTTATTGTCAAATATGAAAAAAATGAAATATTGTATACTTAATTCAAACAATACAAAACAAAATAATTAGTGAGTGAAGGACATCATCGACTGTCTAATTTGCATGTTACTGAATTGTGCATATCACTGTTTTGTGAGAAATAAGCGAAACTATGAAATGTCATAGCTTTCTTATTTTACATCCAATTTTGATGAAATTTTCAGCGTTATGCTAGTTTGAATTTTCTCTGTTTATTCAAATCAGCATTTTTCTGGGGTGGACTTGACCGTTAAAGATAAATACCAGTTGTGGTACAAACAATCTTAAATTGAGTTCTAACAGAATCAAATGAAATTATCACCCAAGTGTTTATACTGTATGTATGAATAAACAATATGTCCAAATAGTTCTGGAAGAAAATGTGTAATTGCAGAGAAAGAAAATGAGCAAAATAAGCAGGGATCTCCATCAAATGTCAGGTATTTTTTGAAGCAATATAATACACTGTCCCACATATGCTTTTCTGTGTTAGAAATCATCAAAATTATTGATTTTAAGCAATAAAGATTTCTTGATTTTATAAAGATAAGTTACAATTAACCCTTTCGCATTTCAGGCTCAAGCAAACAATGCATTGTTTCCCTCCCTGAAAAGAATTCAGCACAGAGGGGTTCATGGCCCAGCGCACAAAGAGTTAATGTACCAGATCTGGATGTAAGATACTATTTTAATAGCCTTTTCAGTATCACCTACATACTGTATATAACTAAAGAAATACTGTCCTATCATTCTTCCATGAAAAACATTTGTTTTTAATAATACCCCATTATCCATTTATTTTCTCAATTTTGATACCCTTTTCACTGTACATGTATGCACATACATGTAGGAATTACAGTATATCAATGACATATCCATAAGAAATAACAATTTTTAGTGGGTTTTTTTTTTTGGTATGAGAATGATGTCCACAATGACCATGTATTAGCAGTGCCCACCCTCTCCTTCAGCCCTCTCTCCCTGGGGCGTCTTTATACCGCACATTAAAGCTAAATGACAGTAGTTGCAGTAAACACTGATTTCGTGAGAAAGTCTGTAAAACCAGGGTTAAGTATTACTATATCATCGTGGGTCTAGATCTGGTACAGTTACATAAACTGAACTTTGTGAAATCATAAAATCTAAGCTGAAAAACGATCACACTGAAGATCGCCAACACAAATAGGCACACGTGGGACAGTATATTATTATTGCTGGAATAAAGACCCGACGGAAGTGCCCGAATCCGCGCTTATTTTGCTTATTCCTCAGCAATTACACAATTTCTTCCAGAATCCTTTGGCACATATTTTTTATTCATACAAACAGACACCTCGGTGGTCATAATATTGGATTCTGTAAAAAGTCATTTTGAGATCGTTACCACAACTGGAATTTATCTTTAAATCAAGATTAGTCTTTTTTGTATCAATTATTGCCTACATCACATGCACACTATTATTGTACATGATTCACATAATTTCTGAAGAAAAAAATTCTGTTTCACATTCAGCACTACTTTTCCCTTTAATACAAAGAAGCAGCTGGTGCTTTCACAAGATTCAATGGAATATTGATTTTAGACTGCACTACAGGTTTCTGAATAGAAAAGCATTCAATGCTATAAAAAGGCATTGAGGAAGAGAAGAGTATAAAATAAGAATGAATAAATCATCTCCTTGGAGGTTGCCTGTTTTTCCAAATGAAACCTCCTTGGATGTTCACTGCGCGCAGGGGGGGGGGGGGGCACTTTCATTGACGTGTGGATACCATCCGCGACCAAAGAAACACGTAAAAAGGATCTCTTTTCAAGATTGGGCATGCAACGTATGTAACGTAATAAGGGTGTCAAAAGCACTAAAATATTGAAAAAACGGGTACATATTTCGCTAGGAAAACTGTGTTATGGTCCTATTGCGAGGTAGTGATAAAGCATGTACTTTTTTCCACAAACAAAGGTGTTCAGGATCCGATTTGAGCGAGGTGTAGGAGGTAGACCCAATGTAAAAGGTAAAGCCTACGTCCGTGACATAACAATTAAAATATCGCTGTACTTGCTTAGGGGGTCAATTTAGGGAATACGGTCAATTAGGGTACCGTTTTGTTTCCAATATTTGTTAAGGGTAGGGTAAACAGAAATCCCATGCCTGAATTGCTTCCACATCACGACCGTGGTTGCTAACAACAAATTTATGCAAAATCAGGCATTATCAGAATATGGAAAATACTTGTTTCCTTAGGGGGCATTTTCACGGTAACTGACGTTACACGGCTCAATTTTACACACCTTTCATTGTGTGTATCTCTAAAACAACAAATGATGGGAGTTTGCTTTTGATAGAGTTTAAAGTAAACCTTGCTGTATACTCTGATACTAAGTTTTTCAATGTAACCACAATCGTTACGCATCAGCAAGCAAAAATGTGTCGGTAATTGACATTACACAAAAAGGACATGCAATTTCAGGGTGTTCAGTAAAATTGAAATATCTCATGTCCCTGAGTAGATAGAGTAATAATTTTATTATGTGAATATACCTTCATTACTAGGTTAAGATGTGTCAAAATATTAAATAATTTGTTTTTGTCTTTTGGGGGCTATGATAATTTTTCCACGACCATGCTGGTAACTGACATTACACTTAATTTGCCATAGAGATAACACATGGAAGTCAAATGTGTGGAATCATTGCATTGTATCTTCTGTGCAGGGCTTCACATGAAAGTGAGCTGAACGTGGAACTATACCTGAGTTTCTAGGAACATTTCAATGAAAAACAATTTTCTTTTCTTAATTCATTTTCTTTGATTTGAACATTTTTTTATTACTTGTCGGTAACTGACACTACACATGTGCTATATGATTTTCAAAGGCATAATTTTATTGGTACTTTATATGTAAAGCTTTTTATAAATCATAAAAGTTTCATAATACTTCACATTTTTAATTATTAAAAGATAAGAAATGTATGTTTTACTTACTCGGGTGGGGGGGGGGGGTGGGGGTCATAGCAGCTACATGTATTCCTATAGTAATTTGATATTGCATTGACTGTACACATGGATTTTTCTGACTATACACCCATTTATATTCATCAGTTTTATATTGACTTTTTAAACCTTTTCCTTCTCCAACCTCCCCCCATTTATATTCATCAGTTTTATATTGACTTTTTAAACCTTTTCCTTCTCCAACCTCCCCCTCCCCTCAAGAAAGGCAAAATGAATAAGGGTCTCCTCCCCTAGGCTACACGTACCCCTCCCCGAATCTCATGCAGCCATGCAGTTTTATTGATTTCTATTCTGGTCAGTGCAAGCAATGCTTGTTCATATCTGTCGGATTTCAATTCTCTTCATAATTTGTTTAATCATTCTCTTTGCTAATTTCTTTTTTAAGCTGTCAACAAAAAATAAACCCCAGCTTCTAAACTGAAACTGAACTATTTGTAAATTAGAAAAAAACAGTTTTAGTAGATCCATGCAACATTGATCAGAACTGTCAAATTTCACTTTTCATCTATACTTGTAAACCAAAAACAAAAATTGTATCACACATCTACACTACTAACAGGTATAAAAACAAGGAATTTACTTTTAGCCCGGCAATGCTCAAAAGAATCCTAGAAACTAAAAAAAGGGGCCCTGGAAACCCCCCTTCATCGCAATGTTAAGCTTATCAAATGTTGAAGATTTAGGCAATAGGTTGGGAAAAGTACCCCTCCCCCCAAAAAAAAATTGTCTGATACAAACAATTAGGTACTTGGTAAGTGCATGTGCAAAACAATTTCATAGTATTTTTTTTGCACGATGGGAATGCAACTTCCTTCATAATTTTATATAGTATTCCTTGTGAACTATACCTTTTAAAAGTCAATAGCAAGCTCCTTCTGATGTGACTTTTCCAAGTAAACTATTAAAGTGAAAGACTTAAATAACAAGTATACAATATTTCTTCACCATGAAATTGACCACACATTTGCATTTCACTATTGCTAACCAACGTTTTATCATGGTAACTGACATTAAATCTCGGTAACTGACATTACATTTTCCACTTGGTAACTGACATTACACATATTTAATGGCCCCCTATGGCTTGATTGTTAATTGGTAATCTTTAATTTTGGTGGAGAAGGGAGGGGTGTTACCTAGAGAGGAAATCTACCAAGTTTCATATAATATATCCTCTTTTCCAGGAAATGAGAAAAAAAGTTCATGTTTTTGGTATTAAACTGACATTACATGTACATACTTAACCAATATTTTTTTATCAGATAAATTAATTACTGGTGTTTCTTTCTATGGGATTTTATAAAGTGTTATGATAGCAAGCTAAATCACAGGCGAAAACATCATGATCATACCTGTTCTTTAAAAATCTGTCAAAACAAAATATGTATCAATATACCATTTTCAACACTAATTTGTATCCATACTTCGGCAGCCATTTTAAAATAAAAAATGGCTGCCAGAGTCAGAAAAAAATTTTGTCCCAGAAACTTCGGGTCTTGTATTATTAAAAAACATAAAGCATTTGACATGAATATCAACTTGATTTGTTTGCCTCTGTGTCCATCTGTGGTGAAAATGCCCTAGGGTGCTTTTTGAATCCCCATGGTCGCGCCTGGTATCCATCAATTAAAGTGGCCCCCCTGGGGTTCAGTGTTAAACAGGATACAAAGATAATAGGCATGGGTGTGATGTACCACATTTCAAAAGGCAAAAGAAATGTGCTCTATAATTAAAAATGAAAATGATCAAAATTACCCAACTTAATTGTAATTTCTATCAATAAAATGCTATTGATAAAAAATTCTCCATAAGGGATTCTTGAACAGAAATCCCATGCCTGAATTGCTTCCACAGCACAATCGTGGTTGCTAACAACAAATACAAAATCAAGGGCCAATGGCGTTTGTGAATGGCTCTATCGATAAAGTTCTCCTGAATCAACCGTACATTTTTTTATTCAGTCAGACCGTCTCTTTTCTACCTCCTTGCCTGGCCAGACCTCCTGGGAGATAGAGGGGCTGTACCATGAGCGTCATCGAACGGTGTTGTTTACGCTTTATAAATTCACAATATCATTATTATTCATAAAGCTTTCTGTGTTCGCGAACACAAGATTTTACAAAGGAGTAGAATCAATTTTATCAATAAAGAAAATAATAATTTGCCCTGATGGTACAGAGTTTGATAGTTAAACCAACTGTATACATTAATGTCAAATTCTGCTATTAAAGCCCCTGCCCCCCATCCCCTTCCCCCGGATTAATATTTTGCCTTCACCCAACCGAATGTAAAATGTGAAAATACAAGGTTTGTTTTATATGCAGACGAAAATACAAATGCAACATTGACTTTAGCCCAAAACTTGATGAAATATGTTTTTCATGGCTTAAAATTGTCAGCATTCTGTCTGCATTATACCATTAGAAACTCATTTTCTCTCTCATTTTCTTTGTCTGTGCTTGTGCTTGCTCAACAGTTACTGACATGTACTCTTCAATGCACACAAAATGTTATGCCTTCTTATAAATCCTCTTTCAATAAATTTTCCTTCTCCTCCTTCTTTCCACTCCTCCTTCCCCCTTCTTCTCTTCCTCTTCTCTTCCTCCTCTTCACTTTATCAAAGAAAAAGAAATGGTGCTATAAACCTAGTCTGCTGTGCGAACCCTTCACTCAAGTTAAGGGGTCTGAGTGCGCATCCTACATGTACTATGGCTTGTGTACTGAAGGCCCTCTCGCTCAGAAATTGAAACAGCAAGTTTAGTACGTGCTAGTCTTGTGTGAAGACCCACTTCTTGATCAAAGTTTCAATTGGGGGTCTATGCCTGAAGACTACTTTAAAACCATCACATATTATCATTCCTTTTATTTTTTATTACATTTTTATTAATTACTATAAAACCATCACATATTATCATTCCTTATATTTTTTATTACTTTTTTTAATTACTATAAAACCATCATATATTATCATTACTCTTGAATGTGAGTGCCATTAAAAAATAATTAACAACAAGATTACTATTATTTCTATTCTCGTTATGAGATATTTTAATAGTAAATACTCACAAGACAAAGACGAGTGAAGCTAGGAGGCAGATGGAATAGATCATCACTCGGCAACAGGAGTTGTCCTTCTGATCCATGTGCATCTTGCCACCACAATTCTTGCAGCAACACCGGCAACAGCAGAAACAAAGGGCCACGATGGGAAAGATGAGAACGAAGAGCAATCCCAGGACAAAGCAGATCGCAAAGCCCATCAGATTTTGCTGGTACTGGAGGTGAAAATTAAATTTTAAAAAATTGTGTTTACAGATAAATACATGTAGAATGGTGGATGATACATTCCATACTGGTATGAACAAAATACAAGAATATAATCAATATTAAACTGATCAGAGTGCCTGAAAATTGAAAGGGGATTATATTTGGAAGTCATAAAGGGAAGTTGAAGAATGGGATATACATTCAGAGTACATGCAGTTGTACCAATATTTGGTGTTAAATTCATAATGCAATATCATCATTAATATACACTGTACTGTACATGTATAGTCATGTCCATGTGTGTAAATAATTTCTAATATGTGAAAGCCAGTGTCCTGAGGAAATATCTATGTCTGTATCATAGTCTTTGAAATTGAATTGAAATTGAGTTGAATGCAAGAGCTGGCAGATTCATTCAGATTTATTTTTATTGATCTTTATATTAAAAGCATGAAACTTTGCCCTCCACTGGCAGTACATACATGAATATATTAACACTAAACAAGTTATACTCTAAAGAGACAGAGTGAGAGGGAACCATGCAGAATATAATACACCTCACACAAAAATGTGAAATTAAATTTTAACAAAAGATTGAAAACATCATTTTGAAGGGTGACTGTGAACAAATAGTTTCACTGAAGGATAAAAAATTTAATTTTTGAATTATTTTTGTCAACATGAACTCGATAAATAATAATAATATCGATGATGATGACCATTATGATGATGATAAATTATCATCATCATCATTATCATTATTATTATTATTATTATTATGATGATGATGATGATGATGAAAATGATAATTATAATAATAACAATAATAATAATAATAATAATAATAATTAAATAATAATGATGATGATGATGACGATGATAATGATGACAATGATGATGAAGATGATAAGGATGATAATAATAAGAATGATGATGATGATGGTGATGATTATAATAATAATAACAACAACAACCAAATAATAATGATAAAGAATAAAAAATGTACTTGTTGGTGAATTATTTGGCAACATGAAGTCTATAAAAAGCATATTAACCTTACCCTTGTGATATTATCCGTGAGCAAGGAAAGATCTATACTTGAAGGGTCTCCTATGATGGTGTTGATCAATTCTGAAATGAAATAAGATACAAATATGAATTTATATTTATAACAAGTTGGTCAATGTAGTAGGAGAGTTGTCTGGATAATTCAGGTGTCAGCTAGAACGACAATGATTACATCTGGTGTTAGATCCTAAAACTATGAACTCTACCTTTATTTTTTTCTCCTTTCCTATCCTTTTTATTCCAGAGAATAAAAGGAACCTTTATTTAATACCAATATGAACCAAAATAATAACAAATCAAATTATTGTACATAATTCTTTTTCTTTTACAGGCATTCTTTTTTATACATATTTTATGCAAAACAAACAATTCAACATCTTTTTCATGAATGAAAGAGTACTAGTGATGAATTTTTTTTTTTTTAATGGTAATATCATTATATCTTTCACTGCTCTCTATTTGTAGGCCTACATGTCAAGTACTTTGCAAGATTGGGGCCAATCTTTTATTTAAATTTTTGATTACATGTAACTCCTTTTTTTCCCCACCATACTGTTTTTGTCTGTTCTGTGCTTGTTTTATTTGTTTGTTTTTCTTTATGAGTTAAAATATTTCATTGTGTATTTACACTCACTTCAGCTATATTTTCTATTGAATTTGCTTCAATTTCATATGTATATTAAATCTTGCAATTTAATTATTTGGGGGCCGGAAATGTGGAAATGAACAATAAAATTTGAACATTAAAATTACACAGGCAGGATTGGCATAATTCCATGTAGCCGAACTGCCGAAGTTGCATTTCGCTGTCATTTGGGCAGAAATGTCAATCTCCCCCATTGACTTTTATTAGACAAATTTTTTTTTCTTCAAAATCCTAATAGAAAGTGTGTACATTTTTAGATAACAAACAAAGAGGAAAATAGGCGTACATATACTTTGAGACTAGTGCATGGACAAAAATCCCAGGGTAATTTCATCCCAACAAAGAGCTGATTCTAAAAAAAATAATTAAATCAAAATCAGGAGTGAAACAAGAAAAGTAGTGTCTCTTTTTCTATTTCATCTTTAATTTTGTTTACAAAAAAACCCAGACACACCCACTATTTGTTGGGTTTTTTATTGTATGAATAAAAAATATTTCATTTTTTGTAGATTTAACTTTAAGGAAGTTTTTCAAGGAAACATAATATTACCATATTAGTATGAACAGTGGCAATATATATTTAGGGAAGGATAGAACTTTGAAGTTTGATTCATATTACAAAAACTATATACTTCATGATAATCAAATAGGAAGAAATAGTAAATGATGGACATCATCGGTTCCCTCATTTGCATACTGATCAGGATGTGCATACACAGTAAAAAAAGAATTATACAACGCTGTTTACTATATGAACCTTACAGTAATTGTTTAAACAGTTTAAACAGGTGTTTAAATCTTAAGCAACAAAGTTTAATTTTCAGTATCTAATTTTCAATAAATTAAACATGATTGTTTAAACGGTTAAACAAATACTGTGAGGTTCATATAGTAAACAGCGTTGTATAAAAACTTAAACAGCGTTTTTACTGTGTACTATACACTATGGCCCATATTCTGAAGTCGGGTTTAACTTAAACTCAGGTTTAAAGTTGTGGTTTAAGTATGGGAAGCCAAAAGTATCAAAATTTTATTAAGTTGTATGTTTCTTATGTTTACTGTGCTCTTTCCTGATTCATCGATGGTGAAGACAATCATCTATTTATACTTCCTACACAATTATGAATGATTTGAGAGCAAAATGAGCTGAAATATGATATCTCTACTGTGAGTGATTTATGTAACAATTGGCAGTCCATACTTAAACCACAACTTTAAACCTGCGTTTAAGTTAAACCCGACTTCAGAATACGGGCCTATGAAACTGTTTTGAGAAAGTAAAACTTTGAATGTGTCACTGCTTTCATATCTTACATGTGTACCTGTACATCCGATTTTGATGAAATTTTCAGCATTAGGCTTGTTTAATTCTTCTCCTTAATATTCAAATAAACGTTTTGTTTGTGTGAACTTCCCCTTTCAACACAGCTGAATGCTTTGCACCCACTGGCCCTTTGGTTCATTACCTTTTCCTTTATCCATTGCATAACATCCCTTTCCTCATTACCAATCAATGTGTCAGGATACTGTCTTTAAAAAACAATGCACTTTGCATGGAATAAACCAATTAATTTTGAAGACAAATGCATCCAGGCTGTAATGTACATGCATGTCCCTTGTTAAAAAGTTTGTGAACTTGTGTCATCTAAAAATCCACCACCCCCTCCCCCATCTGTACATGTATGTATGTATGTACATGTAGGCCTTAAATTACAGAACTACATGTACATGTATTTGAATAATTTTATCTAACAGAATGCTCACAATATTAAACAAGTCAGGTTTTTTTTATGGAAAAGATAAAAGGTTGGGCTTTGTAATATGGAAAAGAGAGATAGAGAGACTCCACTGAATTTGTTTGCTCATCCATTAATATGTTGTTCAACTGAAACTATAGGTACATGTATGTAAATACACTATATACATTTTACTACATACAAACATGCAGTCAACATCATGGTGGTCAAGACAGTGTAGACATCCGAAAATCGATCAATATCGAGCACCTTTACAATGCAAACACCCTGAAGCCGATATCCCACAATTGGCTGTGTTGTGACGACACAGACCGTATCTATCATAAAGAATGCATCAACGCACTTATACCAGACCTGTAGCCTTTCATTGGAGTGATGTGTATTCGCTCAGCCCTACCCTTTTAATTATCCTTTTCAACATCGCTGCTTAATTTTTGGATAAATAATGGACAGCATGTTGGTCATTCATTTAGTGGATCTGTGCAGCAGTGGTTTCATTTGACGTGAAAAGAATGGAAAGAGTAATATCAAAGGATGAATTTTTCAAGAGTTACATCTTGGATAAAATATGTGGGTTTTTTATCAATTGGGAAAGTGCTCTCAAAATATAAAGTCTGAGCTCTTTTAATACTGTAGACAGCATCAATGCCAAGCGACCTTGCATTTTTTCAAATCAAAATGCTGAAATATTTTTGTTATTACAAGCCTGCTACAAAATAAAATACATACCGTACACAAATAAAGATGATTAAATTTCCAAAGTTACTTTGAATTCACTATCAGATGGATGTAAAAAGTATCATAAATCCAACTCTCAAGCAATTATTATGGGAGGGAAGCAATACAGTGTATTACTTTGACAAGGGTTTTAACTCTGATATCTTTCAATAAACCAATGGAACAAATAAAAAATAAAAAATTAATAAAAACAGATTCGAAAGGTTTAAAATAAAAGAGGAATGTTGTAACTATTCCCTGTTCTCACAATGAGAGAAAATTAAACACAGCAGTATTATCCACAGTAGATGTCTCATATTTTACAGCTACTTCAAAGTACAAAACCATGGATATTAAAATTTAAGACTTTTTTAAGGACAAGTCCACCCCAACAAAAGGTTGATTTGAATAAAAAGAGAAAAATCCAACAAGCAAAACACTGAAAATTTCATCAAATTTGGATGCAAAATAAGAAAGTTATGACATTTTAAAGTTTTGCTTAATTTCACAAAAACAGTTACATGTACCTGCACATCCTGGTTGGTATGCAAATGAGGAGACTGATGACATCATCCACTCACTATTTCTTTTGTATTTTATTTTATGAAATATGAAATATTCTTATTTTCTCCTCATTGTCAAGTGAAATAATTAATTCCTCCCTGAACATGTGGAATTAGCATTGTTTGATACTATATGGTTTAGTCAAGTTGGTCCATATTGTCAAATCTGTAAAAAATGAAATAGTGCATAACTCAAACAATAAAAAACAAAAGAAATAGTGAGTGATGGACTGTCATGGACATCATCGACTGACTCATTTGCATGTCACTGAGTTCTGCATACCATCACTGTTTTGTGAAAAATAAGCGAAATTTAAAATGCCATAACTTTCTTATTTTACATCCGATTTTGATGAAATTTTCAGCGTTATGCTACATGTAGTTTGATTTTTCTCTGTTTATACAAATCAAGTTTTTTCTGGTGTGGACTTGACCTTTAATAATAAAACTGCTGTGATATGGAAATCAAATATTTACAGGGTTTCATGATCATCGGTCCCCTTCTCTCCAAAAACTAACAAGGAAATTGCAATAAACATTACAAAAGTCAGAAGTTAAGAAACTATATCATTTTCAAATAATGGCTCAGATTTGTATCATATTACAGTATGAAACTTTCAAGTTTCATGCATCAATTTCATATGTTCTCACCATTTTCAGGTATCAGAATGGTAATTTATTCCATCCTAAAATGTAAACAACTTGATTTATATTTCAAACAGTAAATGGAAAATAAATGAATGAAAACCATCATTTGAACTATAAAAAGAATTTTTGAAATATGTGTTTCTAATTAAAGGTGTCCATACATGTAGCCTGAATCAATGCAATTAAAAAGAATAATTTCAGTGAATTGCCAGTCATTCCTTCTATTCCTGTGCCTAACAATCAGGACATTGTCACATGTATTTTGTTTTGGTTGCTATGCCAGCCTTCATATTCTAGCAATAACTTTTTTTCTTCTTTTACAGGATTTTGCTTCACTTCACTTTTTAATATTCCAAACCAACTTCTGTTGTACCTCTCTCTCTCTCTGTCTTTTCCAGTATGTGACACATGACATGTTCTTCTTCTGATATTTTGGGGGAAATCTTTTCTCTTTTTTAATGAGTCTTGATCATATCCCATCTCTGAATTAAAAAAGAAACACAATGAGACAACATCTCAACAGTAACACTCTCCCACAATGTGATTTCTTCGCTCCAGGCCAAAAATATATATATATTTTTTATTTTTAGAGGCCTTTTCACAACTGTCTGCCTAAATCTGCAACATTGGATAACCTTTGCAATGAATGGGGGCTTTCCACTGGGCCCCGTCTTTATACAAAGAGTTGCGATTGATCCGATCAATCGCAACTATGGAAAGCAAGCAAAGTCAACATATAAAATGCATGTTTGCTAAAAAAAAAATTATAGATATGAATGTATATCCATAAATTCATTGATTTCTTGACAATTTCGTGTGTTCTCCTTTGTTTACAAATCACATTTTGCAAATTTCCTGAGAAAAAATTGTGAGACTGATGGATTTCCATAGAGTTACGATTGATTGATTGAATCAATCGTAACTCTTCGTAAGATCCTTTTTTTATGGTTTCCAGGTCTCTTTTGAGCATTTGGGGGTGAAATCTCCCCGAGCCCCAGCTTACTTCGCTCTCTGATTACATTCAGATCTTCTTGTCGCCCAGCAACAATGGTTATCAGTGAAGCAAAATGAATCTCTCACTACAATATGTGCATGGAGCTGCACAGTGCTTTGATTGCCACACCATTCCTGATCATCGTCGGGTGACATTTGAAAACCACTTTCATTTCATGAATGATAAATGAAATCCGTTTTCATCTTTGTAAAAGCAGGCACGAATCCACGGTGTGCCAAACTATGTACTACAGTGGTCTGAAAGAAAAAAACAACACTGAATATCTTCTTCTAACTATTGGGGCTGAATTCACATTAGGTGGTGCTGCACCAGCTTTTAGTTTTTAGCCCGATCGGCCCTCTTCGCGATTAATTTCGAGATTCAAGAAACCCCATCTCCACCATCGCAAGAAGAGCAATTCGTGTTCAAGCAAGGCATCGATGCATTATGGTCTGACACCGTGAAAACATAATCCAGAGTGCGTCTGCACCTGCGAATTAGCGGGGTAATTCGTAAAATAACACGCAATTTTGCAAATAATCCCAAGTTGACCTGGGATTACAATCTCGAGATTAATCCTACGAACTAGCGCAATAATTGCGTCTCCATTACAAATAATCTTGAGATTGTTCAGATCGGGATAATTTGCCGGATCAGAAATAGCGCGCTAATTTGAAAACTCGGGCTGGTGCAGACGGCCCTATCTAGATTATGTACGGAAGTTTTTTTTCCAAACAGCAGGAAAATGATCAAATGGGAGCTGGGGGCAAGTTCGCCCCTAAAATGCTCCAAAGAGCATTGGCGAACCATTTAAAAAATAAAATGATCCTAAAATTCCCATATTAAAGGTCCTGTGTAAAATGCAAAAATGGGCAAACATTGACAGATATGAGCTAAAAAAAAAAGTAGCTCCCCCCCCCCCATCCCTTCCAAACAGCTATGCATGTGATTTGGAACTAAAGCTCCATAAGGGGCTTTCACAATTTCTCTTGCAATCGTTTGCGATCACTTGGTCACAATATATGTTGCACACAATCGCGACGGTTGTAAGCAATCGCACCACCAATTGTGAAAAGGGCTCCAGAACCACTTATTGGTCAAAATGCCAATTATGGTCTGTGCTAAAAGACAAAATTACTCTAGTACTACGTTCATTTCCCTCACCATTCTTTTTGTCACATCTCATCACAATTGCGAGTATGGATTCATAATCATATTGAAATGAAATTGAAACAACATGAAGTCTCTATTTAAAAAAGAGGTAAACAAAATAAGGTCACTGATTTGAAATTAACTCATATTGAAGAAATGAGGGATATATTTTCCATAACAAGTGGAATGCCTCTGGCCGTCTCACCTGCATCACGCGATTCAATATAGCAGCAGTGCTGATTTTGAAAACTACTATAACTCGCACAAGATGTTCAGTGATACTTGGTTACTCTTATTTCCACGTTTTATGAACTAGACCAATACACTTATAGAGATATGATGGCAATTCAACAAATACCCCCAACGTGGCCAAAGTTCTTTGACCTTACATGACCTTTGACCTTGATCATGTGACCTGAAACTCGCACAGGATGTTCAGTGATACTTGATTACTATTATGTCCAAGTTTTATGAACTAGACCAACACACTTTCAAATTTATGGCTGTAATTCAACAAATACCCCAATTTGGCCAAAGTTCATTGACCCTAAATGACCTTTGACCTTGATCATGTGACCTGAAACTTGCACAGGATGTTCAGTAATACTTTATTACTATTATGTCCAAGTTTCATGAATCAGATCCATAAACTTTCAAAGTTATGATGGTAATTCAACAGATACCCCCAATTCGGCCAAAGTTCATTGACCCTAAATGACCTTTGACCTTGGTCATGTGATGTGAAACTCATGCAGGATGTTCAGTGATACTTGATTAACCTTATGTATAAGTTTCATGAACTAGGTCCATATATTTTCTAAGTTATGATGACATTTCAAAAACTTAACCTTAGGTTAAGATTTTGATGTTGATTCCCCCAACATGGTCTAAGTTCATTGACCCTAAATGACCTTTGACCTTGGTCATGTGACATGAAACTCAGGCAGGATGTTCAGTAATACTTGATTAACCTTATGGCCAAGTTTCATGAACTAGGTCCATATACTTTCTAAGTTATGCTGTCATTTCAAAAACTTAACCTCAGGTTAAGATTTGGTGTTGACGCCGCCGCCGCCGTCGCCGTCGGAAAAGCGGCGCCTATAGTCTCACTCTGCTATGCAGGTGAGACAATAAAAAATGTTCATCCCAAATAGTATACATGTATTATATTGAATTCAAAAGAAAGAGGCAGAGGCTCTTCAAAGGCTACAGTGTATTTTTATATTTGGGACAGATTACGGGGCTCGTTTATTTTCGGGGCACATCAGCCCTTCATCATTTCAATTATTTTTTAAATTCCAAACGAGTATTAAAAGCTATACTGTACCAAAGTAACATGGGCTTTCATGGGGAAGTTCACCCCGACAAAAAGTTTATTGTAAAAATAGCGAAAAAATAATACCAAATATTGGGGAAGGTCTGAGGAAAATCCATCATACCTGTACATTAAAAAGTTATTAGAATGTTGATTCTTTGATTTATGACATAATATGCCAGCAGCTGGTAAATTCTGTCATTTTCTCAAAAGATTGAAAATAGTTTTTAGAAGTACATGTTCCTTCTCAGTTCAGTACATATCAACAGATAAATCATTTTTACACCCACACCTGAAAGAAAGAAATCTTTGTAATCATGAAAAAAAAAAAAAAATGTATTACATGTATTTACATCTAATGAAATATGAGGCAGGTGCTCGTTCGCATGACATCACAAATCAAAAACTTTAAAATTCAAATATATTTCTTAATTTTTAGGATTTCCCTCAAACCTTCACCAAAATGTTTAATTATGTATTCCAATGTTTTCAAAACACTTTTCTTCTGGGTGAACTTCCCTTTTAATGAGCTTGGAAAGAATATTGACAGACTTCACCATCCTGTACATACAGTTGAGGCCCAAACCCAAAGTTTACATACACCCATGGAATCTGTTCACCTGCCAAACATTGTAAAATTTACTCAGAAATGCAAATACTACCATGACGAATTTGGTATCAAATGAAAGAGCGTATTAAGCACTTTCACAAAATTAGGATGCCGTTGGGATTTACAATTTAAGTACAGTATATTTCAGGTGGAAATTTCTTTGAAGAAGAAAAAAGTAATATTCATGCAAATGTATTCTATTATTATATTTCCAAACATCGTTTTGTAGAAATGTAATGTCAAATCTATGATTTATATTACATTTTCTATAACAATAATAATAGGCATTTACATAGCGCCATCTATCTAGAAATATTCTATTCCGAGGTGCGTTATTATTATTACCCCGGCTTCTTTATGATGTGACACCACTGAACAAAAAAGTGTAATATGAAATGTTTGTGTTGAGAAGTAACCATTATATATATGAAATGTTTTTGTCAAGTTTTTGTTTTTAATTTAGTCTAAACTATGAAGATTTTTTGGGGAAAATGACAACTAAACATTTTTCAGCTCCTGATGAAACAGCAATGTGATGAAGGGGAATGACATACTCATTTGTTTGATATCAAATTTGTCAAGATAGCACAAATATTTCACAAGATATACAAATGTGGTGATTTTATGATGTTTGGCAAGTGTCAACTTTGCTTTCAATTTCCTGGGTGTATGTAAACTTCTGGCCGCAACTGTAGCAGAGTACACATCTGGAAAGTCCATGCTGGATTTAAATCAATGCACCATGCTAATGTTTATAGAAACAACCTTTTTTTATAGAAAGGCTGAGCTGAATTGAGAGTCGGAAAGCCAAGATCGGGTAGCTGACTCAGAAGCTAGCGCACTGTGACTCAGAAAGATCTGAGCCAAGGTTCACAGGCTGCCTCATACGGATTAGGAACAGGTCACAGGGACATCACCAAGACATATGTTATGCATGTGAATTCTGTAATCTTCTGTTCAGGTTGGCAGTAGGCCCTACTCTGTATTTCCATGCCCATATTAAACCAGCATGTATCAATAATCCTGCACAATTCCCTACCAATTTTACAGAAAAGCAAGATACAGTAGTAGTACGTTGACTGCACATAATGATGAATGGTGAAAGAGGCCTGCTTGCTTGTTTGTCATTAAAAAGGAACAATATGAAGTTCAATATAGTTGTGCTCAATAGTTAGTAAACTTCACTACAAAATGTACTGAGTGTCACTAGCGTACCTAAGGGGGGGCAGGGGAGGCCGACTGCCCCCCCTAACGAGTCACAACTGATACAGGGGACGTGCCCCCCCCCCTTCTGAGAAGCCAAATTAATAATTTGTAATGTAAAAATGCAATAAAAACAAAAACAGACGTGCACCCCCTCTTTTGAACCTGAAGACCTTTTTTTTTTTTGGGGTTGTCAAATTTTTTTCTGGTAAGAAATCCTTTATTTGTGGTTGAAGACCTTTTTTTTTTTTTTTTGCTTGTCAATTTTTTTTGCGGACAAAATATCCTCCAAAAAATTTGCCCCCCTTCTGGAAAATCCTAGTTACGCCAGTGCTGAGTGTTGAATGTACATACTATATTGACAACAACACGACAATGTTTGAGCGAGCCCAGAGAAACAAACTTTATTGAATGTAATATTTCATCACCTGACTTCAAAATATGGCAGTACTTCAACACTTTAAATATATTCATTTTCTGGTGGGTTTCGCTAACTTTTTAGCACCACTGTATATGTAAAATAATGTAGTGTATAAAGTGTCACATTGTTTGACAAGTCAGACAAGTCACAATATTAGGATAAAGTTGTTATTCAAAGATTGATGGGTGTGGCTACTTTTTTCCCCATTTTCTGTTGAGTTTGTGTACAAGTTATATTGTATTTCAATTACCACAGCTACATGTACAGTGTTGTCATTTTATAGAAATTCCTTTTTTCATGGTACAGTATTAAAAATGAGAATTTTGATCAATTAACACTCCTTTGCTCATCATTTGGTAATTTACAAAGAGAATGAGATATCATTTGCTTCCTGCACAGATCTGCAGTACATTATCTCCTTTTCAAAGCAAATATTTTCTACGCAAACAGCAGACCTCTATAAACATGATGCAAAACAAAATAAAACAAATAATCATAGTAAGCGGCATCAGATGGTCTTGCAATTTTGTTTTTATTCAAACTTTCCCAAGAGAATCAACCATTCCATCAGCAAATTATAGTTCCTATTCAGTTTCAATCTATCTGTTTGTAGATGGGCAGATGGTTGAAGCTCATCTCCACAAACATTTCAAAACTACATGTACATGCTGTTGTTTTTTTCAAATTAAGAATAAAACTAATTACATGTAGGCCTATATCTTTAATTGACACCTATTAATGATATTGTACTTTACGTACTTATATTCTGATTATTAAGAGTTTTCTTTCTTAATTTTTTTTCTTCAGAATTGCAAAGTGCAGACCCATAAAAGAGAAAACATATTTTCAGTTCTCTTGACCTATTTTCTTCTCTTTTAAAATCAAGTACCTGTTACATTCAAACAAGTTTAATCCTCCTCATTGTGACTAAGTAAAAACATATAGATGAATTTTTATTACAGATAGTTTTTTTTTTATGGTTGTCCATCTTTGAGGGTCATGTTGTCTTGTGGTTAGAGCATCAGACTCATGATTGTGAGGTTGTGAGTTCAAATCCCTGCTCAGTCATTATACTAAAAAAAGGCTGGAGAGTAATTTCTGTTATTTAAAAGATCAGCCACTATGTTTCCTATTTAAATCTTACCATTATACCAGCTTTGCATTGATGTGCACAGCAGAAAATTGCTTTGCTGAGTTCCTCAACAGAAACAGATTTCTTGGCCCCCATCCTTTTATCGTTTGCAATATACTGTATGTTAATATCATTTCAAATTGCAATTGTAATTGTAAGTAAGATTTCATGAAAAAACAAAGATCATAAAAAAATTTCCTCATCCCCTTACTTTTACAAAATATTTCATTTCTTTTACTTACCATATGGGGGTTCTCCCGGGGAAACTGATGATAGAAAGTTCCCAATAAAATCCCATGTTGTTGGCAATGGGAAGCTACCCTCGTCAAACTCTGCGGGCGAAGAGTATGGCCGTCCTTCTGGGAGATCCGCGTATGTGATATTCCCATTGATATTCACCGAAACGTTACCAGCCGCCGTCGTCCCGTGAATGGCAAAGCACGCAATTAACGTTCCCAAGCACATTACATGCAGATAAGTTCTGTTCGGTTTCTCCATTTTTTTTTTGTGTGTTTGTTTAAACTATCAATCTGGCTTCTGGAAGCTACAGGTACACCAATGTAAATGTTCAGCCTGTCCAGGCAGCGGGCAGGGTCTCTGTCTTCTTCCTGTCACAGTCTGTTATGATCTCTCTCTTCTTGTGCCACAAATTTTATCTGACCTGCAATTGAATAGTACAAAAAGGGTGCATTGAGATTTAATGAATAAGGTATTTGACAGGAATTCAGTAGTCCGCAAAACAAATACAGTCCCCAAGGATGCCTGGTCGATAGTTCCATAGTTCCTTTTGTCATTTTCCTTTTCAGTTGAATTGTTTCCTGGTTCAATTTTACACTAGAAATGTGAAAATTGTATCAGTGATGTCATCATTATGACAAAGCAAAGGACAATATGCAAATATGTATTTGAGTGAGTCATTTGTCTATTGTAAACATGCGTAATTTGCAACATGCTATGATTGCAAATCATGTATTTGAGTTAGCCATGAACACTAATAGGAATTAATGGTATGTTCTTGTAAACAAAAAATGGCATTAGAAATTAAGCAATTATTAGAGCAAATATCAAGTTTTCATGTAAATTAATATTTCACACTAAATCAATAATCAAAATGATGACAATGTATATGCATACTGCTGCTATTGTTACTGTTAGTATAGACTCTACTCACTATAAGCGGAGAAAATGTTACACTTATGAAATTTAATGAATAATCAACTTTATAAACAATGAATGAATAGACTAGTTTGAATTTCGTACCACCCCCCCCCCTTCCACTCTATCAAAATCGTCAATATTGGCTATAACTATTCAACTTGGTAAATTCGACGAGAAAGATCTACATCATACATGTGTAGCTTATGAAAATAAGGATAATGTGATATATATGACTCAAGACATATTAAATTAAACCTTTACTTATAATTTTTATTTAAATTATAAAGAATCATTTCTTTTGTGTGTTTTTGACTGGGAATAAAGATTCTTCCAGATCCATATGATAAAAAATAGATCTGTGCGACTCATCAGGCCGAAGTTACTGGTTAGCCTAGGTTTCAATCTTTCATTCTATTCACGTTCACTAGTATTAAGGCTCTTGAAAGCCATAGAAAAATAAAATATAACAGTCACTAGTGACTATGTAGTACTAGTAGATCATGACACAGTTGATCTATTGATTAATAATAGTCTAGATCTATATCCAGATCAATGGAGAAAACTGATATCCAGATCAATGGAGAAAACTGATAAATGGCTAGATCCAGGGTTGTAATAAAAAACGTTTATTTAAAAAAACAAATAAAACGTTTTTTATTGTTTTAAAACGTTTTAAATCGTTTTAAAACGTTTTTTTCCCCCAACGAACGATGGAATTTTCTGTAAATCAATTGAACTATACATTTAATACTGTATTATTTAAGCTCTTGATGTTTTAAATACATTTTTGGAGTAAGTAAGAGATAACTACAATTTTTCTCACTGAATTTCCAAAAGAAAAGTTCATATTTTCCCAAAAATTAATAAATCATTGAAATTGAATGCAAAAAAGTACATTGACATTTTATAAGTTTATTCCTCATACATGTACATACATTTGAGTCTTGTCAATCTAGGGGGTGAGAAGAATTTGCACAATGTAAGAAAATGACATAATCTAAAGACTATGGGCTTTCAAAGCTTGATTTCATTTAATCAATATTCTTCATTTCATTTTAATAAATTAAACCAATTTTAGTGAATGAAATACAAGTTTGGGTTTAAATCTATAAATAAAGCCCTTATTTCTTTAATTGAAGATTTCTAGTCAAAATGTTTTTTAGTGTTTGTTTTAACTTTTTTTTTTATATTTCTTATGAACAGTTTTTTTGGTTAGGTTTTTTTTTTAATGGAAATTATTGACGCTAATTTTCCAATCATGTACAAATATTGGTACAGGTACGAATGTTGGCAAAAAATTCACATTGGCTTTATACATGAAATCACGTTATTGAGCAATTCAGGGTCTGACATGCACTTGTGTAATATCATAATCACATACCCATGCATGCATCCCAAAAATAGTCTTGAACAATATGGCGTGGCCCTGTCATGCTCATGGATTCATCATAGAAAATTTTTAGGGGGCCATTACGGTCCCCTGGGATTGTTAGGGTTAAAGGTCAAGTCCACCCCAGAAAAATGTTGATTTCAATCAGTAGAGAAAATTCAAACAAGCATAATGCTGAAAATTTCATCAAAATCAAATGTGAAATAAGTTACATGTATGACACTTTAAAGTTTCGCTTATTTTTCACAAAACAGTAATACCAACCATCTCAGTGATATGCAAATGAAAGAGTCGATGATGTTCCTCACTATTTTGTTTTTTATTGTTTGAACAATACAATTTCAATTTTTACAGATTTGATAATAATGACCTACTTGACTGACCCAAAAAATGTTAAAAACAATGGTAGTTCCACATGTTCAGGGAGGAATAAAACTTTATTTCACATGACAATGAGAAAATAACGAAATACAAAATAAATAGTGAGTGAGTGATGTCATTAGTCCCCTCATTTGCATACCGACCAAGATATCTAATTGTTTTGCATAATTAAGCAAAACTTTAAAATGTCATAAGTTTATCATTTTACATCCGATTTTAAATAAATTTTCAGCATATACATGTATTTTTCTTGGGGTGGACTTGTCCTTTAAGGTTTGCTAGCTGACAATCTTATACTGAATTAAACTACTTTTCTTCATCTTTACGAAGCGCAAAGTTTCACCTGTTTTTGTATGTACCTCAAGAATACAATGTCAATTTTTTCAGTCTATTTGTAAAGTATTTTATGCTTTTGCAACTCCTCCATTCATTCAAGTACTACTATTACACATTTGAGCTTATTTTAAATAGTGTTTCTTTCCCTGTCTAAAAAGTGAGCACAACACTCAGATGTTTGTTATAATGAGAATATTCTATAGATTGATGTGCACAATTGAACAAGAGGATTTCAAGGAACATGACAAAGTGATGGAGAAAGGGGGATTAAGAAGGAGAGAGTGGTGTTGAAAAAGAGATTTAGTTAGAAGAAAATAATATACCACTTAAGAAATAAAAGAATTAAAAAAAATATTCATCTAAACTCACATCCATGACCATGCATATTTATAACACACAAGTCTATGAGGCGTTTTAAAACACGTTATTTTTGTTAAAAAAACGGGTGTTTTAAAACACGTTTTAAAACATGTTTTAAAACACACTGTTTAAAACGTGCCAACCATGGCTAGATCTAAGTTACATCATGTAAAACAGCATTTTACCATGATTTGGCATGGCCATGGGTTGGTCACTTGGTGAACTCAAGTCAAGTCTTTAACGTTGGAATTCTGACTTAATTAGACTTAGAGAACGTTTATGACTGTCTTTGAATTTATTATTTAGATCTAAATCAATGTTAGGCCTATATCTAAAAGTAACTAAGTTTATATTATAAAGTTATTTGATCATTCACTGCACTGTCAGACTCATATTTGTTTGAGTAAAAATTAATAGAAGTATGGTCAAGGTAAGACAAGACAAAGTTAATGAAAGTGCCAGTGAAAATTGTGTGGTACGTGGTGCACGACTCTGATATCTGATTCCCACGGAACGACCGCTCAGGCCTCGCTGCCCACAAGGCGGAACCAATTCCGGTACCGCTACCGCACCGATGTGGTTGCCTAGGCTGTGTGACGCCTATGCGTACCTTGTCACTCTCGATCACTCATAATCACATCAATAAACTCCTTTAAAAGGAGTCCTTTTACTAAAGAATACGAGCAAGAAGTCATAATAACAAGAAGTTCATTCAATAAATAAAAAGAGGGACGAATATTTAAAATCAGCAAATATGAAACAGTTGTGCAACAATGAAAATACCAAAATAAAACTCAAAGATCCTCACCGATTTCTACGACACTCATGACACTCTCGTATGGCTCTTGTATCTGAATTGATTGAATCGATCGACCGTACCGGACTCGACGTACGTCGACACCGTAAATACTTGAATATTATTGCAACCAATTGAAAATTTCGGTTGCAAATTTACACATGGTAGATTAATTTTAAGTTTGGAAAATGAATTTGAACGTTTTGTTTTAAAACGTAGCATCGATTTATTAGTGCACATTTTTAATTTATTTCAAGAATTATGATTTGTTGACCAAAAACTAACTATGACTTTATTTCTTGGCATTGGGCCATGCAAGCGGGCTTGTGACATTTCGACAGATCTGGGATTCTTTAATCAAGAAGAGGATAGACAGACAAGGGGAAGAAGAAGAAGAAGATGAAGGAGAAAAAGATGAAGGAGAAGAAGAAGAAGGAGGAGAAGAAGAAGGAGGAGAAGAAGAAGAAGGAGGAAAAGAAGAAGAAGGAGGAGAAGAAGGAGGAGGAATGGAAGAAGAAGAAGAATGGAAGAAGAAGAAGAAGTAAATAATTCCCGAAATAATTGCAAATTTCTGTTGCAAATTAACACATCAATTAGAAGTATGGAAAATGAATTTGAACTCTCTGTTTCAAAAAGCAGCATAAAATGTAAGTTAATTTCAAGAATTATGAGTGGACCAAAAAAATAAATTTGACTTTATTTCTTGGCCTTGGGCCAAAGCATGCAAGTGGGCTTGTGACACTTTGACAGATCTGGGATCTTTCCACTTGGAGATTAAAGCTCGTGGATAGTGTTGGTAAAGGATACAAAAATTCCAGTTGAATGAATCTTTTTTGTTGAATAACAATTGCTGATAATAAATCAATGTGAAAGTGACAAAATTTCATCTTGGAAATATCAAAATTTTAAATAAACTCTGAGAAATAAAATCAATTTCCTCGGCTGAATTCACTGACAATTAGCTGAATTTATGCGCACCGATATAGCGCCCACTTTCGTCCACGACTGATTTTTTCCCCCTGTTCGTCGATCGCTATTCCGTTCCACTTTTAGCAAACCGAAATATCCCTGCGAGCGTAGTCTGCTAATTCCGTATATGCTCGTCGGTTATTGTTATAGCATGACTTCCGTCGAGTTTCTCCCCCGGCGGCGAGTTCTGCGAGGAGCGCAGGCGACCATAACGTTGCGTTAGATTGGTTAGAGAGTTAAAAAAAAAACATGGGGACTGACTTACCCTTATGCTGTCCCTCTAACCTGTAGTTCACATGTTACTCTAGTTTTTTTTTAGGTTCACGAAAACGTACTGGAGATGTTTCTGTCAAAATTTTGGCTACAAATTTCCACGTGCGACAAGATTAGTTCATTGGCTGAACTATGGAGAGGATTGATTGAAATTACGGTATTCATGGTGCATGCACTGCGCGATGCGATGGACAGTGGCCACGCTCGCTCAGCTCGGCCTCCTGACATTCCCATCATACACATTTTTTGCGTGTACAACGATTGTGTTCATGTCTTTCACGTCATATTTCAGCGCATGCATTGGGGAAGGGAAATTTGGAAATGGGGAAAAGGGAGAAAAGAAAGAGAGGGAAAGATAACGAAAAAGAGTAATGTTTTGATCATGGGCAAGATTCGTATATCTAATTGCTACTGCAAATGCGAAGCACGAGTAGAATTTTTTAAATATATGTTTGGCCCATTAGCGTATACCTACGGGGGGCCGGGGCAGAGGCCAAGAGGGGGGCAGACTGCCCCCCCCCCTGACGAGTCACAACCCATGCAAGGAACGTATCCCCCCCCCCCCCCCCCCGCAAGTGGCCTGTTCCTGTGAACTTGAAGACCTTTTTTTTCTTCTTTCTTTTATGCTTGTCAATTTTTTTTTCTGGTACAAATTCCTTTATTTGTGTTTGAAGTCCTTTTTTTTGCTCGTCAAATTTTTGGGCGGACGAATTTGCCCCCCCCCCCCTGGGAAAATCCTAGGTAAGCCACTGTTCTGGGGCCCGTTACAGAAAGAGTTGCAATCAATCGCAACTCAACAAAAATCACGCGCAATTTGATTTTCGACCAATCAACAACGCGCATTTGGGACTTGCGCATGATTTTTAGAGTTGCGATTGATTGCATCTCTTTCTGCAACGGGCCCCTGGCCTGATAAACAAGGGACCTGCTTGTAGTTTTCATGAAGACGATACATTCTTGTTGGCCTATTTCAACAATCGAATAATGTGAGCACGAAGTGCGAGCTGAGCTTTTGAAATTCCAACCAAGAAAATTGATATTCTAAGCAATTTTTGTAATCCTGAACTACTAAACACTAAAAAAATACGAGCGCGAAGCGAGATGGGGAAAATTTTGAGATTTAGAGCTAAAAACGGGACTGGACACTATTCATGTTTTGTAATTCGTGCGTGAAGTGCGAGCAGAATATTGTTTATATTATAATCTCAATTAATATAAGCACTATTTCAATCACTAAAAATGAAAATTGGATGTGGATTGCATTTAATAAAATGATTCGAGCCTGTGAGCGCGAGCTGATATTTTTGTAAAATTATTTTGACCTAGCACGGGGATATTCTAAGGACATTTTGTCATCATAATGAAAATGGTAATTATCTACCTATTAAAGCGCGAGATGAAACTTGTCGACATTCTATTCTGAAAAAATACAATATAGTAATTAGCAATTCATGAAAATGTTCTTACCTTATTTGTTACTCTAATAACTAATAAGCCCGATGAAAGCGAGAAATTTGTTAATATCAAGTTCTGACAACTGGATATTGTAAGCATTGTATTTATGAATAGAAGACATTGGTTGATATAATCTTTAACAATTAATGCGAGAGCAAATCACGAACCGATTTTATTTTAATTGTCTTTTGACAATCATGTGATAGGTTTTGACAATCAGACCTGAATATGAATATTTTTGAGAATTCATTGAATATACGAAGACTAGGGTACTTGACAAATAATGCGAGCGCGTAGCGGGAGCTGCATTGATACTTGGACCATAAAACGGACTATGGCTGCACATAATAAAAATCAATTTATAAATCAAACAATAATGACAGCTCGCCTTGTTTTATTCACTTGTCTTCTTCCCCATTTTCTCCTCTCTTTTCCCTTTTCCTTTTTTTTTTTACTTTCCTTTTTTTTTTTGCTCCGCCACTACGGGGACCCGGGAACTTCGCCCCCTGGATCCGCCTATGAGATAGCGATAAAGCTGAATTTTAAAAAAGGAAGAGAAGGGATTAAGGAAAAGTGGAATTAGGCATATAAGAACACGCCCAGGTTGACGATCGAGGATTACAAAAAAAAACGAACGGGAGGAAAAAATGTGATGCCGTACATGACTTGTATGTGCCACGAAGTCTAAATCAGCTTGCTAATTTTTAATGTAATAACGATCGTAAAACCCTGCTGAATTTCGAAGAGGTTTCGCGGAGATACCATACAAGCATTAACATATCCTAGATAATGTTAAATCCTAGCCAAAGAATTTGGGGGCACGCCCCCCCCCCCCCAATTTTCGCTTTCATCGCGGTGTATATATGTAAAATAACATGGGTGTCCAGGGTCGGTCTTTACGGGGTTGGAGGAGATTGGATAACTGACACAATTAAGTTTGGTCCCTGAAAGTTTTTTTTGTTACATTTAGGCCTATTTTTACTTGTAATTTATTATTATTATTATCATTACTTTTTTTGAGGGGGTGGTCAGTAGCACTACCAGTCTAAAATTTCAAGGGGGGACAGAATTGCATAAAGGATAAAATTATTACTAGAAAAGCTGCAGGCGAGCAATTTTTTTATCACCCTTCAATACAAAAATCTAACTTTGTGATAGATTTTGACGTGATACATATCTCTTTATCATTCTTTTCTCTTCAATGGGGAGGGGGTTCCAAGTCACCAGGAGGGGGGGGGGGTGAGCTATGCTCACAAGGACTGCATAAGTTTATGCAAGCGCGACGAGCGAGTTTAGATGCTACCATTAGATTGCCATTATGATTCATTAAAAAGTATGATGATCAAAGGGAGATCGACACCCCCCCCCCCCTCCCCGAACCCTGAGCAATTCCTGGAGGGTATTGAAGGAGCAGGAGAAAGAAAATGGGGGAAAGGGGGAGTAAGGCGTGTGCATGTGCGTAAATGGATCTCAATTTATTTGAAAGGGGGGAAAATGGGTTATTCATAGTTTGTTCTAGGTGTTGTTTTTTTCGTACAGTAGTGTAATTTTAGTGTGAACAGATGTATATGGAAATTCATAAAATATGTTATTATGAAAAATGAAATTTAAATATATTATGTTGTGTATGTTTTGTATATATTGCCATTGTTATAACAGATTCTAACTCGAGCTCCTTTTTTCTATTCTGCGGTGCTATATTTTTATTCAGTACCATCGGCATTCTCGCTTCGCTTGCTTAATTTCATTCTCACAAAAAAAGTTAGTGCAATATTTTTATTTTTCAGATTACCTTTCAACCTTCAGCTACCTTCAACCACTTTAGAAAAATAATGTGAAGCGGATATTGATCGCACTTACTTACTAAATTTGTGAACGCAAAGCGCGAGCTAATATTTTTGCAATATGAATTTAGAACTTTTCTTGTAATCATGAAGAGAATGTGTATCGCTGAATAAAAAGAAGATAATTAATATTCGAGTGGCGAGAATAATTTGTGCATATTGACTAGACTTGAAAATTAATATTTTAGGGCAGTTGATATCCTCTTAAACATGTTGAACATATTATTATCCCGCTCAAGTCAATGCGAGCGCGAAGTGTAAGCAACGTCTTTAAACGTTTTTTTTTTTTACATTATGGCCTGATTTCCTTCTTTATTTTCTTATCATCCCCTCCCCAGTTTTATTACATTTTCTTCCCTCTTTTATCATTTTCTTCCCTTACTCCTTTTTTCATTCCTCGTTCTTTTCTCTTTTACCTCCTTTTCCGCCGCCAACAGAGGTAGGGGGTTGCCCGCGGCCGCTTCGACCCCATGGATCTGCATGCCTTGCCTATGCATGTACATCTTTTAGCACAATTCTGAATGATCCTGTCTTCATTACAGAACATTTTTACTTTGAATATTTACATAGGCGGATCCAGGAAGGGGGGCGAGGTGCTTGCCCCCCTTGGCGGAGCAAAAAAAAACTGAAGAAAAAGGTTGAAAGAAAGAAAGTTGAAAAATAAGGGGGAAAAGAGAGAAGAAAAAGAAATAAAAGGAGGCGAAAGAATAAAATAAGATGAGTGGACGACTTTGAAAATAAAACAAAATATCAGCTTTTTATTAAGTGCGATCAATATCCACCTAGCAATTTTCCACCAAAGTACTTGAAACACAGAGCTTAGATGGACCCTTATTTTCATTTCAGATTTCCAAAAGTTTTCTGCTCGCGTTTGGCGCGCTCGCATTATTCATGTAGAAAGATTCCCAATTATTCATCCTTTTCATGATTTACAAAACATGAAAAATGTGTCCCGTTTTAGGCTAAATCTCGATTTTTTACGCTCACGCTTTTCTCACGCATCAATTGTTCAGTGATATACCTATCATGTTCACAAATTGACAAAAAGAGCTTAGATTTTCCCTTCTTTAGGTAGAAATGTAAAAAAAATCAGCTCGCGCTTGCATGCACTATTTGATTGTTGAAATATGCAACGCATTCATGGCCAACTGCAAGTATAGTTTTTGACAGGTGGTCCCTTTTCGATCAGATCAAAACGTATTATAATTTCTGTTCACGCTATACGCAGTAATATTAATCAGTTACATGACGTTCAGGCTCACAAACATTGCCCAGAATGTTCAAGTTTTGGGACAAAATACATTAAAAAAAAAAATTAGTTCGCACTTTGCGCACGAACTAAGGCTTATGAGATTATGTTTATGATGATTTATTAAAATAAAGCTAAGAGATGCACTGTTAGGACTACCCCTTCAAATAAACATAAACAAATCAACTTCGAGAGGCCGATCAAGGAAAATTTTGGGCTGACAAAATTCGCCCCCCCCCCCCATCAGCGAAGGCTGCCCCTGTATCCAACATATTATTTCTGAACAGGCCTCAAGAGCTATATAGTTCTTTACTTGTGTTTCTACTTAGACTCATTAGAAAGGTGCAAATTGGAAACTTGAAACTAAGCATGCATTAAATGCCATTTTGCCAGGGTATAGGTGAACATCTTCTTTTTTTTCTTAACAATCATGGTACAAGAACGATTTATCGGTAATGTTTATGGCAATGTTCGGTCAATATCAAATTGGAATGAAAGTGTGTCAGGCAAGCACGCCAATTATAGTAGAAGATTCTTATACAAAATTAACGTTGTGAAGAAAGAAATAATAAGTGGGGGAAATAGCAAACAGACGGGCCCATAATGGCCATTTTCGAACATTTAGCTCTCTTGTGCAAGACTCTCTTACCTTGGGTAAATGAAACAGAATACATGATAAATGAATTAATTAATTAATAGATTAAAAAATGCATTAAAGTAAATAAATAAAAAATGTAAGTCCATGAGCAAATTTCAAAATATTCCTGGGGTGCCCCCAGCCTGGATCCCTCAATTATATACTGTATTTTTGACCTCTGCTCTTTCTCAATTAATAAAATATGTTGTAATTTATAAAATTATAAAGTCAGCTCAGAGATTTTTTCATTACAAGAGATTCGTGCTATGTTTCGTTGACAAACAAAAATTACACGTTTAATATAGGATATAGGATATTTTACAGGAAGGTCAACTACTTGCTCAGTATAATTTTGTCCACCCTCTGCGAAGGTGAGGTTGGGGGAGCGGTAAGCCATGTTCCTATTCACAAGAAAGTGTGTTATTTTTTTAATGAAGAAATAACATTATTTCAATGCACTATCAATTATGATGCCGATATCACAACATTTTTTTTTTTTTGCTTTTCTCTCATAACAGTCCGATTGACAATATCCGGATATTTCTCCCTTTTATAATGAGGGGCGTGTACATGGCTTGTTTGTCAAGTTAGAAACGAAAAAAAAATGCAATAAAGTTTGTCAGACTAAAGAAATTCCCAACGACGCAATCCCATGCAGCCCCCATCCCTTCTCCATTTTTTTTCTTTCTTTATACTAATTTCTTTCTTTCATTGCATTTTTTCTCTTCGCACCGTTCTCAATTTCACCTCCTTGTGCTTATGACTTGAAAATCAGTGCTTATATAATGACTTGTAAATCATTGTCCCTGTTTTTTTTTTGCACCTCGCCACTAGCGTATACCTAAGGGGGCAGACTGCCCCCTGATGAGTCACAACTGATCCAGGGGACATGCCCCTGTCCCCCTGACGAGTCACAACTGATCCAGGGGATATGCCCCCCCCCCTGACGAGTCACAACTGATCCAGGGGACAGGTGCCCCCCCCTTACGAGTCATAACTGATCCAGGGGACATGCCCCCCTTTTGAGAAGCAAAATTAATAATTTGGAATGTAAAAAATGCAATGAAAACAGACGTGTGGACCCTCTTTTGAACTTAAAGACCTTATTTTTCTTTTTTTTTGGCTTGTTAATTTTTTGTGGTACGAAATCCTTTATTTGTGGTTGAAGACCTTTCCTTTTTTTGCTTGTCAATTCTTTTCGCGCACGAAATATCCTCCAAAAAATTTGCTCCTCTTTTGGAAAATCCTGGGTACGCCGCTGCACCTCGACCATAGTTCAATGTTTAAAGGTCAAGTCCACCCCAGAAAAGAATGTTAATTTGACTCAATAGAAATATCCAACAAGCATAATTTTGAAGATTTCAACAAAATCGGATGTAAAATATGAGAAAATTATGACATTTCAAAATTTCGCATAGCGCACATTTTTCACAGAATAGTTATGCACAACTCAATCATATGAAAATGAGAGTTGATGATGTCCGATCGATCACTTTTTCTTTTATTTTTTTTATTGTTTGAATTATATTTCAATTTTTAGAGATTTCAAAATAATAAGGACCAATTACTTGACTGAACCATAGAAATATAATCCACAGCGACAATATATTAATGAAAATGTCACATACAATTAGGAGAAAATTAGAATATTTATTTATATTTGACAAAGAATACAATTAAGTGTGTGACGTCATCATGCAGTCATACAGACCAGGATGTGCATATAACTGGTCTGTGAAATTTGATCATAAAAAATGTCCAACTTTCTTTTTTTACATCCGATTTTGATGAAATTTCCAGTGCTTGTTGGATTTTCCTTTTTAATCAAATAAACTTTTTGTTGGGATATGGACTGATCGTTCCATCGCTGTGCTTCCTAATTCATGTTTCATTTAGATACAAAACTAGAAGTTATATAGTAGCAGATCAAATGACTCCGCTTTCGCCATATTTTTCACGTGAAAATGACCCCCTGCTCCCCTGCCCCCCTCCCCCCCCGAAAAAAAAAAAAAAAAAAACTTTATAAAAATCATAAATTTATTTCAGTCTAAAATAGAGAAGGAAAAATCCTGCACATCGATCACTAAATAATAGAGACCTGAGACTTAGTGAGACAGCTCTGCATGACAGTAACACTTGGCGTCCCACAAAATAAATTATGGCGTCAGTGTTTCCCCATTGCCAGTTTTCGAAAGAGAAAGGTATTTGAAATATGGGCGAAAATGATGATCGCGGCCTTAGTATCGACGTTACATCCGACATGACTTCTATATATTGCACATTGTTATTTTTTGGTAGGTCTATTTATTAGTGATATAGTGGTTATTACCCCGAAATGGTCTTCATCCAATTATCGAAAAGTATACGATCGAACTGAATTATGTACAGAACTTTATCCAATAATTAATTACAAAAAAATGAAGTTCATTACTAATTCCATAGGATTGCCAGTTTTCCGCAACTTGACACTGACATGCTAGTTATAGGTCCATGCATGGTTTAGTTAGAGCTCGATTGAATTATCTCAGGACACGTACTCATTTATACCTTGGTCACATTTGTTCCACGGCGGCCGTACGGCGAGTTTTAACATTTTTTTGTACCAGCTACATATACATGTATATAGATGGTTTGAATAAAAATGAATAAAACGACTGTTTTCGAATATTTCAAAATATTCCTGGGGTGCCCCCAGCCTGGATCCCTCAATTATATACTGTATTTTTGACCTCTGCTCTTTCTCAATTAATAAAATATGTTGTAATTTATAAAATTATAAAGTCAGCTCAGAGATTTTTTCATTACAAGAGATTCGTGCTATGTTTCGTTGACAAACAAAAATTACACGTTTAATATAGGATATAGGATATTTTACAGGAAGGTCAACTACTTGCTCAGTATAATTTTGTCCACCCTCTGCGAAGGTGAGGTTGGGGGAGCGGTAAGCCATGTTCCTATTCACAAGAAAGTGTGTTATTTTTTTAATGAAGAAATAACATTATTTCAATGCACTATCAATTATGATGCCGATATCACAACATTTTTTTTTTTTGCTTTTCTCTCATAACAGTCCGATTGACAATATCCGGATATTTCTCCCTTTTATAATGAGGGGCGTGTACATGGCTTGTTTGTCAAGTTAGAAACGAAAAAAAAAATGCAATAAAGTTTGTCAGACTAAAGAAATTCCCAACGACGCAATCCCATGCAGCCCCCATCCCTTCTCCATTTTTTTCTTTCTTTATACTAATTTCTTTCTTTCATTGCATTTTTTCTCTTCGCACCGTTCTCAATTTCACCTCCTTGTGCTTATGACTTGAAAATCAGTGCTTATATAATGACTTGTAAATCATTGTCCCTGTTTTTTTTTTGCACCTCGCCACTAGCGTATACCTAAGGGGGCAGACTGTCCCCTGATGAGTCACAACTGATCCAGGGGACATGCCCCTGTCCCCCTGACGAGTCACAACTGATCCAGGGGATATGCCCCCCCCCCCCTGACGAGTCACAACTGATCCAGGGGACAGGTGCCCCCCCCCTGACGAGTCATAACTGATCCAGGGGACATGCCCCCCTTTTGAGAAGCAAAATTAATAATTTGGAATGTAAAAATGCAATGAAAACAGACGTGTGGACCCTCTTTTGAACTTAAAGACCTTATTTTTCTTTTTTTTTGGCTTGTCAATTTTTTGTGGTACGAAATCCTTTATTTGTGGTTGAAGACCTTTCCTTTTTTTGCTTGTCAATTCTTTTCGCGCACGAAATATCCTCCAAAAAATTTGCTCCTCTTTTGGAAAATCCTGGGTACGCCGCTGCACCTCGACCATAGTTCAATGTTTAAAGGTCAAGTCCACCCCAGAAAAGAATGTTAATTTGAATCAATAGAAATATCCAACAAGCATAATTTTGAAGATTTCAACAAAATCGGATGTAAAATATGAGAAAATTATGACATTTCAAAATTTCGCATAGCGCACATTTTTCACAGAATAGTTATGCACAACTCAATCATATGAAAATGAGAGTTGATGATGTCCGATCGATCACTTTTTCTTTTATTTTTTTTATTGTTTGAATTATATTTCAATTTTTAGAGATTTCAAAATAATAAGGACCAATTACTTGACTGAACCATAGAAATATAATCCACAGCGACAATATATTAATGAAAATGTCACATACAATTAGGAGAAAATTAGAATATTTATTTATATTTGACAAAGAATACAATTAAGTGTGTGACGTCATCATGCAGTCATACAGACCAGGATGTGCATATAACTGGTCTGTGAAATTTGATCATAAAAAATGTCCAACTTTCTTTTTTTACATCCGATTTTGATGAAATTTCCAGTGCTTGTTGGATTTTCCTTTTTAATCAAATAAACTTTTTGTTGGGATATGGACTGATCGTTCCATCGCTGTGCTTCCTAATTCATGTTTCATTTAGATACAAAACTAGAAGTTATATAGTAGCAGATCAAATGACTCAGCTTTCGCCATATTTTTCACGTGAAAATGACCCCCTGCTCCCCTGCCCCCCTCCCCCCCCCCGAAAAAAAAAAAAAAAAAAAAACCTTATAAAAATCATAAATTTATTTCAGTCTAAAATAGAGAAGGAAAAATCCTGCACATCGATCACTAAATAATAGAGACCTGAGACTAAGTGAGACAGCTCTGCATGACAGTAACATTTGGCGTCCCACAAAACAAATTATGGCGTCAGTGTTTCCCCATTGCCAGTTTTCGAAAGAGAAAGGTATTTGAAATATGGGCGAAAATGATGATCGCGGCCTTAGTATCGACGTTACATCCGACATGACTTCTATATATTGCACATTGTTATTTTTTGGTAGGTCTATTTATTAGTGATATAGTGGTTATTACCCCGAAATGGTCTTCATCCAATTATCGAAAAGTATACGATCGAACTGAATTATGTACAGAACTTTATCCAATAATTAATTACAAAAAAATGAAGTTCATTACTAATTCCATAGGATTGCCAGTTTTCCGCAACTTGACACTGACATGCTAGTTATAGGTCCATGCATGGTTTAGTTAGAGCTCGATTGAATTATCTCAGGACACGTACTCATTTATACCTTGGTCACATTTGTTCCACGGCGGCCGTACGGCGAGTTTTAACATTTTTTTGTACCAGCTACATATACATGTATATAGATGGTTTGAATAAAAATGAATAAAACGACTGTTTTCGATCGACTCGCCGTACGGCCGCCGTATGACAAATGTGACCAATGTATTATGAACCACTGGTCAGGAGCAATGGGTTGTAATTACATCTCCCTGTACATGACCAGTGGACTGAACTCTTCATGGCCTTTTACTAGTATGCCTACACTGGCTACACACACGAGTATATCGATATAGTAGGCCTATACAGTTCATGGTGTCATACAATGCTGTTGACCTTACACCATATAGCTCTATGCCTACACACACTCCGGCCTCACACACACACACAAGTAAATACAATTCCGCCAGGCCTACTGCATACATAGAAAGGACAGTGCAACCAACGTGGATAATGTACTGTACTAGTCTATGAATTCAGACACAATTTACCCAAAGACGGTTTACATAACATTTTAGTGAGAGTACAGTGCATTTCCAAAACATAAACAAGATGTATAATCTTGGAATTTCCTTTGTATGTAAGGGTTTCTTTCTGTTGGTTTCACTGCCCTTTTTTTCTATTGATTCATCAGAATCATAATAAAACTTTTTTCATCAATCTGAAACAACATATGAGCCGAGACTAAAACGCGGGAAGTCGGAGAATATGACCGAAAAAGAATGTTTTTTTCCCAACTCTGTGCTGTACGAAGTGTTCATTCTGAAATCACTTTTCTAAATTGTTCCCGTGTTATATTGGAAGTTAGACTTAGACAATAGGGGATGTACTCGCAAGCCCCAGCCCCCGCCAGCCAAGGCAAGAGCAAGGAAGGTAGGAAAACAGAATGGTGTTGTGTGTTGTGCATGTGAGGAACGTACTGATCGATGATCCTAATGTCGATACGCGATCAAGGCTTTTTCTGCTCTGCCGTTCACCGAGTGACAAGGCAATGTAGCGGACTACATTATCGTTCTTGCGTAGCACACTCACGGCAGCGGTGGTGGTGTGTCTGCAGAGGGGTGGATAACTGGATTTGGGTGATAGAGGGGGTATGTTACAGTTTTGAAATTACTTTGTCGGGATATCCGAGAAGGTAAAATTCACACATATAAGAGCATAATTTATCATGAAAAACACCTTTTCATTTCATATCATCCACATCACGACTGTTTTAGGACATACACATTCATATAATATACAAATTAATTAGAATGGTGACAGGCCAATTTCGAGGAATTACCAAAACTATCCACCCTCTTTAACTTAGCTACTAAAATATGATCAAAAAAATACTGTAAATAATTATGTTAAGAGATTGAAGAAATGAGATAACTTAGCTACTGAAATATGATAATAAAATACTGTAAATAATTATATCGATCATGACATTAAAAAAATGAAATTCAGTTCGAACTAGTTAAGTAATCACGGCAAGATATTCTGATAACACCACCCCAACCTTTCACAAGCAAACCCAAATTTCAGGCGATCCATTAAAATTTGAGCTTACACTTTATAACCTCTTCCAAGAAGTCAAGAAGTGATGTGTAGGCCCTAAATTTCACAATATAGATTTGACTTTTATATAAACTATTTGAAAAGTTTGAACTTTGGATACTATAGTTTGTGCTTGCCAGGCGCGTAGCCAGGGGGGGGGGGGCAAAAGTGACGTCCCCAAAAAGGAAAACAAAAAAGAAGAGAAAAAAGAGCGGAGAAAAGGAAAAGCGAAGGGAGGAAATGTAGCTTTGTGGGTTTTTCTTTTTTCTCAAAAGAGAAACTCATTCACTCTTGCTCTTAATTTATATATATGAAGTTTGCTTCCGCGCTGTGCGCGGTTAAATGACAATATAGCAGTTCTCCATTGTTTCCCTAACCCTTTCTCTTACCCTGTTTTTCGACCTCAGCTATATGTGTTTCTTGCCAGTTAAAGTTAAAATGTATACATTAGGGCATGGAATAAGAGTAAGGTTAGGCCGAAGTATATAAAGTTATCTTTTTTTTTCAAATTGATCGCCGGCAGGCTTCTGGTCGGGTCGACTCCGGGTGGGTAAAATCCTTATATCAATTTCTGCCGTCACCTGCATCATAGGCAACTTCTCCCGCTTTTCAGCTTATTACTAAACAACCATAATTTGGGGGCAAACAGGTTCCTAATTTCAAAAGAGGACTGGGTTTCAAATTCGTGTTGTATTAAATTTAAAAAAGTACAATATTTTTGCGCCCTCAGTTTGAAATTTTGAATGACACTTAAGTTTCTTTATCATTCAAAATTAATTGCTTCAGGATAAATCAAAGACTACATCATCCTTTTTTATATAATTTCAATAAATCACAGAAGTTTCAACTTTTTGCGCACTATTTTCCTTGTAATGAAGTTCAATAATCTTAGAAAATCAATTGAATTAGAGCCGATGGGGTAGAGATATCTGCAATTGATGAAACGTCCGCCCTTTGAAATTTCAGAGTTTCATTGCTCTGCACGGGGAGAAATATCTTCCTCCCGGCATATACCCTTCTTGTTTTGCGAGTTAAAGATAGGCCTATGCACTTAATGAATCCAGATAACATAATGATGTCATAATATAGGTTGCATTAACATTCATAACAATTTCAATAATTTACATTAGAATTGTTTAATAGACACTTTTAAGTATAAATTGCCAAGTTAAAGGGGAATCCAGCCTTTGCCATAAAATGTCGTGTTGGGAAGGGGAATAAATTAAACAGAATGGTGAAAATTTGAAAGAAATCGAACAAGCAATAAGAAAGTTATAGCTGCTTTAAAATTGAGATCACTAATACTATGTAGATTTCAAATTGGCAACTGGGTAAGTAAATTATGACAAGGGGCAAGGACAACTTTCCCATAGGCCATGTACTTTATTACAAGTGATTTGTGGTTTTCTCCTAAGTACCCATTCCCCTGGGGCAGTAATCTAAATATACCCCAGGTAGTATATTGTTTTATGTCCTCATGAAAGAAAAATATAATTTGAAATAAAACTTTTGGGAAAAATGACATTTTAGCCATAATATGTATTGGAGTACGGAAGAGTAGTCCTTGCCTTACATCACTATGACATCTCATATGCGGCCAATTTGAAGTCTCCATGGGTATAGTGATTACAAATATTTACAACTTTAAAAAATTCATAACTTTCTTGTTGTTTGTCCAATATTGTTCAAACATTCACCTATCAACTTGTCTCATTTTTCTTTTCCTTATAAAAACAAGTCTTTATTTGGGTTGGTTTCCCCTTTAATTTCGTTGAAAGTGGTTTGCGAATATGTTCACTAAAATCATGCTAGATCGTTGGCATCTCGGGATTCATTTAAGCCATGCCTTTATTATAGTATAGACCCTACTTTGGCGCAATCGAACTTTACATCACAGTCCAAAAACCTCCTGATTATCCAAGCGTTAACTCATATCATGATATGGAATCAGATTATTTGGGAGAAGACACGCTCTTTCAGGCCATTGTTCATGACATGGTTTGTGAGGTGTCAATCTTTTTAAAAATTTTACTCACTGGTTGGAGTATATGGAATAAGAAAGAAAAAAAAGGAGTACAACCTAAAGGAAATCGGAGTTTGATGAAGCCATTTTTGGCGACACTATCACTTGGCTCCACAGCCGCTTTGCATTGGCGCGAAATGGCACCAACTGGCGCCGGCCGAGTGGAATCCTAGCATTACTTTTGTAATGTAGGCCTATTGAAAGAAAGTGAAACTTCAAGTTGGATTTTGGCGTGTGCCAATGAAAACAGATTATTTTAAAATAGATCCAAAGAAAAAAAATATTGAAAAAGAACGCGGAAATTGCTTTAAAAATAGAGAGAATTAAGTTACCTTTTTGTGCATTTATATAAAGTGAAAAGTATGGAATGTAGCTTAACGTTGTTCATTGTAAATGTTTATCGTTGCTACTAAATTGTTTATTTTTTTAAAGCTGCTCACGTGATAGTTCTCCAGGACAGCTGCGTGTACGCTTTTGGGGAGATTATTTCTTCACATATCTCCACTATAAGATAGGCCCCCTAGCTAGGCCTCATAATAAAATATGAGCAATGATGATTCGAGTGAAACTGTTTTTTATAATAAAGATACTGACCATGCACGATGTGCATAACTGCTTTGTGAAAAATGAATCGAACTTCTTATTACATATCTGATTTTGATGTAATTTTTTTCTCAATTTGGTCAAATCACTCACTGAACGAAGTCAGTGGTACTAGTAGTCGTTGTCATTTAAGCTGAGATGGCGCCCTACATCAAATGCTGTTGATAATGGGTTGAGACCACGGAAATAAAAGGAAGTGGATGAGACTAGTGTGGACATGCAGAGAAAGAGGAAAGTGGTGAAACCCCGGGGGGGGGGGGGCACTCAGTATATAATGCATAGTGGGTATGTGCCGCGGAGGGGACCCCCATTTTTACACTCAAATTTCCGATCCAAGGCATATAATTTTTGTCTTTTTGAGATAAAGAACAAAAAAAGCCACTCCAAAGCATAGCATTTTCTTCTTATCGAGAAAAAAAGAAGAAAGAATTCCGCTCCAAAGTTTCGCATATTTTCCATTACGCCGTTCCGGTCGCAATTTCGGTGAAAAGCGGCCGCAGCTCCCTGTCCGACCATCGCCTCTGCGCTAGCGCGCCGGGCAGTCGTGCCGCCGGGCTAGCTGCATGCACGTTCCATAGGGACTTGCATACGCACTCGCACGCAGGCGACCCGTTCCAAGGACCCCCGTTTTCACAAACATTTGTAGTTCCGAAGCCCGTTCCGAGGACCCTCCTTTTTACAGTAAGCCCGCTCCAAGGCCCCCGTTTTTTGCGGTCTCGCCCGCGGCACACACCTACTACTTTTTTGGTCGAGTGCCCCCCCCCCCCCCCGGGGTGAAACATGGGAGAAGAGCCTGTATGGGGGAGGGGGGGGGGTCACTGAGAGAGGGAGAGAGAGAGGGTGGGGGAGAGGGAAAGAGAAGGGGTGAGAACCATTCTGAAATTATTACTCTGGAGATTTTCGAACCTGGGCTCCGTAACACAAAGGTTTGCAATCAATCGCTAAATACCAATGACCAATCAAGATCATCATTGCATGCACACTCTCTTTAAAATACTGACCGGAAGCCAATCAGTGCGGCTCTTTCATATTTGCAATTCATCGCAAACCTTTGTGTTACGGAGCCTTGGACGCTTTATAGAACATAGAAAACATATTGTCAATTGTCCTTTATGACAAAGAGCAACCGGGAAGTCTCTGACAAAGATTTTTGAATCAAAACAAAAGTTTTGTCCTGGACTCTGGACAAACGGCATATTTGCAATTTTTGTCGGCGCTGAAACTAGAAACCGCTGTTCTAGTCACCAATTTTCGACAAAGACCTCCCTCTTGTTCGTTGTGATTTGACGGGCATTTTCATCTGCATCGCAGAGTGAAAACTCGCTAAATACTCTGTAAATCCTCAGGAAAGTGATGCTTTCTTGAAGCAAAGAGCCTGACCAGAAATCAATCAAAAACTTACATTTGAAAATTGAAATGACTGAAATTTAAATAGAGCTCTTATCAATAGAATCTCTATTGGAAATGGAATATTTCTTGTTAAATCAACAAGTTCTTGTAATCTGAATGAAAACAAATCTATTCATTTTGACAAGAATCTATCTTTATTTTAAATATAAATATCAAATGATATTATAGGTATCTATTTAAATTTGAAAAGATTGTTTTTGGAATCTATGAACAATGGCAGGATAATGTGATTTATTTACCGTTAAAATGTACAAAAAATACTAATTTTTATTCAATTGCAAGACTAATTGCGATCTATTTACTGTAAAAAGGTAAAAACAAAATGATTAATACTAAGTTTTATTCATTTTTCGTGAGTTGCCAAAGTGTCTGAACAAGTTAAAAACATACATGTAATATCAAATTTGTAACATGTAAGACATTTTGTCAATTCATTTTAAAAAGAAATAAAACTACTTGAAACAAACAAATATGTATTTTTGTATGTAAATTTTGAATCAAATTTGGTTGATTTTATTGATTAATTTATTAATTAATTATTATTATTTATTTATTTATTATTATTATTTTTTTTTTGGGGGGGGCTATTCACCCTCAGGGACGTATTGTGACTGCATCCTGATATAGATCACATGGCTGATTTTTTAGCCAGCTGAAATATGGAAAGAAAGTTTTTTTTTTAACAAGTGCACACGAAGTTACAAATAACACATACAGCATTTCCATTTATTTGAAAGCAGGATAAAAGAGCATTGTACATTAAATGCCTCGCTCACGGGCATAGATGCCGCGGCCGGGGATCATCAGAATTATCGATTCTGAGCTAGGATTTCATGAATTAACCTTGATTTAAAAGACTTTCTCATGAAATAAGTGTTTGCTTCAACCATTGAGCCATTAGAGAATGCTTCAACTACTGTCTTTTACATTTACCTTTATAACACTTTTTGCTGGGGTGTCCCTGGATCCATCCCTGGTGTTGGTCAGTGGGTAAATTGCCAATTCGTCTACTTTCATTTATTAGTCTAATGCCATTCCGTCCATCAAAATTTCGTCTAACAACCATTTGGTCCAATAACCATTTGGTCCAATCATCACTTCGTCTAATCATCATTTCGTCTATGACCATTTCGTCTCATAACCAGTTGGTCTAATAGTATCCATTTCATTTTCATTCATTTTGCACGATTAACACTTAGTTCAATTAGACCAAATGGTATATGGACTACATGGCTATTGGACCAACTGGTTATTAGACGAAAAGATGATTGGACGAAATGGCAATTAGACCATGTGAATAGTGGACGAACTGATGGTAGACCAAATAATAGAAGACGAGTTGGCAATTGGACGAATTGGAAATAAACCTGTCAGTGCACCCCTTAAACAATAAAATAAAAATGAACGAAACATACTCATTGTTCATTATGGGAATGGATAACATTTATTCATTTCTGTCAACAGTGACATATAGACTTCTGTTCTTGTTATTGTGCACAGTATCACATAAAAATCAACTTATTCACACGACTGGGGAGAAGCTTCATGACATATCAAATAAAACCTAATATACACCCAACAAAGCACATAATTCAGTCTAAAACGAGTACTCACTCATGGCCTCTGTCGAGATTTTTTGTTGAAAGAAATGAAACGAGTATTTACAAATATAACTAAAATTAAATAAAAGTACATAAAAGTCACAATTCATATTAAAGGATTGCTCATATAAAGGAGAATTGTCTATTTTTGTTCACTCATTGTGATCACATGAGAGTTGACAAAAAGGCCTGTATTATAAAGTGTGTGTATACATTTTTTGGGGGTGGGGTGGGGGAGGGGGTATTTAGCCCATAGGTAGGAAGAGAGGGTGGGGGCATGACAGGAAGGGGAAAGGGGAGGAAGAAAGGAAGAGGAAACATTGGAAAATGGATGCATAAAATTCATCATTTACAGGCTAATATCTAAACTTTTGATCTCAACACAAGAAAAAATCTCAGAGAATTACCTCGAAATGTTCAACTCCTGAATGCAGCCTTCCTCAGCGATGTGACCCAATTTGACCTAGGTGATGGAATACCGAGGTTTTTTTTTACCTGACTGCTAAGAAAGCACGAATGCCTGTGAGCAAGCAACCAGAGGACCGACGGCTTAAGGTCCTCTCCGAGGGACCTGGTAATGAGGATAAATGCCTTACCAAAGGGCACTAGCGCACCACGTGGGAATCGAACCCGGGTCACCGGAATCCGAAACCCCCGCTCTACCGACTGAGCTATCGCGCCTCCATGATCCATGATCGATGATCGGGTCATAGATATTTGGAAGCTAATTGTATCTCCCCGTCCTTGTTGAGAGAAGCTTTTTTCTTGTGTTGAGATCAATAGTTTAACTTTATATAATCTTAAACTAACAGAGATGAACTTTTATGGTCATATATATAGGCTACTACAGATGGAATGTAAGAAACAATTAAGTATAGTTGATTGCAGCCCGGGGGAACTTCGCCACGGAAGTGTTCGGGCTGATACAGTAAAATGAATTGTTCATGTGCCAGTCAATAGATACATGTAAGTACTATAGATTCTTCCAATTTAGATCAATATGCAATAGATATCTCATAACCCTGTATCTTTATCATTGCACTTTACTTCAACGTTGATTAAAAAATATTGCAATATGTTTTGCAAACATTATTGCATATCAGTTTGTCAAAAGAAACCTCATATTTAATGATATCGATATTTGAGAAATAACATGTTCCTCATCAATGAAATCTACATCAGCAGGGATCCCACTTACAATTGATCCAAAAGTCTGAAAATATGTCGAAAACATCTCAATGCTTTCTGTCTGAAAAGGGCATCCCTGCATAAGTAATGATGGAATTTGCTTCCATAATACCTAGCTTACAGATGATGTCTTTTAATATTCAATCTTCACTTTGTTGACAATTATTGCAGGCCAAGCTACAGAAATCTTTTAAAAATTGCTTTGACTTACTTAATACCTAATCATTTTTACAAGGTCAATTTAAAAAAAAAGTATTTTTGGAGTGGTTGGCTAAAAACTTACAATTTAAAGCCCTATAAAGTCTTCAATCAAAATATAGAGTCCTAATAAAGCTAATGAAAAATGAGTGAGTAAAATTGACAACACACCCTGACGAATGCTATTTCTTTTTTTTTTGTATGATCGATTCCACCCATTGCATTTGTAATCCTCAAATTGGCAATAAATCATCTTACACAATAGTTAAATAATGGAAATTAATTGCCCAACAATAGCTCTATATACATATTAAATTATTAGAGAGAAAAGTTGACACATAGAAGGGAATACAGCATCTATTTGTCAATTCTTAAATTCCAATTACACCATACTAGAAAATAAAAACAAGCAGAAACAAAATTTGTTTTCTAATAAAAAGATGGGAATGATATCATAAAGGGTTCATGATTATACCTGCCATGTTTCCCGGAGTAACTTTAAAACCTCATGCAAAATAGCGTCTGATGCAGACAAAGATTTTTATTAAAATAGATTCTCCATAGTACCTATCTTGAGAAAAATATTAATGTGATGATATACATGATTGCAAAGAATAGGGAAAGATTGCATATTATAAAGCTGATAAATCTCTCAAGCACATGCTAAAATCACACGATTATTGCCCGTCACAAGGAGTAGGAAAGCGGTTTGACTTTGTCAGAAATGTTCATTTTCAAACCAACACGCATTTACACCTAAAACACAGACATTCTTTTTTTTTGCATATAAAACATTGCAAATTCTACACCATCAAACAGTTTCAGGAAAATATAACCATTATACCAGTCTGTACAGATTAAATATATCATTAAATTTTGACACATCACATATCTTTTGAAATCTAGAATTCAAAATGTACATTCTATGAAGAAACAATACTTTCACCAATTTGACAAAATATAGATATGTCGATTTAATACCTAGAACATAATTTACAAATTACTATCTCTATGATAAAAATGAGCTTAAAATGGAAATGATTTCCACGGTAAATTCATTTGCACTTATTCAAATGACAAAAAATGAACTGTTAACAAGATCATTCTACACTAGAATATATTTATTGACTAAAACCAATTGTCTACATGTATCTATTCTAATCTATAAAAAATAATTTGTAAGTATGTCATTGGTATTTATTTGATAAGTTAAAACTGATTTTGAGTAAAAATAAATAAAAATAAATAAAAGAATTCTTCAGAATGGATGTTTCCTTATGAAATATGTGGCGTTCCTTGGTTTTCTATCACTAATTTTCACAAAATGTAATTATGGATCTGGCACAAAATCTGATTGTCAGAATATGAGTGTTCAGGCTTTCGTAGGAATTAATTTGTGACCAAACATGCAATATATCGCTTATTCCATTTACAAATCACAAAAAACACATAAATCAGTATTATGAATAATAATGTACAATTACAAAATTAACATACAAACTGATGTTGCTATTTTCTGGGACACATGTATCTATCAGGGGCTAAAACCATCCTAAATTTTAGATCTTGGATATCCCCACACATATCAGAACAGATATTTCTTAAATTTCCAATTTAGGGTACCTAACCCTAAGGCTGAATGATTTCGCTTTAACACATGTCTTCCATAGACTCCAGTCTCCAACAGGTTTATGAATGTATGGGACCAGTGTTGGATCCTGGATTTTGAAAATAAAGAGGCGCAAATGAAATTTTCTTAGATTCAGCTATATCAAAATGTGTATGTTTCAATGGACCTGAGTCCCTTGACTTTTGTCATTAACCTCCAACTTTGTCAATAAAGTGTGACATAATTATTGGGAAGCCGGCACCTTTGAAAGTTTTTTTTTCACAGATAGATGGCGCATAGATACGAAAGCATCATCATCATAATCTAAACATTTGGCACATAAAACCGATCACATTCGAACATCTTGTTGGTCTGCTCCTTAGCTTTTTAAGAAGTTTGGTCCCAGAATTCAAAGGAATCAATTTAATTCAAGATTTGAGGGGTAAAACCGCAGATAAATAAATAATTTAAAAAAAAACCGCAGCAGGTTTTAGTTTATCATGTACAGTATACATGTGCATATGTCAATAGCCATAGGCACGAGTCACAAAGGATGAAATATGATATCAAAACAGGAATTATTCCACATTAATACACACTTGGATTGTTGAACATAGCTGAGATAATACAAATGGGGAATCAATGCAGTACAAATAAAAACAACACCTATAGTATCTTCTCTGAGATGTTCTGTTCAAATGAAATGTCTAAATGACAAAGCGACAATGAAAGCACAACCAAAATATAACGTTTATAGGAACACTTGCTTCGGACCTCTATCTATAATTTCTCTGTACATTAAATTGCAAACTCTCATTGATATATGTATAAATATTTATACACACACACACAAATACATTTAGTACATATCATTTTAGGGGTGGTTTTCACGAAACTTGCGATTGATTGCGAGTCAATCATAGGTCCTCTATTATTCATGTCTTGCAATCAATCGCAAAATGCAAATTTACAATCGATTACTAGTCTGCCTCATGCAACCGAGTATAAACTGATTTCTACAGTTGAAAATTCATCCATCAATTGCACATTTACGATAGAAATTTGTAATCGATTGAAAATAAGGTTTCTTGAAACACCCCCGTATAGGATTCTCAAGGGAATCATTTACTGTGCATAATTCATCTCACAATGAACAAAAATGAACATACATAAATGACACTGGTGAAGTGCATTCAAATAGGGGACACCACGGAAGCGCCCCCGATAAGTCTACTTGCATATATCTCCAATATCCAACAAACATGATTATTAAGTCTTTGGTTCCTAATGATATCCAATATTACAATTATCTGTCCCCACATTCTTGAAATAAGATTGCAGGTCTAGTGAATTACTTGAAGCAACATTGTAGGCCATGTGAATGACAGAAATCTATTTTTCTATATACAATACAATTCTTATGCTTTGGATAGTTTGTATAGTAATTTGTGATGAGCTGTTGCCAATTTAGGGAAGGCAAATTGATGAAAATGATCAAAAAGATGGCTAAGAAATCCCATTAGTTCATTAATAATGTATTTTTCTTTACACCACTCTACATGAAAAGAAGGAGAGTAATAAACAAAAACCCTTGGCAGAAATAATTGCAATTAAACACAACTTGATGTTTTAACCAATCAAAACATCAAATTTCTAACTTGCATAACAAATCATTAAAAAAAAGTTACCTTTGGACTCAACACTTAGTACAATGAGCCCCCAAAATGCAAATAAACCAAATATAACAGTTCACTCTATATATTTTTCTGAAAGAAAGGAATGCCTTCTTGGGAATGTATTCTGTTGTACCGCATCAGCATCAACCGGAGGAGTCATAAACCTTCAAAACATATTTATAAATAATGATAGAGAGGGTGCTCAAATGATGTTTGACTGCATGTAAGTTATGCACTAGCAGAATGCCAATGCTATTAGTTACTAGGATCAGAGTCATAGGAATGTTTGCAGATTAAGGTATCAGCATAAAAAAAAGAAACAAACAAAACCAAACAATATCGATTGAGGGCGGGATGGGTAGTTCGCTAACTACTAGAATAAAATTTATATGAGATTATATTAATTATAATCAAATATATAAGATTCAAGGATTGGATTTAAAAAATTCCCAAAGTTCTAAAATATAAAAGTGAGATAAAACTCTACGCCAATTGTAGATAATGATAGAAAGAAATGATTTTAGTTGCTAGTAAATATTGCTACATTCTATGATAATTGAGATAGATTCAACTTTTTATTGGCCTTGAGCTTCTTAAAGGTCAAGTCCACCTCAGAAAAATGTTGATTTGAATCAATAGAGAAAAATCCGACGAGCACAATGCTGAAAATTTCATCAAAATCGTATGTAAAATAAGAAAGTTATGACATTTCAAAGTTTCGCTTATTTTTAACAAAATAGTTATATGAACGAGCCAGTTACATCCAAATGAGGGAGTCGATGATGTCACTCACTCACTATTTCTTTTGTTTTTTATTGTTTGAATTATACAATATTTCAATTTTTACGAATTTGACGATTAGGACCTCCTTGCCTGAAGCACAAAATGTTAAAATAGTGGAATTCCACGTGTTCAGGAAGGAATGAAACTTCATTTCACATGACAATGACGAGAAAATCAAAATATTTCATATTTCATATAATAAAATACAAAAGAAATAGTGAGTGAGTGATGTCATCAGTTCCCTCATTTGCATACCGACCAAGATGTGCATATAACTGTTTTGTGAAATGAAGCGAAACTTTAAAATGTCTTAACTTTCTTATTCTACATCCGATTTTGATGAAATTTTCAGTGTTATGCTTGTTGAATTTTTCTCTTTTTATTCAAATCAACTTTTTGTTGGGGTGGACTTGTCCTTTAAAAAAGATTTCAGTTGTTAGTGAATAATCATGTAGTGGTCCATGTCAGACATGTAAAGCACTTTAGCTTGTATTCTGCATGTTGGATTTCTGAAGTAATTTAATAGTAAATGGTCTGCATTCTGAACTCGGGTTTAACTTAGACTGTGGTCTAACTCTGTGCTAAAATTATGGAAAGCCAAATATGTCAAAATTTGTTCACATGGTATGTTTCTCATGTTTACTGTGCTCTTTCCAAATTCTTTAATAGTGAAGACAATTATTTCATTTATCCTTCCCAGACAGTTAAGAATGATTAGATAGTCAAATGAGCTGATGTTATAAACCTCTACTGTTAGAGATTTATGTCACTGTTGGCTATCCATAGTTAAACCGCAACTTTAAACCAGAGTTAAAAATAAAACCCGACTTCAGAATAATGGCCGATGAATACATGCATTTCCTATGCTTGCAAGGGGTGCAAAGTTTATCGATGACTGCCAAGCACATTTTGAATCGATTCCTAAACATAAATGTTTAATAAAAAGAGCTAATTCATAAAAGTGAGATAAAGACACAAAAAATATATTCTGCTCCTGGGGACTCTAATTGTGACTTGGACTGAATTCCTTAATAACCAAAGCCAGATTAAAGGAGATTAGTTCAGATTTTGATGACTTTTGTTGAAATCAAATATAAAGATGGTTCTTTTTATATACATGTATAGGGAAGACAATGTACCCTAAACAACAGGATCAATATTATTTGCATTGCTTCAAGTTTGTAACTTGTAATACGAAAAAGCCTTATTGAAAGTACCAATGCTTAACCTTAAAAAATGTTACTGATTCATCTTTGTGAATTTTATATATATATCAATAAGAACTCTCATGCTCTCTCTCTCTCACACGCAAACACACACGCTCTCCTATGTCACCTCTCAAGTTCTCTAATTCTCACACAAACACACATAGTACAATTTATCTGCAATTCAATAGACTACAACCTAGGACTGCTGGTGTTATTCCGGTGAATCCGGCGTCGTCACTGGTGACTCATCAAGGGCATCCTTAAGAGGCTCTTTGGATATTGATTCTGGAATGATACTACGGCCAAGATCAAGGAGTTTGTCTCGTTGGAGGATGTCGACGGCACCGGGCTGCACCCCGTCCACGGGGCCGTCCGTTTTTATCGTCTTAAGCTGCAGGTTCTCGCCGTCCACCGCGTCGTACTTCTCGCGGTGGAGCTCCGGAATGTTGACGACGCACTGAAAGACATCGAGGTGCTTCCCAAGTTTGCCCGTGGTGAATAGATAGTGTGTTAAGTAGGACACGATAATTAATGTTAAAAAGGACATGGACATTGCAAATGTGCGGAATGGGAACAACTGCCCTTCCTCGCTGTCGTATAGAGGATATTTGATGAAAGGAGCTATTTTGAGGGTGGTGTCACCACCCCCTAACCTTAGCAACAGGGCTACGGCGTACGCAGACAGAGAACCGTAGGTGTTGACTTTGCTGAAGTAGACCACGCAAAAGAGTTGAGGGAAGAGAATCACATAGACAAAGTCTGAGCACAGGAACCAGAGGGCATATACTGACTTGATGGTCAATCCCATGACAAGAGCAAGAGCGGTTACTACGATGATAGATATCCTCAGAACCCAGAGAAGTTCACGTTCTGTTGCCTGGGGAATGAAAGATGTGAAAAGAATTAATGAATGTTTGCTCGAAGTATGCCATCTTAACAGCTCAGGTTATGGAAGCATTTACTCTACATGTGACAAAATTAGATATGCAAGGCATTGAAGCCATAAACATGAGGTAATATTAAACAAAAGTCGGGTTCATCAGCTACATCGCACGTGAGATTTCACTGCAGTATTCATGATCTCCAAATATATTTTCTAAGCAGAAAATGGAAGATAAGAACGCAAGAAGACCCTGTACTTTGCAGGACAGGATTCCATCCATGGCCTGCTACTAAAAGTGTCTCAGAGTACTTTGGTTTAAAGGGATGGTCCGCGCTGAAAGTATGTGTAGCTTAATAAATAGAGTAGAATTCACTGACCAAAATGCAGAAAATTTCATCAAAATCGGATAACAAATAACAAAGTTTTCTAATTTTAAAGTTTAGCAATATTTTGTGAAACAGTTGTCATGAATATTCATTAGGTGGGCTGATGATGTCACATCTCCACTTGTTCTTTTGTATTTTATTATATGAAATTAAGTTTATTCAAATTTTTTCCTCCAAGAACTAGAAAAATTGGATTGACAACTGATTTAGTGCATTAGATATTTATTGCTGCAACTTATTTCATTATAAGGGAGACATATTATTCACACAAGTATGAAATAATGAAAAAATTATGATTTTATGTAATAACATAAGAAGACGGAAAGTGGAGATGTGACATCATCAGCCCACCTAATGAATATTCATGACGACTGTTTTCACAAAATATTGCTAAATTTTAAACTTTAATAACTTTATTTTTTGTTATCCGATTTTGATGGAATTTTCGGCATTTTGCTCAGTGAATTCTACTCTATGTATTAAGATATAAATATTTTCAGCCCGGACCATCCCTTTAAGTACATAGGTGCTATACCTGGGTCATCAAAACCTTTGACACCATCACTGAAATCATCACATTTTCACTGAAATTTTCATCATAAAAAAAACAACAACCCCTCTCTGATACCCAAACATAACACGGTTGAAAAGAAATTATTTCCCAACTTCCACCAAAAGTCATCAAACGTTTGATTCAACACACAAGCAATAAAAATTCTTCAACGATTTGATATTGATTTTTGATAATATATATTATTAATCATAGCAGACATCTGAGCAGGGCAGCTTTAATACATTATTGCCTGCTTATGATCATATGGTCGGTCAATAAGTTTCCAATCGTTTATCAACGGACCAATTTATTGCCCACTCAGGAAAGTCAATGAGAAAATGCGTGGAAATGTAGCGGTAGAGCTAACATCCACGTATTCTACGCGTCTGTATACGCGTCCTATTGAACCGCCCAATGCTCTACGTCATAATGTTAATCAACTAGGAGTAGGCAACGCTAAATGCTGCGTCCCAAAGACCACGGACACGTCATTTCAATTGCGTCACAATGGTAAAGTTTAGAGGCCAAATCTGCTCAACATGACAAAACAGATTCCCATTCTTGAATTGTAAAAAAAAAAATCTAAATTTTCATGATTTTTGCTCTAGATGTCTAATTTGGATAACAATAAAAATATTGACTGGCTTTTCTTTCGGGGAACATACAATATGTTGCATTTAAAAGAACCATATTGCCCTCGTCTAATGACTCTGGCCAATATTGCGGGGAATATATTTGATGTTTCCCTCAGGCCAGTCAATATCATATAATTATTTCTTTCAAGTAACCCAAACTTTCCCTCTGCTGATTTATACCAATTTATCTGCATTGATTATTGATGTTACAACTTACAATATAACATAATCCAATGGAGGCTTTAGGTACATTATTTTTTTGTTGCAATCACGCGTTCACATTCACTGTATATAATTTTTTCTGTAATAAATATATTTAGATGTTTTCTTTTTTACTCGAAGTTGCGAACGAAACAAATTTCCAATTTGGATGAATAAAGACGAACTTTGAACTCTCATCATAGCATTGCAGTCATCAAGAAGACCACCACCATCACTCAAAGAAAAAAAATTGAAGGAGCCAGAAATGGCATATGGGGCAAAATTGATAAAAAGCTGTGAGCAAGCAAGGCAAGCAAACTTTGTTAACCTTTGTAAATACAACAGTTTAATTTTGTGATTTCAGATTTTGGCATATTGAAAAGAAAAATATCACGCTTGAACCATTTATCTTCTTTTTCATTTTATCTCTCCCCTTTTCCTTGGTTGAGAATCTATTTATTAATTTATTCATTATATTTTATCTATCTATCTATTTTTTATATATTTATATTTAATTATCATTTTTTTTTTTGGGGGGGTCCATGGCCCCCAAGCCCCGAACTATTACCATTACCACCACCACCACCACAAACATCATATGATCAAGCAATCTATGAGCCTTACCCCTTGCCTAAACACCAGTTTGTACACATTTCTGACAAACATGGAGCTGGCGGACAAAATGGAGGAGTCTGCGGAGGACATGACTGCAGCGGACACGGCACCAAGACCGACGAAGGAGACCCAAGGAGGTGTCAGGTACTGGATCACAAGAGGTAGAATCAACGCTTGGTTCTCCTCAGGTCTCGTTTTGTTGAGGTTTATCCTAGTTTGTGACCAATCTAAAACGAATGAAGAAAAAAAAGTGTATGTAGTAAAAAAAGTGTATTAATGACATATAGTCGGGTTTATCATTCAATAGTTTTTCTTTAAAAAGATTCATCAACAATATACAGCATGAGATTATAGTACAGAAAATTTGTCAATAGGTCAGAGTGCTGGCTCAAAGCTAAATGAAGCAGTTCTACATGCAATGGACATGTGTGATAGATTTTTCAATTTGTCCTTGGACATGTGAAAGCTTGCAAGTGGCTTGCCAAACATAGCAAGAAGTAATGAATGCAAACTTGACTCCAAATATCATTACTAATTTATTACTTACAGATTACGTGAATAACTTGCGGGTATGTCCCCAGCAAACAAACATGCGTAAATTTAAATCACTTATAGACCTGCCAGCCTCTGGGAATGAAAAATTGTATTCTGTGATAAAAAACTGTATTTTTCCCCCAAAAAATGTATTTCATAATAAAATGCGTGCCTCGCACACTCATCGCGGCGCTCAAGCTGCATGCAAGCTAAAATGCGCACTGCTCTTGCAGATGAAAAAGAAAAACATTGAAACATGTGTATATCTCACCCTGGCTCTAGCAAAATGATTGAGAAAAATCAAGCTACCTGAAATTACATTGATCCAATAACCATATTTGTGTTATTTCTATGAAATATAGACATATAGAGATGATTTTTCTCAATAACATACGATTTTTACAAAATCATATTTTTTAAAAAGAAAAAACGTACTGTCGTATTTTGGTTGCAAAAACGTACTGGTTGGCAGCTCTGCACTTAGTAAACTGGACTACTCTCCAAATCCACCCTAAAAAAGGGGGGAAAAGCCCCAACTAATATCACAGCAGATTTAGGAGCACAACCCCACACTCCGAACACTTTCAAAGCTACTGATCATTTCCGTACCTGCGCTGTAACCGATTGCGCCAATGAGAATAGGTGGGACTGCCATGATGATGCAGCCAAAAGCAGCAATGTAGGAGAGTGCTTGGGCCCTCTCTGCACTCTTGGATGATAGGACACGCTGGAAATACACCTGCCACGGGATACCTCCAAACATCTACAAAGAGAAAAGGAATGAAAAATATGGAGGAGCTACTCATTTGTGACATCACAAATTAAAAAAATACAAAATGTGTAACACGTACTATTATCCTTAAGACTGATTTTCAATTAATCTTCACCAATATTTTTCTCTACTTTTTCTGTAAGTTTGTATCAAGTCCAACTTATTAACAAGGTGTACTTCAGCTAAAAGAACATGTTCAAGTCGTGCGTAAAGTCATATATGTGATTTTAATAGCCAAAATAAGATTAGATCAAGAGTAAACTCAAGGGAAAATATGTTATTTTGTGACAGATTTTCATCAAATCTTCACCAATATTTCTCCCTAATTTTTCTGCTTTTATCCAAACCAACTTACTATTGGGGTGAACTTTCCCTTTAAGAACATGTTTTAGTCGTGTATAAAGTCGTATGTGTAGCTTTAGTCAAAATAAGATTGGATCAAGTGTAAACTCACCAGTAGAAGTGCATAGTCAAACCAGACGCCAGCATACTTGTTGTCCCACTGACCGAGCCACTCGCTGGAAGTGTTGGTGATTGGCCGGACGGCATCGTTAGTCATGGCGAATGGGATACATAGCCACTATGAAGACAAAAAATAAGGAGTTCGTATCAGCTTTTAGTATTATACCCATTTAATAAAAACATTGAAATATTTGAAGAATTGTGTTGATTCATCCCTGTTTTCAGAGTGGACGGATGAATGTGCAAATTAAAAAAGAGTAAGTTATGAGTAAATCGCTTCCAAAGGTTTAGACTACAATCTCAACCTCTTTAAATGTATAGAGGGTAAATAAACTCCATATCATCATAGAGGGCATATTCTAGACAATATGAACTTTCCATCATTTGCATTTTCCTTTCATATTTTTTTAAGGAAATGAGCTGTAAGCATAACCATCACCTCATGAAAAATAAAACTTACGGGACTCGCTTTGATTTTTTTTCACGAAGTGACAGATAGCATCCGCGTGTACAACTGTCACTTTGTGAAAACCCAAAATTCATTGAGGGGCCTTTTACGATTGCCTAAAATGAACAATTGTTGCAGAGACCACTGCAAAAATATCCTGAAAGAATGAGCCAGGGTTCACTTCTAGCAAAATTTCAACAATAAATAGTGACGATATAGGTAATAATATTCTGCTTTATCTATAGCTAATGTCCCTGTAACACAAAACTACAATCTAGTGTAAATATCAAATATAGTTGTTTATGTAACAGTGCTCTGATCTTCAAGGGTGCAGGAGGCAAATGGAATGGGGGGATTTGCTTGTCAACAGGTCAAAGGTCATGCTCACCAAACCAAAGAAGATGCAGATGAGCTGTATAACATCTGTATAAGCTACTGAGTAAAGTCCACCGAAGAATGTGTAGAACGCCGCGATACACGCCGAGATGGTGACCGATACCTCGATGTTTAGCTCCAAGATGACGCTAATTGTGGCACCTAGAAAGAAAGCAAGAGAAGGAAAGTATAGGTTTGTTTCTTGAATCTTTTTCAGAAAAAAAACAAGGCAACCATTTTTCAAAGTAAAGAAAACTTCATTGCAGACATGCCAATATCTTTGTCAAAAAGAAACATGAGGAGCGTTTTATGAAAAGACTTGTCGGATGTTTTATCTGACAGTTACCATAGGAACAGTGCCTCTCAGCCATTCATAATCAAGGAAAGTTGTAAGACCTGACAACTTGTCAGATAAAAATATTGATGAAACGCTCCCCAGTTTCCTGAACTGGAATAAGGGAAACCAGATCAAGAAATTCAAATTCAAATTCATTTATTTCACATCTCTTTATAGAAAACAGGGTACAATACAAGGTGAGTTAATGCAATAGAGTAAAAACAACAGTGACAGTTGTACAATTTAGACAAAAATAACAAGAAAAAACATAGAGTAATGAATGGAATGTGAGGGAGTAACAAAAGGAAAGTAAATGAGAACAAGGTCTTAGAATATTCCTAAATATCCAACAGAAAAGATGCTAATGTAATAAAAACAAATACAGAACATTTTTAATAAGATCTTTTCACTCTATTTTTTTTTTCGCCATCAATATTCATTGTCCAAACCATGAAACATGGTTACTTCCACCAGAATGGGATATCAAAGAGTTTAAACCTCGTAATGAAAATTAAAGCTCATGGGGAAAACGCTTACCGAGAGCAGAAAGGATGGCAGCGGACCAGCATAGTTCACCCATGAGGGCTGGCAGGAAGAGAAGTCCTCCCATACGGGAGCCATATTTCAGCTGGAACGGATCCAGCATGGTTACGTAGCCTTGAGATCTCATCTGCTTTGCAAACAAAAGACCACCTGTAAAATGAGCAGTAAAATGATAATTATTACATTATTATAATGAAACATTAAAAATGTTACTCTAGATTCAAACAAATTGCAATTATGGTTAAAAAAGATATTGCATTAATCACACTTTTTACAAATAAGCATCAACATTAATGAAATGTTATTTATTTAAATTAATTGCAACTATGGAAAGCCTCAAACAGCATTGTAAATTAGCATTAATATCAAGATTTGCGACATGTTACTCTTGCTTTAAATAAATTGCAATTATGGAAAGCCTCCAACCTATAAATGAGCAGTAAAATTTACTGCATTATCAAACTTCATACAAAATAGTATCAACAATGATAAAATGTTATTGATTCAAGTTAATTGCAACTATGGAAGGCCTCAAACAGCCTAGTAAATTAACAGTACTAACATCAACATTCATAAAATGTTATTACTGCTTCAAATAAAGTTACAACTACGGAAAGCCTCCAAGTGAGCCACCTGTAAATAATCAGTAAAAAGGTTGGTCTACATAAAAACTTTTTTGTATGGGGTTATCGATTAAAAAAATTAATTATTGAAAGCTTCAATGTTGAATCCTTGAAAGCTTCAATGTTGTTAATGTTGAATCCTCTGTTATCATAATTTCTCAGTTTTAAGTTAGAGAATTGCAATATATCTGTCAATGAACTGATCATTAATCATTGTAAAATGGAATACCGATTCCCTTTAAAGAAAAACGAATGTAAAGCAAATATATATATATACATAAAATTCATAATTTCAAAACATTGGTAATGTATTGTTGAAACATTGAAGCACTGAGAAGTACATTAAATAACAGAAAGTGAATATCTTACTTTCAAAAAATAATAAAATCACTGCCTGATGATATTCAGATCTTTGCACATGAAATCAACACCTTGATTTATAAATACATCTTATTATTTCCTAATGGCTTTTTGTACTCAACCAAAAATATATAAATACATATGGTCATTGGGTCCTTTCGTAATAGTGTATCAGCCCTGTATTCTGGGATTCCCTACCTTTTAATATTAGAACCGCATCGTCCTTTTTTACATTTAAATTCATTCTCATGACCCATTTATTTTCAAAATAATATTCATAACGTTGTATACAGTATGTAGCTATTAGATATTTGTTTTCATTAATATTGTAATTTTTTATGTATTGATGAAATTTGCTCTAATTCGTATGACATATTTTAGGTCTATTTGTGTAAAATTGAGTGATTGATATTTGTATAAGGCAAAGAGAGTCTTAACCGATTATTGGACGATATGAATTATAAGCATTATTATCATCATACTCTATTCTTATTTCACTCTATGGGTCAGGCAGCACAAAAACTTAGCAATTGATTTTTATGATTGATCTTACATTGGGTTCAATGCAATCATTCCTAAAAATATGTTCTATGATCAATGCTATTAGCTTTGTGTAAAAGGTCCACGATCTCTTGAAGCACTTGGCTCAATTCTACTCACATCATTCAATTCCCGACTTATTCCCAAGGTATCGCCCATATAATACCCTCAACCAAGCAATGTTCATGAGGGGGAAAATTACCTCCATCACCACATATCAAATACAGACCATCGCAGGCAATAAATAAATTATCACGATTGGGGGACCTCACACAGCATACCAAATCATATTCAACAGCAATTATGACGCAATGTAGAGGAGATATAATGTACATTTAACAGGTATATAATAACTCAATAATATTAGTGACATACATGGGATCCTCCCTCCCCCCCCAAAAAAAAATTATGGTGGAGCGTTGTGGCCCAGTGGATTAGTCTTCGGACTTTGAAACAGAGGGTCGCGGGTTCGAATCCCAGCCATGGCGTAATTTCCTTCAGCAAGAAACTGATACACAGTGTGCTGCACTCAACCCAGGGGAGGTAAATGGGTACCGGTAGGAAGTAATTCCTTAAAAAGCTGTGTGCGCATGGAACGCCTAGCTTAGCCGGGTAATATAGGAGCGCCTTGAGCACCTAACAAGGTGGATATGTGCGCAATATAAATACCCTATATTATTTAAAAAATAGAATAAAATAAATACATAAATAAAATAATAAAAAAATGATAAGAAATGAGTGCTCTTATGTACTTTCTAAAGGAAACCTTCAGTCCAGTACTGCAATAGAAAATATAATGATTGCCCAAGTTTGCATAATAGGAAAAGGAATTGGGAAGTGCTCCTTTATCATGAATATTTTATTTCTTTCTAGAATTGTTTTGAGAAAGAAAGACAAAAAAGCATCAGTCAATCAAATTCCACATCATCAAATGTGGAAAAAACCAATTTTGAAAATGATTTATAACCAATATAATTGTTTAGAAAAATATGGTGGTAACACTGTTTGGCCGCACTCAGCCAGCACCATTCTTATGAAAATTTATAGGTAGGTTGTAAAATAAATATTTTGGGTTTTTTGTAGATTGTAATTTTTAATTTTTGGATATGGTGATTCACGTTTCATTTGAGTGCAGAGAAGAGATATATGTACATTTTCATTCTTCTTTTGAGAAGGGCTTTTAGGTCGATTGGATGAAAGATTATAACAGGGAAGCTTGCCAGGGAATAAAGGCTAGTTGAAATCTTGATAAATGATGGTGAATAAATAGCAAATTTACAAATATACAAACTTATAATTTTAAGGAGGGACAATTTATTTTCAAAAATACATGATAAATGTAAAAGATGATGATACTGATTAACAGGATTGATGATGAATATGATGATGTTTAAGAAGATGATGATAATGAACATGGGTGTTGATGATGATGAAAATGATGATGGAAAAAACATGATTAACATATATGGAGATGAATATGATGTTGACTATTATAAGGTGATGATTACGATGATGTTTAATGTTGAATGTATGTTGGGACCCTGCTTACAAGCACTGTGCTTATTAAGGGTATCCCTCCATTCTTAGACAATATGTATTTGTATTTCATGTCAGATTTTTATGTACACTTATTTTTTAAAGATGGTAAATAAATTGAAATTGAATTGAAATCATATTGAAATTGATGATGGTGATGAGGACAGTGAGAATGCTAATTAAAATGATTATGTTGTTGATGGTGGTGATGATGGTTAGGATGATGATCAGAAAAACATGGCAGATTATAGAAAAATTAATTATGATGAATACAATAATGACGATAAAGATGGTGATGGTGCTGCTGAGTGATGATGATGATGAAGATGATGGTGATGATGAAGATGATGGTGATGATGGTGGTGATGATGGTGGTGGTGAAGATGATGATGAAGATGATGATGGTGGTGATGATGATGATGATGATGAAGATGATGATGATGATGAAGATGATGATGATGATGGTGATGATGACGGTGTTGATGATGATGGTGGTGATGATGATGATGACAAAGATGATGATGGTGATGATGACGCTGATGATGATAATGCTGCTACTCCTGCTGATAATAATAATGACACAGATGAGAATTATGGTGATGAAAGTGGTACTTACCAAGAACTAAACTTGCAGCATAGCCCCATGGAGCCTGTGTCCATAGCAACCCATAGCCTTGTGTATAAACATACTCTGCCGTACCATTTATGTACCCTCCTCCTACCCATGTAGCTGCAAAGACAAGAGATGGGAATAAAATCATATGAAGACAACTTGAATGAAGGCTTAAATGTAAATAAAGATTATACCAGAGCTGCCAAGTTGTATTTTGCATTTTCAGTATTCTTATCCCCCAATATCAGTATTTTGACAAAAAATCAGTATTTTTACCGTGTGAGATAAATATGCAGACCTGCAAACCTCTGGGAATGAAAATCTGTATTCTGTGATTAAAAAAAAATGTATTTTTCCCCAATAAAGTGTATTTCATAATAAAATGCTTGGCGCACTCGCTCATCGCGGCCCTCAAGCTGCATGCAAGCTAAAATGCGCACTGCTCTTGAAGATGAAAAAAAAAATCAAAACATGTGCGTATCTTCATCCTGGTTTTAACAAAATGATTGAAAAAAAAAACAAGTTACCTGAAATTACATTGATCTAATAACCATTAAAAAAAAAAAAAAAAAACGTATTTTTCAAAGAAAAAACGTACTGCCGTATTTTGGTTGCAAAAACGTACTAAATACAGTCTGTTATACCCTTCCTTAGATCTTTCAGATGATTGAAAAATTTAGTCAAACAGTGAAACCTACTTACTACCATATTCTATCACTAAAATCATTTCATTTTATCAATTACCACCATTGATAGCAGACTTCAAATCAAAGACTTCCAGATCAAAGATATTGATAAATATAATTTAAATTTAGATTTTAAAAAGCTCCTTTTGTCACTTGAATAAGGCATGAAAATATGATCTAGATTTAAAAATACCAATCTGTACTGTGTTTCATAACAACTGGTGATCCTTTCTTGTGGAAGATGATACACACCACATTTCCATTGGCGTTGATTTAGTTCCTAAGATAGGGTCACCGGGGGAGTATTTCATGAAAGGACTTGTCGGAAGTTTTATCCGACAAGTCCCATTTTATCCGAAAGTTACCATTGTAACACTGCTTCTCAGCCAATCAAAATCTAGGAAAGATGTCAGATCCGACAATTTGTCGGACAAAAATGCTGGTGAAACGCTCCCGTTGTTTGTAAAGTCGCTTGTAACTTCCAAACAGCTTTATGAAACACCCACCTCAAGTACAATATCATCATATCTATTGGAAATATCTGAACAAAACATATTCATTGTCAGTCATGCAAGATTATAATTATAAACATGCATTTCAAATCAATAGATGCTATTGAGTGACACAGTTAGGGTCAAAACATAAAACTACAGGTGTCCCAGCTGTTCCAACATCATGAATACATTCAATTCTCCCAAATATTCATTCTTCTTCGCATGGGTTCTCTTCATAGCACCCTGTTGCAAAGCTCTACTCATATACTTTGCACGGTATGAAAGAAAGTAATACATGTCTGCAGGCATTCTAAATTTTCTTACAGCTGCTTTTTTTTCATTCCCATGTTCGAGAATTGGTATTCTTTTCTCCCTCAAATGAAATACTGAGTTGAGGAGAGCCTAAAATAGTCTGCTTTTCAATAAAAAAATGTGAGGCATCGTATTCTATTTTGAAGAATGGGTGAAATAATCATGGAAAGGAGAGAGGGAGGGAGGGTGGGAGAGAGGGAGGGGGGAGGGAGGGTGGGAGAGAGGGGGGAGGGAGGGAGAGAGGGGGAGGGAGAGAGGGGGAGGGAGGGAGAGAGAGAAAGAGCAAGTAAGAACAAAGATAGAGAGTCACAAAGTTAGGAATGCTTTTTTCAGATCAATTTCTCTCTAATGTGCACTGATGTTCTAATTTTTTATGAAAAGGAGTCGGACTTTGTAGGAAAAGTGATATTCGTAGCCCGTTTCCTCGGGACTCAAGATAAGTAGAAGAGGAATCTCAAGATTTTTGCCATCAAATTGATGAAGAGACTATTCATAATGTATTTTGCGAGTATTGGCTGTGTTGTAGTCCCCTAGTTCTCAGTGCCGGCCGCACAGAAACGTTGTTAGCCTAGCAGAGCGCTAACAAGCCTAACAGTAAGCTCAGTCACATCTTTCGGATTGTGAAATTAAAACTTATTTCAATGTGTAAGCAATGCATTGTTGTAACGTTAGGCATCGCTGCCACATTACCGCTTGTAACAGGACCCCTGTTAGCGCATTGTTAGCGCTATTAAACAACGTTTCTGTGTGGTCAGCACAGATCTTTACAACATATGTCTTAAGCACCTTGTAAATGACAAGATAATCATCTTTATTATTGCTCTTGACCGCAGTTTGTTTCCATATTCTATTAAAGACAAGCTGGGAAACAGAACAGAATTGAACAAGCACCCTCGAGGATAGAATGTGCACATGTTCTTTTCAACCGAGCTAGGTATTAATGAGTGGCAATCCATCATGGATGCCTGAATGAGAAGTCTTTGGTAATTCATGATTCTCTTCTCTTGGTAAGGTGACGATCAGTCACTGCTTCAGAATGCAACAGGGACTGTTTGCTCAGGTAATGAAATCTAAATGCCATCCAAAATAAAGCCACTTTCACAGATAGCCTGATTCTGTATTGGGTGTGTTGCTCCTTATGTAGACATGGTGATAAAAGGTGAACTTCCATGACATTTGCTCAAGTGACAATTGATCCGCTACGAATTCCACATACTAATCGAATGAATAACTTCAAACGTGGAGGCCGTTTCATAAAGCTGATCGGAAGATAAGAGTGACTTTAAGAACGACTGGTGATCCTTTCTTGTGGTAAATGGTATTGAACATTAAATGTTTATTGGTGATTATTTAGAGTGATAAGAAAGGTTCACCAGTCATTCTTAAAGTTGCTCTTAACTTAAGAACAGCTTTATGAAACACCCACCTGGATTTAGTTCAAACCCTATCCTAAACATAAGGCCTAAATCTAACATGGCACCCTATTGCAACCCTTACCCCAACACCTTAGACGAAATAAAGCCCAGAGGAATTGTCGAAGGAGCAAATGTCGGGTCATCTGACTCATCTCATTATTTCATAATAATAATTGTACGGGAACCTAAAAGAGTACCTTTATCACATTACCGGAAGCTAAAATCTGCAGGTATTGATTAAAATTTTGACTTTCAAAAAGATACATTTTGGAGCAAAATATATTTACAAAATTCTGCATTTGTTTTTATGATATTGTCTGAAATGAAATGCAATAATAATGATAAAAAAAACTTAAAGCTCACATTCAGCACTCCATACTCCATTCATTAGTTTTTTAAGTCCTTTTTCTTATCTTTACGAGCACATGCTGCAGGTACTGTATGCAGCAAAGAGTCACAAGATTTTATAATGATAATATTCCATTTTTATCTATCTTCTATATTGTGGGTGAGCAGATGCTCATGGGTTTACGTCTCATAATTAAGCAACTTTCACTGGGGGTTCTTTTGGTTCAGAAGATATTTAAAGTGTGAAACCAAAATAAATGAGTTTTTTATATGATGGTAGTAGAATAATACCTGCTACATTGCTAATTGTGAAAGTATTGTTAAAGGATTAAAATTATGAAGATGTTTTGTGGTTCAGCCAGATGTGAAGGCATAAAATGAATTACTGAATTTTGAGGCCTATACCACTAAAAATTTCCCCTTGCCAACCACATTCCTTCTCATATCTCTTCACCATTTCAGTGATAAATATACTCTCTTCATTCTATATCTGATCCTTCATTCCCAAATAAATTAAGCTTTACTTTACAAATGCCTTTATGAAACACCTTCAATGCCATCAGGGGTGGATCCAGGATTTTCTAAAGGGGGTGGGTGGGGCACATTTTCCCAATGAAAATTTGACAAGCAAAAAAAAAAAAAGGTCCTCACTATCAAAAGGAAGGGCACACATGGGTAAAAAGGGTATATTTACATTACAAATTTTTATTATGGCTCTCAAAGAGGGGGGGGGGGGGGGCATGGGCTAGCTGTGCCCCCCTGGATCCGCAACTGAATGTCATAGATGTGTAAAAAGCATGAGATTTAATAACAATTACAATATTACCTTTTTATAGAGCGTTTTATATTGAAACATCTGTCAGCACTGTACAGTGTGTATATGTTAACCTTGCTGTCAGAATCTAGCTTACCACAATCCGAATATACTAGGGATTTTTCTTTGGTGTTAGCAAAGTACTCGATCAATCTTAGAAAGTAAATTACCTGCAAAATAGCAAGTAATAGATTGTATCTCGCATTACGCCTTTAACAACCACTTTGAATTATTTTGAATAGAGTTCAATAGACACATAGAAGTCCGAAGATGGTGATAATGATGATGATGTTGGTGATGGTAGTGAAAGCGACTATTACTTTTACTTCTTCTTCTAATACTACTACTACTACTACTACTACTACTACTATTATTTACATCATCATTTTTATTATTACAATTATTATCAATATTATTAATATTAAAATCATTAGCATCATCATCATCATTACCATTACGTCGTCGTTGTCATTACTATTATTATTTTTGGCTGGTATTTTTACTGATCAAGTAGGTGTGAATACGCTTGCTGTTTACTAATTGACAAAAGTAGAGATGAACTTCAGAGCCATGACCCTAAAACAATCCTGATCAAGGTCATGACTCTGATCCCGCTTCCTTCCCAAAACAATCCTAACCCTGCTTCAAAATCACCTTCATCCACACACTGTTAACTAATTTAATCTGAACACAAATTCTGATTATATCCTGATAGATGGCCTCAATGTTAATCAGCAAAACAAAAATAACCTTCCACATCACACATGGGGAAGAGATAATGATGGTTGCGTTTCTGGTGGAAATGATTTAGGTCGCTGAGGGCATATTGAGCATGTGATACCCCCTTATATGGAGGGTACATCCTTCCCCCCAAGAAAAAATTACTTTAAATCAAGTAATCCCCCTCCCCATTCTAACATATAAATAAATGAATGACAAATCAGAAAACATGAATAAAAAAACTAAGAAGTTTAAATGAAACAAGTAAAATAGTGTGACAACAAGATGAAGAAATCCTTCTAAAAAGGAAATCAACCATATACTTTTTTTTTAAATAGGCAGCTTATCTATACTTATTTCCATGATAGACAAATTGCTTAAGAGGGTTCAATTGCAAAATATTCTATTAGTAGAAGTTAATTTCTACACAAAAACCTCATATATATTAACAAATTATACATCCACATGTTGATTTTCTCTTTCCCCAAAATTCCTTTCCATGCTTCTACGCAAGTATACAACCTTGTCACTATTGTTTTTCCCAGGAATATGATATAAAGTGAACATTCAGTACTTTTTTCAATCTAATTTGTGCTTTTGATGGGTGATCTAGATAGCTGTATCTATCAGTTCCGTTAATAATATCTTGTTTTCAGTGACATATTTTCCCTGTTTCTTTTTTAGATGAAGGGGGGGGGGGGGTGGGAATTGTGACAACCCTAAACCCTAAATAACCTATAAATCATGCCTGCCCTACTTCAGTGTCTATTATCAGAACGATTCTAAAACTCAGACTATCGAGAGTTCATCTTCACACAACAATGTTATACTTCATATTCTTAACCTCTTTGGGGGATTTCTTTTTGGCATGAAGTTTTTCACGTGCTTGAAGAATGCTATGATGGTTAAACGTAGAATGACGTTATGACATCGTTATTATTGGATCAGCATCCAACCTTCTACTGACAAACATAGCTTTAACAGGTGTGACCTTTCCTCACTGATTGCAACTCATTTGCCAATTTTAGGCTCACCGACGCTGCTCTGCAGTTACAAACAGTATACAATATATGCATGCCATGTTTGCCAGGAAAATGAAAAAGTAGAATCCAGATTATTTTCAAAACTTGTTCAGATTGACATTATAATTACAAATTTATGAATGAGGATTTGGATATTATTACCATGCCCTGTTGTATAATTGCTAAAACCAGAGTTCCATAATGGTGCAAGGAAAATGACAAGGCCTCTACAATTCCATAAACAGAGATATTCTGTTGTTCAACGCACTGCAGTCATTCTGAATTCTAAGTAAATTGCCTGTGACATTTTACAAGCAGTATATACTCAGAGAATATATATATAAATACAGAAAGACTGACCAATCAACACCGTCTCTTTTCCCTCCCTTTGATCAGTTTATTGAAGATCTAGGCTGTTACACAAAACTGAGCAATTGATCATAAAGCTAATTTTCATGATTGATCGTATGCAGTAATCAATGCAATCGATCATAGGAATCTTCCCCATGATCAATCGCTGAGCTCCATGTCGCAGGGCCCTCCTGGTGTGGTGGTGAGTAAGTACGTATTGTTAGATTCCATTAGAAGTGAAAGAGAAATGGCTAATTGAATTCTCTGCCGTTGCGACTCATCCCTCCCTCTGCAACCCGATCCGAGAATAACAGATATGGTTGCCTTTGATGTCCGTCCTTACAAGTTGTCATATTCAGAGCATCCATGTTTTTTACGGTATCCTTGCTTTTCCAAAAGGCTCTGGTGTCGTCCATTGTGGTTCTGTCTTTAATGTAGAAGAATCAGTTTTCCCCCTTTATTTTGCCCCTTTGCCACATCCATATGAAGCTCATTCAACCTATCCATTCTGGGAGCCGTTTCATAACGGAATCGGGAGACTAGCTTAGCGGGGGTAATATAGGAGTGCCTTGAGCACCTAGCAAGGTGGATTCGTGCGCTATACAAATCCTACAATATTATTTTATTTTATATATAACTACAATAATTCTAGTTGTGAAATAAACAAAATGATCAATTCTATTCCCAATGGCTTTAACCCAATTTCCACCCACTCTAAAATTCTATCAATGATTCAAGTGCTTATGTTAATATATTCAATTCATTGATTCCATTATGTCTGCCCGGCCATCCCATTCAAATAAAATCACTTTAAATCCTTTATCGGGTAGATTCAATAAAACGAGAGATCAAGAGGGAAATTCCAATAATAGTACTTGAGCATTATACTATCCTTGTCCATTCCAGACTTTTTTATTGAGCAAAAGCCTAGAGCCACCCAGATCTTTGGCAAAATTCAATTTCAGAGCAGACATCAAAATCCATATTGATTTCATAGAATCTGCAGATATAGAAGAGACCTACACTCCCAATGCGTTTTACATAACAACCACGCCATTCTGTAAATGATAAAAATCGAACCATCTGCCAAAAATAGCTTTACATTACCTCTCTAGTTGAATATTAAAGAACAGGCATTTTTGTGTTTTCTTAATTGAATTGAAAAGTGCACCCATGTGAATTTCATGTCAAATGCCATCTTCATGCGTTTATGGTAAGGTCTTTACAAACAGCAGAAGACTGCAGTCTGCATTAGCCGAACCTGTACTTAAAATCAAACTACTTGTTATTCACGGAATCTACCATCGAGGGGAAAAAAACTAAATTGAATTTAGCTTTGTATGCATAAACGTAAAGAACAAAATGCCGGTGTATAAATGTTGTATGAGTCTTTTCTTCCTGTGCGATAGCTGGCATTATGCACGGTGTGTAACGTGATCCAGGCAGCCTGTTGCTTGTGGGTTTGGCGTGGTCACCAAGAGACGCAGCGGTGGCTGTGCAGCTACGGGAATGACAATCGTGAGGCAGTGTACATTATGCTATGGTCGTATGTGAGGGGATGCTGTGCACTTTCTGACCTTTCAGTGTGCTAAGATTCATTAAAGTTTTTGGATGGCTGAGAAAGAAAACATGTGAGAAGCCGTTTCCAGATCCAATTTCAGTACAGACAAGCACATCAGTTTGTTGTAGGGCTTATAAAGTAGAACTGACTGTCACTAAACCCCAAGTAACAGCCACCAGTAAATAAAGGCCATGCAACAGACTCAAGTAGAATGTTAAGAAAATTATGAAATATTAGAAATGGGTTGAATTTCCAAGTTGGGCATTTATGGTAATGATGTAACCCCCCCTAAAAAAGTCACATAAATGTACAAGAATATATAAAAGGGTATGTCTATTTTGCCAATGCAAATTGAATATTGAATATTAAAAATACAGTGAGCCATTGAATAGGGAACTAGATAATAAGCACCTTGTAAAAGATACTATATTAAGGTTAATAATAAGTGTAAATTAAGAACAACAAAAAATGACATCCCCCACAAAACATTAAATAAGGGTGTAGCCTACATGTTGCCAATGGTTACAATTTGTTTAGGGAGATTTGGGGAAAAGTGTGTATGAATATGTATTGGAGTACCCCTCCTACCCCCCTCCCCTCCCCTTCTTCCTAGTCTGCAGGCACAGACCCTCATTGAAACTTTAAATAAACAAGTGTGTCTCCACGCAAAGACTAGCACACACAAAACTTGCTGTTTCAGAGCCTTCAGTACACAAGGCATGAGTAGGCTGCAATGCAGACCCTTTACTTGAGTGAAGGGTTTGCACAGCAGACTACCTCCTCCCTGCTGTGAAATGAAGTGTAAAACAGTAGACATGCGAACACTTCACTGCTTTCATATCTAATGGAGATCGGCACAAAAGAATTATACCACAGTTAAGATCATTGTTTCTTGAAGTTCATGTACACACACTATATTAAAGGATAATGTTGATGTAATTAAGAACACAATATCAGTTAAATCTGATATAAGAAAACATACTGTACCTCTAATGAAAAAAGAATGAAAATGTATATCTAATGATAATGATGTACTTGAGAAAGATATTCCTATGATGGAGTTAAAATTCAAAATTTATAAACTTTTATGATAACAGTGCAATAGGCGTACACTGTTTTAAAAAATCTGATTTTACAGAAAAAACAAGATTTTGCAGAAAGCAATAACAGAATCATTCTGTAAATTCATAAAACATGTATTTTGCTACAATTCAACAGATCTGTTTAAAAAGGGGAAAATGGTGTTTTATTTAAGGAAATTTGTAAGGTTCCATACACCAAATACCAATTTCCTGTAATTTTACATGATATAATGTAAAATTACGCAATCTGGTAAGATTACAGGTGTTCTCGAGACTCTGCTGCAGGAACTTCTTTTATTTTAAGAATAAATTTTCTAACAGTGTAGAAGGGAAGATGATCATCACTGTAGTTAGAACATATTATAATGTTGTAATGGCAGAGTGGCATAGAAGAACTAGGAAAGAGACACAAGTGATAGAAAAGGAAAGCATGAAAAATACAGCTAAATTGTACAAGGATACAAATCGATTGACATTCAAGAGGGAAAATCGTGACGAGATTCCCGAGAGGAAAAGAGAAATCAACATGCCAAAATTAGGATGACATAACTGTCCCGCTGGGCACGCTTGAGAGCTGTGACAAAATGTTACCTCGCAGACGTTTTGTCATGACTTGTCTGAAGAGTGCGAGGACGGACTACTAAGTAGAAAGTGGTTTGAAAGATGATGGAAGGGAATGGCATGGGCATGTTCTCACAACATATACTTCGTAAGCTGATATATTCGGATGGGGGCAGAGAGTGGGAGGCTCTATGATGAGACAGTTGGGGCGGGGTGGGCAGAATAGAGAGAGGGAACAAGAAAAGGATAATGATAGACAGAGGATGGTTGTTTAAATCAATAACATGAGAAATGAGAAGAAAAAATGATACAGAAAACAAGGGTGATTTGATGAAAAGAAAGGAGATACAGATACAAATGGAGAAAACAGAGCAAGGAGGGGGAGAGAGTGTGGAGAACGAAAGGCAAAGAATGCCTCAGAGACAATGTTGATGATAGAAATCACAGCAGTACAGGGAAAAGATAAAAGGAAGAAAGAATGGAAGGAAGGAAGGAAAGAAGGAAAGAAGGAAGGAAGGAAGGAAGGAAGGAAGGAAGGAAGGAAGGAAGGAAGGAAGGAAGGAAGGAAGGAAGGAAGGAAGGAAGGAAGGAAGGAAGGAAGGAAGGAAGGAAGGAAGGAAGGAAGGAAGGAAGGAAGGAAGGAAGGAAGGAAGGAAGGAAGGAAGGAAGGAAGGAAGGAAGGAAGGAAGGAAGGAAGGAAGGAAGGAAGGAAGGAAGGAAGGAAGGAAGGAAGGAAGGAAGGAAGAAAGAAAGAAAGAAAGAAAGAAAGAAAGAAAGAAAGAAAGAAAGAAAGAAAGAAAGAAAGAAAGAAAGAAAGAAAGAGAAAGAAGAAAAGATGGAAGAAAAAGAGAGGGAGGATAAAGAGTGAGGGAGGGAAGGAGAAGAAACACAGAGAGAGAAGGGGGAAGAAAGAGATAGAAGACAGAAAGAAAGAGAAGAGTGACAGCAGAAAGGGGTAGGGGAGCAGAAAGCGTGAAAGAGGCGAGAAGAGAGAGAGAGAGAGAGGGGGGGAAGGGGGCGAGGGGTGAAATCTAACGTAAATAACAGGACGCGGACGACTCCGTCACATCTAGAGCGCAGGATTAAAATAATTCCATTAAGGTAATGGTATTAAGGGTGAGGGCCACTATATTTATCACCCTTCACACATATACACCACACCAGTATCGGTGGTTCATTGACATTTATGGCGCAAGAATACCATACCTCTTGCAGACTGGATAATCCTGCATACATACTTGCATGATATCACGTCATAAATGCACGTATGCTTCATATCGAATGTTAGTCACACACTTGAATGTTTTATTCATGTACAAAAACTAAGTCGGATAAGAGAGTTATGCATCATGAAAGGCTGTCATATAGGTGTGTAAAAGAAATGAATAACTAAGATGTGCCGGGCTTACATGATGCGGAAACTGCTTTGGCTAAGATTAACACCAAGTGAAAGTTTTGTGAATGAATGGAAAGATGTCCATATTCCATGATTGTGGTACAGCAGAATATGTCAGTGGGGGAGCATGAACTTTTCAATGGGGAAAGGGCGACTTCATAGTCCATCAACCCAGAGTGCTACTTTCAACACTATTAAAAAAAAACAGCTTTTGATTTTTATATCAACAGAGTTGACTTGTACAGTGACGACCTTCCAAGGCAGTGCATACGCGTTAGATCCCTTTCCTCGTCCACAGTTTATTTCAGAACCATGATTATTTTGCTGTTGAAAATCTATGAAGATGTGCACTAGATTTCTTATCCGTCTTAGGTATACTCCTCAACGTCCTGTGGACGTCATCACAAGCATGCTTCCTGTGACCGTTTGCATTAAATTACATTTCAAAGGGTATTTATCAGTGGGTCAACAGTGCTAATCCACAACATTGACACTCACAAGTTAAAATAAAATTAATGTTTTTCTCATCCTCACATTCTAAAACTCCATATAGATTAAACCATGACTTGTTTCTATCACAACAGAGAACTGGGTGAGTAAAACTATCCTCATGAAAATCATTGATAATGTAGCCTTCACTTAATTATCACCCTGCATTGCATGCTTCAGACATAGTCTGCAGGCACAGACCCTGATTAAAACTTTGATCGACAAGTGAGTCTTCGAACAAGAATAGCACAATTACAACATGCTGTTTCAATTTCAGGATTAAAAATTTGATAAACAAGTGGGTCTTCACACAAGACTAGCACAATTACAAGTTAAAACTAGCTGTTTCAATTTCAGAATTGAAACTTTGATCAACAAGTGGGTCTTCACACAAGACTAACACAATTACAACTCATCATTTCAATTTCAGGATTGAAATTCTGATCAACAAGTGGGTCTTCAAACAAGACCAGCACAATTACAACTTGCTGTTGTTGGCTGTAAATTTAGTCCACTTACCTCGAGTGAAGGGTTTGCACATCAGACTACATGTGCTTCAGACACCGAGGTGTGAGGGAACAAATTAAGCATACAGATGGAATGCGTCTATCATCTGACCTTGGTGATGATTAGCCGAATTATCCAACTAATCAATTCCCTCTGTACTGTATTCAATGCATGGTGGTCAAGGGGGTATTATCAGCACCCCTCCCCTTAAAATATGGTCTACTCTACTACCTATCTACTCCCTAAAAGGCTCTCCAGACCTTATCCTCTCCATTCGATACCCCTACCCCATACATCCAATTCTGAATAAACATTTTTGACTGCATATTGACTCCAAATATTGGTATATTTCAATGCGCATTTCTGCTTCACCCACTTTCGACACCCTCTCTAATATTCACCCCCCCCCCCTTCCACTTACACAGGTTTCCATGTTTTATTTCCCAGTGGTCTGGACATCTCCGGAACTGTTCCCAGTGGTTCGTCCTCCTTCTATGTCATGAGAGATTGATGTAGTCATCCACACCATACCCTTAATCGAACAGACAAATTGGTTGTCATGCTCATGATTTAGAATGTACATGGTACCATGCAACATGGGACGGTATTAATGTGGAGAATACTGCTTTCTCTCCTCTTCCTCCTCTTCTTCTTCTTCTTCGTCTTCCTCCTCCTCCTCCTCCTCCTTCTTCTTCTTCTTCTCCTCATCCTCCTCCTTCTTCTTTTCTTCTTCTTCTTTGTCTTCCTCCTCCTCTTTCTTCTTCTTCTTCTTCTTCTTCTTCTTCTTTTTCTTCTTCTTCTTCTTCTTCTTCTTCTCCTCCTCCTCCTTCTTCTTCTTCTTCTCCTTTGTCTTCCTCCTCCTCCTTCTTATTTTTCTCCTTCTTCTTCTTCTTCTTCTTCTCCTCCTCCTTCTCCTTCTTCATCTTCTTCTTCTTCTTCTCTATCTCCTTCTCCCTCATCTCCCCTTCCTATATTATTTCCCTTTCTACCTCTCCTACTTCATAAAGGATTTCAAAAAAATAATAAGACTGTCATTACATCATCACATCCAACTAAATTCACCTATCCACAAAAAAGACAACAATCAAAAGTATGTTGTCTGTCATCATTTCAATTTTCCATCTCTTTTAAAAATTAATCCATCAAAGGCAGACAATATGAAATGGTGTCAACATTCAAAAATGGATCTTCGTCGCCATTTACGCACACCATCATTACTGATTGTGCCCCCACCCCTCTCTCTCCCCTATCAATAAACGTGAATGATCTATGACTACGAGCGAGCAGCCATAAACAATCGTCTATTTCAAGCCCAGCTCTCCCGTACCAATGATAGATTGTTGTAAGAAATAAACCCCATGTTCAATTAAAACTGATGAATGAAAATGCTTTTTGACTCCTTTCAATCAACATCTAGAGATGACTGATAACATGTTTACACAGAGCTGATGTCTTTTAAGTGTTACTAAAGTTAGTTATTTACAAGTTTATCATCATCAAGCTATCACTGTCTTAACCCATTTAAATCAAAATTATTCTTATATCATTAAAAATGGGAATAAAGGAAGTATAATCATTTTCCTATTGATTATACATGTAAAGACGACATAACATGATTGCACTCGTTAGCAGTCCAGTGCTATTTGGGTGACCGGTTTCCCTAGAGGCTTGATCATTTTCTAGAAAGTAATATTTTAACTAGGCATTTTTTGCTTTCATTTCCTTTGATGGAAAAAGGAATCAATAGCCTTGGGACATGCACTTTTTAGCATGTGCATACTTTTGAATTAAATCTCTCTTCAAATAGATACATGTAACATGACGGGGGCGTCGTGCTCTAGTGGTTATGACTCTTCTTGCAATCTGAGGGAGGTGGGTTCGATTCCTAGCCATGGCATGTTTTCCTACAGCAAGAGATTTACCCACATTGTGCTGCACTCAACCCAGGTGAGGTGAATGGGTACCCAGTAAGAAGAAATTCCTTCAAATGCTTGATTGCCTAGGCAGCCCAGCTAAAGCCGGGGTAATAATAATAGCAGGGCCCGCTGGGAGAACAGTTTTCGGGACTGAAGTGGCTTCCCTGGGTAAATATGCTGTTATTATTATTATTATTAAGTATTTATTAACAGATATCACTCCTTCTGGATTATTCCAACAATATTTGCCACACTAAAATGCTAGCCATACTACACCGGATTCCGCACCAAACCAGGTACTCATTTAACACCTGGGTAGAAAGCGGTTAAGAGTGGATTGATACCTTTCCAAAGGATGCTAGACTGTGACAGGATTCAAACACATGACCTTCTGATTAAAATGCATGAGTTAGAACCACTGAACCACTAATGTCACACTGCTGATCTTGAACTGGTCTAGCTGTTGTTCATAATAAAGCAACTTGCTTTGCCCATTGCTCACTGCTCACATGTACCTGTGCACTCACTGCATGAGAACACAAAACAGTGGTTTCCCTTTAACAGTAACAATCACATCTCCTCTGTGCAGAATACGTACATTCTCCCAAACCATCACTGCTCGACAAATGAATTCACAGATTTTCAAGAATGGCGGGCACCATTACAGGAAGAAGCTCAGCTCGGGTTTCTGAGCCATGGAGACAAGTCTCCTCCACCTCCTCTTCTCCCATCCTACCAGCTAATTCCTCCATCTCGCATCCCGCGACCTCCCACCCCTTCAATCTCACTTAAGGCCAGGATCAATACCCATTGATTTTTCGCTTTCCTGTATTTGCGTTGCAGTGTATATTCAGAGGGGGTACTTGGGCTTTCGAGATGAAGCGTGGCGAAAATAAACACGAGTGAATTCTCAAAACTTCCAATTTGTAAATTATCGATAGAGAAGATTTGGGTCAACAAAAGAAGGGGAGGAGATAGGATGGACACTTCAAAAATGGAAGTGCCACTCTTTTTGAAGTGGAATTTCTGGATGGTTTAATTAAAATGTAAAGGACAGTCTGAGGGAGTCCACTGACTAATGCAGTTAATACAATGGATGCACAATTAAAGTGCATACCTTCCATTCCATCTTAAATGTCTTTCATAGGATAACACAGAATTGATAGCATAACTAGTGCAAGATCTTAGGGGTGGGTACAAGGGACATTTGCCAATGTGGTCCAAGCCCCAAATCTCAGTTGCAGAGGGGACCTCCTTTGTGTGGAGCGTTGTGGCCCAGTGAATTAGTGTCCGGACTTTGAAACAGAGGGTTGTGGGTTCAAATCCCAGCCATGGCGTAGTTTCCTTCAGCAAGAAATTTATCCACATTGTGCTGCATTCAACCCAGGTGAGGTGAATGGGTACCTGGCAGGAATTCATTCCTTGAAATGCCGAGTGCTGGAAGCTAGCTGCTTGAGCTACAGCCGGGGTAATAATATCCAAGTCCTTTGGAAGGGCATAGAGACGTTATTCATAATGTGTTATGCGCTGTACAAGAACTGAATATTATTATCATTGTTTGTTGTCAGATTCTTGTGGGGATTTCTTTTATCTTACAAATTTTTCAGTTGTTGAAGTAAAAAAAAAACCTTTCCTTTTTGCATGTCAGACAAATTTCAGAGATTGAAACCTGTGCCACATCTTGTGGTAAATCCTGGATTCATGACTCCATATTATGGCTATGTTGGACATGCATCTCCCAATTATATTCTTTTTGTAGATCTTTCAGTGGTCCGATGTTGCATAACTCTATTGCATCAACATATCAATACCCCTCTCCCGAACATTCATTTTGCTTTTTCTCGCACACAAGCAGGGAATCAATCTAAATGTTTTGCCGACTCTAAAAATGTTTGACAGTGTGTTTCCCTTATCGCAATCACCCTTGAAATACGCCCCGATACAATCTGCCTAAGTGATCCCCTAACGTCATGTTTACGGGACGAGCGAGCCTTTGAAGGCGGTTAACAGTGCCACTGCTGAGCTGTTATCTGGGAGACCATTGCGTCAAGTCGAGAGAGCAAGGACCGTATATCAAGATGGGCTCTCAAATTTGTATAAACAAATCGACTCAATTTCATTAGCGGCGGGGGTGGACAAGAAGCCATTAAATCCTTCACCTTTTGAAGGGTAGAGAGTGAGCCCCTGTGATTACCCTCATGGTAGTGTATGAAACTGAGGTCATCTGAGGTTACCTGGACCCCCCCCCCTTCTAGCAAAGAGCAAAGAGTTGTGATTGATCCAATCAACCACATCTATTATATGATGGGGGGACCTAAAACTACCCACTTTGTTTACAAACGGTAAAATCTAGGCCAATTTTAATATTTGAACAAATTATCTTTCACAAATTTGTGGTACATGTTCTAAAGATCATTAAACAAGAAGAAAATATCACAAAACTCACTAATTAATACGAAAATCCCGCTGTGTTTTCCGAACACCTCTTGATTTCGCCGCCCGATGTAGAAGGGGTCCTATAGCTACGCACTCGATTCATCATGCAGAAAAATAGTATTTCCTGTGCCTCAATTTCTAAAATATATTCATATTATTTATATGAAATTAAAGCCAGTATAACTCCAAAATTTCAAACAGTTGTGGGTTTTCTCTGCATTTAGAGATTTACTGCAGCCTCTGTAGAAAAAAATGAATAGGAATCTTTTGTCACTCTGCAGTCACAATTCTACACACGGAGTGCGCATTTGCCATTAAAAACTGCAAGCGCGATGAGTGGTGTGTAGCTTTAGGACCCCCTACCATACATGTTTGATTAAAATATTTTCTCTAACTATGATGTATATTCATGCATCCAATGTTTTCTTTAAAATTCAATGTGCTTCTCTTTGTTTACAAAAGGACAATGTTCAAATTTCCTGGAGAAAATATTATGACAATGATGGATTTCCATAGAATTGACGTTGATTGGATCAATTGTAACTATTTGTAAGACGGGACACTCGTGATGTTTCACTCAGGTAGGCGTCGTCCAGGCACAGGCGTAATCGAGCAGTCGCCATCGAACGATTTAGGTCAAAACATAAAAGTTTCCCATTTGACCTTGAGTAATGGGTAATCGACAGGGCACTGCATGGCCACCAATAAGTATTTTTACGACTTCTACAAAATATCGTTGGGTGCTGCCTAAAATCCAGCATCGCCCGAGCAGGCTACTGACGGGTCAGTCGCCGCTCTGAGTTGTGACTGAAGTCTACCGCAGGCAACTGGGAAGCAGAGTGTGACTCAAGTCACACTCAAATCTTTGTGAAACAACCCCTGAAATGGCAAACCTGGATGTTGCATTGTGGGTATCGCAAGAGAAGGATCACTTGCAGAACATCTTTAACATAAGATAAACAACAGGATTCGTTTTCTGCAACAATGGTTTTTTTTTTGTTAGGGAACCAGTAATGTTTTAATAAGGGATTGTACATGTATGGTAGGGCATCAGGGTTCCGACAGAAATTTGAAAACAGAATTTCATGACTTTTCCAGGACTAAATTGCCGCTTTTCATGACTTCCCAGGAGTTATGTAGAATTTGGGATGTCACAAAATTGGGAAAAATGGAAATCATGAACACAAATTATAATAGCAGAGTATGAGAGTTGCGAGACATGACAAACTGGGAAGCTGCCATAGCCAAGAGGTAAATGCAATTCCTTGACTTTTCCATGACTTCACAAATTTTCCAAATTCCCTGACTTTTCCCTGACTTTCCATGACCACAAATTTTTCCAGGAATTCCATAACTGTGGGAACCCTGGGCATAAAAATGTGGTTTATTTCTTATTTTTTAATCTGTGCACATAAACATGCATCAAGTACTTTGAAATAGTAGCTTGCATGATGACAGAGTTGCTTCATTTTGTCAAAGAAGTAGCATTAAACTTTCCACTGGACAAATATTTAAACCTTCAACTATTTATTGCTATGTGTTTAATATTATATAGACCATGAGTTTTGTCAGCAGGCATTTGTTGCTTTATAAGCCCCTGCCACATCGTTCCATGCAAGCCTTGCATGCGACTTGCGAGCAACTATTTTTGTCGCCCACGTTGACAGTATCCCGCACGTATCTCACACACAGTTGCCCACAGGTGTGCATGCATGCAGAAATTTTTTTTACGTGCTTGTGGTGGGTGATTTCCCGACGCTCGCCCGGACAGCTTGCATGGAAATGTGTGACAGGGCTTTTTAGTGGATGTGTAAAAAGGGTCATTAGCATTTAACAACGTCAGCTTGCCAGCCTCTTGTCGGTGTGTATAATGTTTTTACTGTTGGGAATCAATTTCATTACATCAGGTGGGACTCTGGGAGGATGGAGAGGGGGATATGTCATAAGGATTGATAGAGAGAAAGAGAGATAGAGACAGACAGATAGAGAGACACAAATAGAGAGAGAGTGATAAAGGGAGAAAGAAACAGAGAAGCAAGGGGGAGTGACTGAGAAAGAGGTGAGAAAAAGACAAAAGAAAGAGAGGGAGAGAGACAGGGAAAGAGAGGGAGGAAGTGAGAGAGAGAAGGTGAGAAAGAGACAAATAAAGGAAGGAAGGAAGAAAGGAAGGAAGGAAGAAAGAAAGAAAGAAAGAAAGAAAGAAAGGAAGAAAGAAAGAAAGAAAGAGAGAGAGGGTGGGAGACAGATAAAGAGAGGAAGAGTGTGTGTGAGAGCGGGCGGAAGAGAGAAGATTCGTTTAGAAGATTCATGTATATGTATGCTCAATGACCAAATAAACATAACATAGGACAGCATGATTAATAATGGAAGGGTGGACTGGTTTTAATTGACCAATTGCATGTATTTGTAGTAATACAAATTTAGCAATATTTAGTAGTTCAGAAGGATTAATAATAACTGAATAAAGATATGCAATACCTTTGATGTACAACAATATGGTTGTTTTCATAATACAAACAAAAAGAATATACAACTACAGTCAGTGGCGGATCCAAGGGGGCACAGCCAGCCCATGCCCCCCCCCCCCTTCAAGAGCCTTAATTAAAATTTGTCATGTAATTTCTCTTGTCATGTAATTTCACTTTTGAAAAAAGTGACCTTTTTTTCTAATTTTTTTGCTTGTCAAATATTCCGCGGATGAAATGACCTTCAATTTTAGGTGAAAACTTTTATTATTTTGGCTTGTCAAATTTTCATCGGGAAAATGTGCCCCCCCCCCCTTTGGAAATTCCTGGATCCGCCCCTGACTACAGTGTACATTGAAAAGATTGAAATAGATGGAAATTAGGAACAGACGGAAGAAGGGTGCCCATATTTATAGGCCAAGGCCGCAAAATTTTAAATTGACTGAATTAGAGCGGAAGCGATGCAACTGGCACAACACCACACAGAAGTGTTGTGACTGGGGAGGGGGGCTGAGGAGCGGTCCTGATCCCATTTATCAATTTCCATTTCCTTAAAAAAATGTACAAAGATATTATCAAGTCAATGAATATGCAGAAAGATATTTCAAGTGACTTACAATCACAATCCTGATAACTGTCACATTATACTTAGTTCATATCTACATTAGATACACACTGTAAAACTGTCAATTTTTTTATCTTCTCTTTCTGCATGTCTCTCTCTCACTCATTCTATCTCACCTCTACTTATTTTCCTCCTCTGACAAACACCAAGGGGGAAGGGGTGCAGACTCCATTTGCCTTACCTCAAATAAATACATAATTTATGTAAGATCTTAATTGTCTTACAATCCTCGCAAGGTAACTTCATACCTATTTCATATCTTCCTTACATACATGTACCTCCACTCCAGAAAAATTGTACCCATGTTTTTTTTTTTTTCCCTTCTTTTCCCCATCTCTCCCTCTCAATTTATCTCTCTTTGCACCCATTTTCCTCCTCCTTCAAACATCCAAACTCTCTCCTTCACTCTCCGATTCTTTCCATCGCTCGCCTCCATTGAGCAAATAAATACTTATCCAAGTGTGTCAAGCAACGTGGTGGACCCTCCGCCAGGCGCAAGGACTCTGGCATGAAATATAAACCCACCAGGGTCCTTACAGCAAGCTATTTACGTAGAGGAACATTTAAAAAACCTCTCTCGGCACTCCCCAAACGCAACCGTCCACTCGTACACCGGTTTAGTATGCATGAGGCTCCGCAATGCATGCCACCGGTCCACTGTGGGAAGATGCTTTGTTTACACGGGGGGCAGCTCGCTTCTCAGTAAGCGTAATTGGTGCGCTGAGATGGGCATCAAATGGTGCAAATCAAGTGTCAGTTTTATGCATGCCCAATGGGGCAGGCGTAAATGTCGTTATGTAATGATAGGACGTTTGCAAGGACACTGAACAAGAAAAGATGCATCGCCATAAAACTGATGTACATACTGTATAGTGTATAATTTTGCTTTCATCCTCTCTAAGGAATTTTGACGGTGGTCGCGTTGATGAGCCTCCTTTTTTCCCGAACGGATAATTTCATAACGTACAATATACATATTACCCAGTTAAGGTCACATGACCATGCAACGCCAATTCTCCAATGACTGCGAAAATTACTTGATAAGTCATATTTGTGTTAGTTCCATAGATGCCAAATTCAAAGACCAGCTACACGTATGCCTGAAATTTTCTGTTATTCGGTCTGAAATCACAGGCACTGTGTATAATGTATTTGGGGATAAGCTTTGATACATGCGCGAGAAAGAGATTTGAGGGGATTAGCAAGAGTCCTTAGTGCGAGTGTCTTACACATAAAGCGTAAAACTTTGCATATCTGTAAGTCTGCATATTTAATGTGGTCAAAACTTCAACTTCTGTATATCCTTTGATGTACACAAAACGACATTGGAATCCATTAAAAATAACTCTTGGATACCATGAACAAGTAGAAAAAAAAGAAACCATGAAAATATCTGCACTCCAATAAATTGGTATTTTCAGTTCCAGAGAAGTGCGTCTTGTTACTTACATGTAAGCCATTATTGATCAGTTTCGAATTCTCAATGCAATACTCAAATCACAGGATGAATGCTTTTGAAGCAATATAATACGTTTCCTTGAAATGCATGCTTATCATGACCGTGATTCCACTTCTTATGGTGTTATCCAAGAGGCACATAAATACTAAAACTGATTATGAGTTTTACAATAATTGCGAAAATGCACGAACATAATGAGGAGACATCGATCCAATTTTTAGATGTGAAGGACGAGGATGTCTGCCCTGTGCATGTTAGGATATCTAACCAGACATGATCCAGGCATACCTCAAGGGATTGTGTTTGTGTAAACAAAAACCTGTCAGAGAAAGTCCTCCAGAGAGAGTAGGAGAGAAAAAGGGAGAGAAAGGAAGAGGGAGAGAGAGGAGAGAAGTGACAAGAAAAGGAGTATAAAGGAGAAAGTATATGTAAGAGAGAGAGAGAGAGAATTGCACACCCAATCAAATATACAGAAATATGTAAAGAAGAGAAAGACAAAGATGGAAAGAAAGATATTCACACAGACACACACAATGAGTGGAAAGAGAGAACTATGAAATTAGCATTTGCCATCTCTCAAGGGTAAAGACACTTTTTGCTTTTGTAACCCTCTGTGAGAAGTCCCCCCTACTTGTGCCTGTCAGCAAGCCAGAAGAATACCTCATCCTGTGGTTTCATTCTCTGATCCTATACCAACGTGTCTCCCCCCTCCTGCCTCTCTACCACCCCCACCTCTATCATCACATTCCGTCATCCCATACCTCATCCTGTCGATCTTTTCTCTTATCCCATACCAACCAGACCCCCCCCCTGCCTCACTGCCACCTCACCCCCCACCCCTCATCCTTATTTTCGATCATCTCACAAACCCTGTTTCACATTGGCCAGGAAGTTTCAATAATCATTCCAATATCCTCAGGTGTATGCAATCTCTGCGATCAAGGACCTTTGTTAAGGCAATCTGTATAGCAGTCTTTGAAATAAAAGCTCATTGTATTCAAATTATCACTTTCATTTCTGGTTCAGAAACATTTCATAACGGAAAGAAAACTATATAGTATATCCACTAATATAACGATATCCATTACCCTATATGTACAACAATGTTAGATTGAAAAAAATTAAGCTGATTAAAGCATTTATGTGTCAACCATTTTTCTTCACGTTAATGTGAAAAACTTGACAAAGATATGCAGAATATCATGCCCTGTAATAATTAGAGCTTCAAATGAACCCAGTCAATTTAAGATCCCCAAATCAATCATAATTCTTGTGACTGCTTTCAAATTTATAACTGATTAAAAATCTGATTCTTGCACACCAAAAAGTAAGGGTTCATTTGTTTAATACTTAATCAAATGATGAATTACATATTTACAATTGACAGCAGAAAATGGGAAAAAATATTGCAATAACCCTTTAAGGTGAGATCTATACCAGCACAAAGTAAATTTTAAGAAACAGATTCAAGTAAGTTATTTCTTTGAGCTGACAGTTCACATGTGAAAAGAAACTACTTTTCTCTGTGCACAGTTATCTTATACAGATACATGTATGAACATACCAAACTCTAAATACCACATGCAACAAACGCAATAGTCAGAAATTGCTGGACTTCACTGGCCACACAATCTCTCTCTCTCTTTTGATCTGCAACAATGTATAAACTTTAAATTTGCAGTAAATGGTGATTTTCCAGGGCTTTTTTATATTCCACGGCTCTTTCAAGCATTTTGGGGGCGATATTATCGGATCCTTGCATGCCACACAATGTATGCACTTTCTCCACCACCTGGGAAGCATTCCAACAACAGCTCCATGCCCCGATTGCTAGGCATACTACAGAGGCTTTTGCATCCTACCGGGTACCCATTTAACACCTGGGTTGAGAGTGGCAATGTGTTTGCTGATGCCTTGCCTAATGATGCTTGGCCTTGTTGGGATTCGACCCCTCTGACTACAAGGCGAGTCATAACCACTACGGCGCTTCCATACAAAGGAAAGGATAAAATGCACCTCTCATTCTATTACAAACAAATGTTATAAGTTTCAACAGAGATCCATATATGAGAATAGTAACATGTAGTAGTTAAATTTGTTTTTAACCTGTGGAATTCTAAATTTTGTAATTCCCATAGACTGTGTAAGTCACCATTTGTTTCACCAGGCAAAGGGTTAATAAACCATATTTTTCTAAACATACCTGTCATCGTAAATATCCCAACAGCCACGCCTATATTTCTCCCGGCAATCATCACGTCTTCTGTGTCGCTGCTCCCCTTGCCTTTCCTGGCTGCCCATAGTCCCACACCCAGAATCAACAGGTAGAATATCACTATGGCAACGACTCCTCCCCAATGCACCGCCATCTTCGAGTGCTGCGAGCTGTACGGACGGACTTCTCAGAAGGCAGGTCTCTCGTCTAGGCTTGTCGAAGGTGCTTGATTAAAGTTCTGGAATGTTCTATCTATAATAGGAATGAGAATCGGGGGGGGGGGGGGGGGGGGAAGAGGAGAATTAGAATAAATGATGACACTTTACATAAATGACATATCATATAAATCACACCACAGCACTCATTTCCTTTGGCAAGAGTTTATCTACATTTGCCACTTTCCACCCAGGTGTAGTAAAAGTGGGTACTTGGTAAGTTGGCAGGGAGAAGTTCCTCAGATCCTGGAGCTCCAAGGTAGGACAGTTAAAGCCAGGATAATAATAATGATAGTATCGTGTTAAGTGGGGAGAACAGTTTCTGGAACCTATTAGTGACTGACTACCCTGGGTAAATATGACATCCATTATTTGTCATATAATTTAATGGCAATGGTAAATATAACGAAAATGGATAACCTGAAATGTGAAAATGAGTATGATTTGAAATCAGTTAGGTTGTATCATGATGAATTTACTTTATGAAGGAAATGGGGGTGGTACTTCCACATCCATCAACCTTTTTCTTACATTTTTTAGGGATTTCATTGCCGAATGTTGTCATAAGATGATAAAATGTTTACAACTTCAAAATTACTAGTTCATTCATATTTTCTAATATCTAAAGATTGCTTTGATGTTGTTTGAATTAATTTGTACCAATGTCATGGAATCAATTTTGATGCTCCCTGGTGACTTTGACAAAGTTTTTATAACAGAAACTAAATAAGTTTGAGAATATGATGCTAGAGCTTTTCCTATACATACATGTACTTGGAGTGGGTGTGGGATCAATTTGTTGCCTGTTTTCGTGTCAGCTGAGTGTGGCTTTGATTTTTAAAGAAAATTTCATGTTGGTTTCGTGTTGGCTAAACATATCTGTTTGCTGTCCATTTAATGTCTGTTTCAGAACAGTTTTTAGATAGGTGTTCGTTTGGTACAAATCATGCTTCACTTTGGTGTACATGTACTACTTCAGGTCCTAAATAGCTTGCTTTTCAGAATCATCACTTCAAACAAAAGAAGCATAACTCCATTTAAGAGTAGCGAGAAGAAGTTGTACAAAAACACAAGAGCACATTTCCCTCCTTGGTAAAACTGGCCATCACTTTCTCACCCTGATCTGCCGGGATGAGTCCGCCTATGTGCAAATTGGCAACACATAACTTCCAATTATGTAAACATGTCCATAAAGAACTGAAAAGTAATTGCATTTTCCAAGGGACTTTTGAAGTGGGGGATCAAGCACCCTTGAATAAATCTTTTAGACGCCAGCGTAGCCATGGACTAACACATTGTGTGTGACACCAAACACTACATAATCTCTCAAGTATTTGTTACTTTGAAGGATTTGATTCCGTAATGAACTATGGGACCCTCCTTTTAAAATGGACTGAAAGAGAAAGGGAAATATCTTCATTTCTTTTCTATCTATCTATCTATCTATCTATCTATCTATCTATCTATCTATCTATCTATCTATCTATCTATCTATCTATCTATCTATCTATCTATCTATCTATCTATCTATCTATCTATCTATCTATCTATCTATCTATCACTAATGAAAATCTTGTTATAATCCGGATCATATGAATTTACTCTATGAATGAAATGGGGGTGGTACTTCCATTTTCACATCAATCAACTTTCGTTTACATTTTAGGGATTTCATTGTTGAAAGTATATTAGATGATAAAATGTTACGTTTTTAAAATTTCTACTTTATTCACATTTTCTAAAATCTAAAGATTTCTTTGATGTTGTTTGAATTAATTTCCATCAATGTCATGGAAGCAATTTTGATGCTCCTGGTGATGTTGACAAAGTTTTATAAAAGAAACAAAATAATTTTTTTCCCCTATATATACATGTATATATTATATTCTCTGTTTAAGGAGCACTTGTTTCTGTAAGCTTGGGAAATGACAGATGACAGGTATTTCAATATAGTAGTAAAATATCCTGTTTAGAGGCTATAAATATCCTGTTTAGAGGCTATTTTTTCTATGTCAATTCATTCAAAATTGTGTTACAGGGGACAACCTTGCAATTGACGAGGGCATTCTTTCAATTGCTGGGGACTACCCTCTAAAAAAGCTTACCCAGTATTGGGTAAAATGGGAACATGCATGTTTGTTGGGTAAAAAGATACAAAATATTTTGTAAACTTTACGCAATTTTGCGTTGAAATTTACCCTTCAAACATGCATTTTGCCCAATATTGGAGGAAAAAATTGTGATTAAATCATGAAAACTGCTGCTTTTTACTCATTTTACGGCCACTGTAGAGGAATTGTGACTGGGCTTTTACAGGGCTATTTCATTTGGTATATTGGGCGACACCTTCCAGTCTTTTTGGCGATTATTGCAGATTTCTGAAGATGAAGTACGTACCCTGGGAGCCGAAGACAGGGTGATGTTTGCTGTCAAATATTGACTGCAGCCACACACCTCCTTATCATCAAGGCTTATCAAGAGCAATTCCTTCACATTTCAAACTTCCATAAGCCTGATTTAGTGATTATAATGCTTCCATCCAACAAAAATGAAGGTTTTTATGAGAGTAAAACCTAACAAAGCCAACAAAATTCCTGGTAGGAATTTATTCCTTGAAATGCCACCGCACTGTAAAACTTCCGTAAGCCTGAATATTATGCTTGCATCCAACAAAATGAAGGCTTTTGTGAGTAAAACCCAACAAAATTCCTGGCAGGAATTTATTCCTTGAAATGCCATTGCACTGTAAAAGGCTCCAGGGCTAAAGCCAGGGTAATAATATCCAAGTCCTTGGGAAGCGCATAGGGACGTTATGACATAATGTGATATGCGCTATACAAGAACTGCGTTATTATTATTTTTAAATATACATTGAACTCCAGTAAATAGTATGAAGAAAAGAAATTCATGACAGTTTTGGAGGATATGACTTCATACATTACAGTCCAACATAAAATATTGCTGGCCTTTAAAACTTTAAAGACTGAGTGAAAATAATCTATCAAGAATGTTTTGTTGTTTTCACCAAGGAATAGTTGGAGGCATTGTCATGCACAAGTTCGTGTAGAGATCCATTTCTATTTGGAATTTCTACTCCCTGCATTAGAAACTTTGATGAAGGCTTATATCCAGACTGTGTCATATTTATCTACAGGTTAGTAATTCATATGTTAATAAACTGTAAAATTTCCAAAGGTCAGAAAAATATGTCTTTTGACATAATCTGAAACATACATGTATTTCAAGTCACAAACTCAGAAAACAAATTACTGAATCCATTTGATTACTCAAACTTCTGTAAAACGTCCCCATTTCATCACGTACAATATATACTACATGTAATGCAAATTATGAGGCAAACAAGGTCCTCATTTTCCTACAAATAAAGAGATCGCTATCCCCTCCCCCTCCTATTTCCTAACACGAAACCCTAAAAATACATGCACCGAAAAGCCAATTTCGGCACAAATTACTGGATTCATATTCCGCTCCACATCCGGATGTTTGCACATTGCGATAAGGCGGCGGTTACAGAGCCGCGAGCTTCGTAGTAACGAAGTATGTAGGTGGAAGGTACCGGTGGCAGGGGGTTACAAACAGAGAGAAGAAGAGAGCGAGAGAGAGAGAGGTAGGCAGAGACTCAAAGGAGCTCAATTGGAGTTGAAATTTACACTTTCCCGTTCTCCAAACAGTTTGATATTTGATCACTCAATTTAGAGGAGAGATGATCAGCTTTAGGGAGCATGCCATCTCCCCGTTATCACGCATATGACTTGTATGCAGCTATCTAAAAAAAAAGGGGGGCATTTTCACACTTGCCTGATCGGGAAAAAAATGTGTAATTTCTGTAATTTACTTTTACAAAAAAAAACTTGTATTTACAATAGCATGAAATACATGAAGATAAAAGTTCTGGCAGTTTATGAGGGTCAAAATGTTTATAAATAGAAGAATTCAATTATTTATGACCTTGCAAATTCTGATTTGATTCCATATTGCATTTTATTCCTGCGACCTTCGGTAAATCCCTACAAACTTCTTGTAATATCTGAAATTACCTAATAATTTTTGTGTATTTTCTCTAATGGATATTACAATTAATTTGCTTCAATTTGGAAATGCCTGGTACATCTGATCAGGTTTAGAATACTTCTGGAATGTTTCACTGCAAATTGTTAGATTTGACAACTTAGAGTTTAACAGGCTGAGAAGAACTGTTACAATGGTAACCGCTGGATAAAACAATGCAATAAAATGTCTGACAATTCTTTCCTTCCAACACTCCAAGGTCAGAAACACTGGGCATTTTTCCTGGTCAGGGAGGTGTGAAGGCTTCTAAAGACCTCCACTCATCACAACCGGAAACGCAGATAGATGAATGCAAGCAATGTGTCAAGTAATGCTGTACATGTACAACGATTGTCGTGTCGCATGTCGTACATGTATATTGCACCTACAAGTATCAAGTTTCACGATAAGTATTTCCTGGAAACGTAGGCGCTTCGCTAGTTTTGCTTTTTTTGTGAACATCTCCAGACGGCTCGATATCGTGCCATGCACTATCCTGTGAATGTGAAATGAAAGTGTACTTTTTCGTCTTGAAATAGCATTTTCTGGAGAGAATTTACTGCATATCTTACAAAGATACTTCTAATTTTTATATAATAATAATAATAATATTCCGCATTTATATAGCGCTTAACACATCGGAACAACGTCTCTAAGCGCTTTACAGATATATTATTACCCCGGTCATCGGATCCTTGCATGCCTGCATACAATGTATGCACCTTCTCCACTCCCTGGGGAGCATTCCAGCAAGAGTTCCAAAACTCAATTGCTAGGCATACTACATAGGCTTTCGCATCCTACCGGGTACCCATTTAACACCTGGGTGGAGAGTGGCAAATATATGTGAATGGATCAAAGAGCCACAGGATCTTTTTCTTTTTCCAGTGTTATGTCTTTATTCTCTGTTCCTGATCAACTGACCATTTCTATGACAAATCTTGGCTCTCTTTATCGTAACTTGGTTCATAAATCATATGTATTAAAGCTAAATGACAGTAGTTGCAGTAAAATACTGATTTCATGAGAAAGTCTGTAAAACCAAGGTTAAGTATTACTATATCATCGTGGATCTAGATCTGGTACAGTTACTTAAACTGAACTTTGTGAAATCATAATATCTAAGCTAAAAAACGATCACACTGAAGATCGCCAACACAGATAGGCACACGTGGGACAGTGTATTATTATTGCTGGAATAAAGACCTGACAGAAGTGACAGAATCAGCGCTTATTTCTTAGCAATTACACAATTTCTTCCAGAATCCTTTGGCACATATTTTTTATTCATACAAACAGACACTTTGGTGTCTTGGTGATCATTATATTAAATTCTGTAAAAAGTCATTTTGAGATCGTCCCCACAACTGGAATTGATCTTTAAGCAACTGAAATTCTGTTTTGCAACTTGATCAACTATGCTCTGAAAACCAAGATATCAATACACCGATCCAGTGGAACTAGCAGTATCCTACCACTTTTCCAATATATGGTAGATGACATCTTTGACCATGCTACACTCAACACTGAAAAAAATCTCTGAGGAAGCATATATTGAAATTTGTAAATAATAATAATATTAATAAAGAAACTCAAAATCATGGCATTGTAGCTCTACCCAGAATCAATCTATGTTGGGGACACGAAGTCGAATCTACCTTTTTTATGTGTTGATAACCATTCAAATTTTGTAATGTTCGGTGCAAAACAAAACATTCCATATCTTTATACTGATAAAAACATGGATTTGGGTTTTATTTTGACACTGTGCAATGAAGCATTAGAGAGTGAATGTACAGTTCACTTACTTTTGCTTACTGATTGCCTGAACGTGCTTCTCTAACTGCCCTTTCACACGGTAAAAATAATCGTAATTTGAATGATGATTCCAGTGAAAAATAAGGCTAATGAGGAATTTCTAGCACGTGTGAAACCAAACTAAAATCATGAGCGCTAATCACAATCACGATTCAACTTCTACTCCGATGAATTCCAGTTAAGTTTCACACAAATTTTCCGTATGAAAGCTCCGATGATTCTAAAGACGAATTGCAATCATCATTGCAATGATGATTTAAGATTCGCGTGTGAAAAGGCCCAAAATCTTGCCAAGTGATGCAAAACTCATTATCTTCTTCATGCAAGCTAATTATCAATCAAGTTCACGGAGAGAAAGATCAGAGATACAGGCCACTTTATACAAAGACGTTGTGAAGTAGGTCTATACAGGAAGAGGGCCAAGCACAAAAACATACACAATGGCTTAATATGCCATTCTATTACGGGGGCCATGTAATATCATTAGCATTTAATCATAGTGCAAGTATTCTCTTCAAGAACATATGACACTGCAAGTATGGGGGAAAATAACCCAATTTGTATAAGAACAAAATATATATATTTTTCTACCTTTGAATATTCCAGTCAATAGTAATATATGAAATTCTGATGAAAAATCAAAGCTTTTGGCAAAAAAGAGGGCTTAGATAAGTACGCTGTAGGACATTTTTCTTTTCAGTATGGGGGGGGGGGGGAGAAAACAACCAAATTTGTATAAGAAAAAAAATATCTAATTTTCTCCCCTGATATTCCAGTCAATGGTAATATTGAAATTCAAAGAAGATCAATGTATAAACAGCTTTGTTGTATTTTGGACACTGAACGGTGTCCCACTGATTGCATTTGTGTTCTGGGTTTTGTAATAACGATTTTAATCATGATTCATTTTGCTGTTTGAATTTGAAAATCAACACTGAACACACCCCTAGTCAACTGGCATCAACATCACCACCCATGGACTGTTCAAAAGAGAAATTGAATCGGCTTCATATACTGCATATGAACATGTATTATGCTTCAGAGTTATATCCTTCTTGCACTAATCAGAACACACTTGCTACAGGTCTAAGGAGCAGTTTAATTGAAATACACTGCATCATCTTAGCAGACAGCAAACATGAACAGTGTTCCAAGAATCCAATTAGGACATTTTTATGATTTTCTTACCGAGTTGTTAATTACATATGTAAGCCTCAAACAATTGAGGTTAAGTAGAGCTCCTTTAGATGTGCAAATAAACTAGCACTATGTATATGTAATTAGCATAGTGACTGCAAACTCCCGACTTACATCATAAATCAACATATAAAGTGCAATTAAGTGTGCTAAGCTTTGTCATTAGACCTACACTTAATGAATATTTGAATATCAGAAGGAATTAAGACATGAAGAGTACTTAAAAGGCAGTTGCTATTCAGATACCACAAATACACAAATTGATTCATGAGGGGTTTACAAGGATGAAGAGATACAAAGAGTTTCCGTCCAAGAGAAGATTAATAAATGACACTGGGAGGGAGGGGGGGTGTTTCACAAAGTGTGACTTAGAGTCATGTGTAAAATGCTGATGCACACATGATATGTAACGCGCAATGTGATTGATTGACGGGTATGCCGTAGTGTGCATCCGATGCACATGATCTAACCAATGCAGTGATGTGTTATATACATGTACTCCACGCAACTGGGAGTTAGAGTGTGCCTCCAGGTCACAATAAAATCTTTGACCCGTTCTCACTACCATCCTTAAACGAGTTTAACGTGAAATGAGAACGCTCAAAGCAGTCTTGGAAGTGATCTTCCAAACCGGTTCGGGATAACCACCTTGCGATATGTAGTTTACAAAATCGCTTTGCATACTTAAACTGGTTTTGGCGTAAGGGAAGACACAACTGTTCTTCAGGAAGGATGTCTACGCTGCAGTTTCAGTTAAATATCGCGCGAAACATGTCACCCCACTGAGAACGTTCCTGTAGCTAGAAGAACGCTTTTACTTGAAGTGGTTTTGAAAACCACTCTCGGGTGATCAAATGGGAAGGCTAGCAATGCGAACTTCCAAACTGGTTTCCAGTAAATTAGTTTTTAAATTTGTAATGAGAACAGGGTCTTTGAGAAACACCCCAGGTGTAAGTTTTTACACCAAGGCTTTAAAGAGTGGAGAGAACATAACTGAACATACCATGGAATTATGTAAATTCTCTGCCTTCCCATGAGCAGTTAAAAACTGAATAAATCCTCTCCGCTTCAGGTTATTCTTTTATTGAGTTAATCAATGGCTATCCTCTGCTTAACAATGTCTTTCTCATCGATATACTGTAAAAAAAAAAGATAAAGAGAGAGAGAGCGATTATATTTTTATATAACATACATGTAGCGCTTGAAATTCTGTGGAGAAGTTTGAAATCCTCCACTACTATCATATAACCAGGGCTTGACATTAGCAGTGGCCCGGGGCAACCAAAAATGAGAGTCGGGCCACCACAATGTTGTAAAAGCCCAAACTTGGTTGCCCGGTTAGGCTACCAAAGTTTTGATAAATTGTAATGTTTTCTATTGTTTCAGGGCTACCAAAATTGTTTTGCAGGCCACCAAAACTTTGAACTTGATGATTTGATGGTCTGATTGGGCCACCAATAAAAAAAGTTAGTGTGAAGCCTTGATATAACGCAAATGGAATTGAAATCTGAAAAGAAATGACAAAGTAGAAGTAATGTAGGTGGACTATGACACACATAAAGTTCAATTGCTCATTCGGGCTAGTTGATAAAAAAAATCCTGTCAAGAAATAAATGTTATCTTTAAAGAACCATTTTGTGGACAAAATTGCGCAACTACTGTAGTACAAGTATAATGGCAGAAGAATAAACGTCTGTTTGTATTACTGCACTTCTAAAACCTACAGATTTCTGAATGAGGAAAATTTACAAGCCATACTGACCAAAACAATCATAGCTCAAATATTTTGGCAGGATCTGCTGCCCACAACAAATGATTTACACACTGAATATCAATCAAAAAAAGCTCATTGCTACAAGTAATTTCATTGGAAGCCTTATGACTATATTGACATAAAACTCCCACATTTCTGCAAAACAAAGCTATATAAACCACCTGTTATGTTAAACTCTAAAATAAATAAATTAGTTCTCACTTGTCATAGGAAGTTCAACGGGATATTGCTGTGCCAATAAGCAAATGTTTATAGACAATGTGGAATTTCAACATCCGGTTAGATTGATTGAAGCTTGACAGAATTAAACTTTATACCCAACTTAAAATCATCATAAAATGTGCATAAAGGATCTCTTTCTGACTTATTTTTCAGATCGAACGGGCAAACTTAATGCATTTACAAGAAGAATCTCCTCTTTGTACATGTAGAATCAATTTACTGTTAGTATGATTTTACACATTCCATGGGTAACCAAATCATGTTATTTATCAGAAAATTGGACTATCTTTAATTGTAATGAAATAAATATTAACCTAAGCAAATAGCAATGGGGGGGGGGGGTTCAGGGGTTTGTTGAATCCCCTAAAATAAAATGAAAAGAAATAATAGGTGAGGAAAAGAGAAGAGAAGGTAAGAGATGCCTTTGATTGAAAACCCTGGATACAGGTCTGTGATCCAATCTTTTTGGAATATTTGCAATTTCATGAAATAAAAAACAAGAAAATTTTTGCATTGATCATTATCGGCCCAATTACCCTCGTTCAATGGTTATAACAATGCAAAAATTAAAGATACTGCAAATTTGATACTTTTCACTTGATTCATTTCACTGTATTTCTCACTGTTTTTCTTGTTTAAATATACTATTCTCATTCATATCAACTTGCTCTCAGGGCAAAGCATCACACAGTAAAATGTTGTTTAAATTTTATACAACGCTTAATAGTTGCTTAACAGTTTAAACAACCATGAATAATTTTTTGAGAATCAAATATTTAAACAATTTGTTGTTTGAGATAAACAATTTTTCACACCAACTAAAGGAAGGTTCATATAGTTAACAGCATTGTATAAAATTTTTAAACATTGTTGCTTTCTACTGTGCACTTTAAATGATTAAACACTACTGAACATTAATCAAACTAAACAGCATTAATTAAAACTACGATGTCTCTCATCAACGCTACATGAAATTATTGATTTGAAAGCTTGCCTTAGGGCACCAGCTTCCAATGTGTGACGTTCCTCACTTTCACGAGGCAACGGTGCTAAAATCAATGTCAGCCAACAATACTTGCAATACTAGCTGCCGTTGCTAAAAAAAATATAGATTTGCATTATTATCACTAAGGTAGAAAACGGATACAAGTTTCCTCATCAATCCATTTCACATAGATCCATTCCTTTGCCCGAGTGCTTTGTTATGTTAAAAAATGTTATTTTGGGAGGAAGAAAAGTAACCTGACTACATGTACAATTTGTACAATTTAAAATATATGTCTTTACAATGTCAAAGAAAAGAGCCTTTCAACTTAATACACATGTTGCTACATGTACTTTGGTACTTCCACTACTTTATTGCTGCTAACCTGTTACTAATTACTACTGCTGCTAATTAGATATTTCTAACCCTAAATATAATCCAGATTGACTGTCGTTAGTGACCAGTTGAACTGGATTAAGATTTATATCATTAAGATTTGAATATAAACTTTTTTTAATTTACAAAAAGAGTTAAAATGCTTTCAACTTTCAATCAAAGGATATTTGAATCCTCCTTTACCATTATAATCACTTTTTATACATGTAGTTTCTACTTCTTTTACTACTTCATGTTAAATCTCCTTTAATGCATCTTCCTGCATGTGTGACATTGATCTCAAAAGGATTGGGGAAAACTACATTTTTTTGGGGGGGGGGGATGGTAAATTGCCAATTCATCTACCACCAACTCGTCCACTCACCACATGGTCTACTTTCATATTCCATCCATCAACATTTCGTCTAACAACAATTTGGTCTAATCATCACTTTGTCTAAGACCATTTTGTCTCATAACCAGTTGGTATGATATCCATTTTATTTTCATTCATTTTGCACAATTAACACTTGGTCCAATTAGACCAAATGGTATATGGACTAAATGGCTATTGGACAAACTGATTATTAGACGAAATGGTGAGTGGATAAAATGGCAATTAGACCATGTAGATAGTTGATGAACTGATGGTAGACCCAATGATAGTAGACGAGTTGGCAATTGGATGAATTGGCATTAGACGAATTGGAAATAAACTGGGAAAACGTCTCCAGCACAAGTTGACCGATTTATTATTTCTGAATTATTGGTTCAAAATGACTAGAAATAATGTTTACCATTTTGAGTGGGGAAAGGAGGGTTGGGGCTAGATGTCTGCTCAGTATTTTGACCAATTCTCCCAAAGAGTGTGGTAAAAGTTCACTCAAGGGTTAAAATGGAAATTGTAATTTCAGCACTCTCTATCACACACACACCCACCCACACCCGCACCCACACATCCCCATCCTACATGTATACACTTGTTCTGAAGTACAGCAGTCTGAATTGAAAATATCAGATTGGAATTAGAGTGATAGTGATTGAAGCATGTTTCTCATTATCTCAAAATGGCCACTCAAAATGTCAACTATCCACTAACCCTGAAATATTTTACCAGCTTGGACAAGGCAGTAAACAACATTCACGTTCATTCACCCCTCAATCTTTTTCGGTGAATACAGTACATTTGTTCACTTCATTGGCACCGACACTTGATTTCACATAAAAAGGAATTTTACCAATTATAAAAGTATTTGATCAGGGGCCGCGAAACCAAGGGGGGGGGGGGAACTATCTCACGCTTCGCTTCAAAACAAGCAAAGCGTGAGATAGATGTATTCAGTAGTAAAATCACCAAAAAAAATGATTCAAAATGACTTTCGACCTTAAGAGTAAGACAGAGCATTGGAATGTAGGAAGTTTTAAATTTGATTCGAATAGTTCCTAAATCAATTCCAAAACAAAATCTTGTTCGACCACTGGTTCAAGCAAAGGTACAGTACTTTTATTCATTTTATTGAGTAAACGATAAAACAACAAGCCTGCACAAGCTGAAATAATCCCATAACTGCTATTCACTGCCCATTTAGCAGCAATGAAACTTACAACCATAATATTATAATGACCCATAAAACTTTATGACCTGATAATCACCCACATTCAGAGAGAGATTAATTTTTATGGAGCCAGATTTTTTTCGGATCCACTGTATCTGTATTCATGTATTAATGCCATGATATATGCAGTAAAAAATCTACAGATGGTTTTCAATCACTTTTTCAATACAGGGCATGAACAGAAAAAAAAACCACTCTGGGTTAACAGGTATTGTTTTATCATTGAGCAGGTGTTTTAATCCACCTGCGTTTATCTGTCAAAGTGTCATTTCTTTCCTCCCTCACGATTACGATCAGATACATAGTCAATCCCATGCTTAAAAATACAATTTATTAATAGAATTATCAATAAGCACAGAACGGTTCCTACATGCATGTACAAGGAAATTCTCTGGCATAAACATGTATCGATAGATGAAGCTGCATAAATTCAATGTAGTATATCTACATACCATAGAGCAACTAATCTAATAATATTGGTATGGATCTGTTTTACAGTGTTATAAAAGCAGTCATCTTCAAGGGAAATTTGACGGCCCACATCGTTCAAATACTACAAACACCATAGAAATAATCTCGTCTTCTTTCCCTCCATTTCACTAAGTCTTGTTTATTTTTCATCTCATTCCTTGGCAAATGTCATATTTTCAACATCAAAGACAAGGATAACTTTTCGCCCAGCTCTTCTGTTTTTCTTTCCACCTTTCACTTCTTACTCTTCATCATTTGCCATGTCCTTCACTCTTCTCTCTCTCTCTCTCTCTCTCCCTCTCTCTGTTTTTCTCTCGCTCTTTTTTCAGTCATTGTTTGACTTCAGTTTGAAACAGATGCCTGACAAGATGTCCATCCCCTTACATGTACCTTGTTCACACTTTTTTTCTCCATTTTTACGGTCAATAAGATTAATGTATTTTCTTGGCAACCAACCTAGCCCCCATATCTCTCCATGCCCATCTCTCTACAGCTTTCTCATTTTCTTACTCTCCTTTTCTCAAAGATGTTCTCTCTTCCTCTCTTTCTGTCTTTGTCATCTCTGTAATTCAGCTCCAATGCCATCCCTGAGCCAACATTCTAAGTCCAAATGAAGCATAATCAGCCAAAACGCACGAAACATCAAAACATCGGCTTCAACGCATCATAATTTGATCCCAACACTCCATCACAATTCACAACCATGATCACTACGACCATGACATTTCACCACCCCCCCCCCCCCCCCCCGGCGAATCCTCCTAGCAGCCTGACAATTCCACTCTCTAGACCGGAGAACGGGGAAGCGCAACAGGATCGTCGCATGCACCCGCTTCACCGTAATTGAATAAAGCCGCCACGTGTGTATCTTTCAACACGTGATGATCAGCCAAGGGTTTTCTTTCTGAATAAATTTGTCTGAGGGGGGAGGAAGGAGAGAGAGATATAGAAAGGAGGGATAAAATGAAGAAAAAAAGTACATCCTCCTACCTAATTGGGTCTATTTTTACCTGATCAATAAGTGAGAAGGGAAGAGAAAGGGAAAAGTGACGGTCGCACTCTTGAGTCTTGCCCTAATTTCAAGGTAATGTTATTCTCGAGGCATCCTTCCCTCTATCCTATTTGCTTGAATACATACATAGGTCTTCAGCATACATTGTACGTACAGTATAAATATACACTGCAAAAGTACTGGTGTTTTTAATCTAACACCTTAACACCAGCCCCTTATCTACAGAGGAAATCACTAGAAGGGTGTTGAAACAGCACCACTTTGGCTTTATAAGCTAACACCAGATAGGAATATAAACAACACTGATCAGTGTTAAACCAATATCGGTTTGATTCTTAACTGGTGTTGTTTCAACAGTTCCTTGGTGTATTTCAATACACCGCTCTGGTGTTAAATTAACACCGATATTTTTGCAGTGTACGCTTATTACGTACTATGCATAGGTGTCATACATGAGAATAAAAAGCAGAGCCTTGTTACATGTATCTTTTTATCTCAGCAAGTTAACATTGAATCAGCTGCTGTCACTGCTACATGAAGTTGGAAAATGACTGCAGACACTTGCTGAAATATCCAGGTACAGTACAAATGTGTGTGAGTACAATCATTGCTATCTTATGAAGATATGGACTCATTGACAAATTACGCAAAGGCAAAAATGAAGCATTGGAATTCCACGTTCTGAAAGTAAATGTGCCTGTTCTGTTCTTGCATTCCATCCTAATACAAGAAAACCTTTAAGGACCATCTGTATAAAAGACTGCGGTGTGTTGGCTCAGATGGTAGAGCATCCGCCTCACAACTGGGAGGTCAGGAGTTCAAGCCCTTTCAAACCCAGGCCACTTCGTCCACCTGAAAGATGGGGGTTGCTACTACCCTGTTGGCATTTAATGATACAAGGAATGGAGCAACATTGATCTGGCCCTGCAGAGTGGCTGGCAACCCCAAGATTACATTCCGCAAAATGAAATTTCTGAGGATTTTTATGCTGAACGACAAAGTAAGGATTATTATCATAAACACTGATAACTGCATGAATATACCCTTTCAAAGCTCATTTGGGATTGGGATACTAGTAGTATAACGGCACTCACTTTCACTTTTTTCATGTGCATTTCTATTTCACCTTCCTGCATGCCTCTCCCTACTCCCTCACCCACTAACAAATCCTTCCCCTTCCAAGTTTTAAAGTCCTCTAATTTCACTTTTTCCACCTTTTAACCCTTCAAAGGACATCTTTCCATCAACCGCCAACACCACAACCACCAAAAAGCCTATGACGTGCAAGAATGTCTCTTTCAATATGACGCACCATGTCTCTTCTAATCTTATCCATGGTTTGACAAACTTATCAGCTAATTGAACACTGAAAAGGGAATGAATTCCTTCATCCCCATCATCTGATTAATATCAAAGTGAAAACCCAGGACGACTGTGTCTGGATTGATTAGAATTCCCGGAATCTGACGAATACACTCGTGGGTCATCACGAATATTCCTTGGATAGAATTATCATGGAAAATGGAAGTCTAAGTGGTCATCGGACGGCAAGAACAGGTCAGTCTACATTTTTAATCTCTCTTTTTTTTAATAAGGCGATTTGAATGTTACACTGTTACTGAAGGTCACATGAAGAAAAGAGAAATGCATCTATTCATAACTCAATTCAAGAATTAGGAGAATATTCATTTTTAAACATAAAGCATCAATAATGGAAATAGGTCAATGCGCAAGGTCTGCAACAGACTGACTGACAGACCGCCCGACTGTAGCCCCTCCAAATTTCCTTTTTATTGAGCAACTATGATTTTATTTCAAAATTATATTGCATTCATGCACCAGTACATGTACATACACTTATAAATGACCCCCCTCCCCCCCCCCTTAAAAAAATGAGAACATTTTTGAAAATATGAAGATACAATTACGTTTCAATTTTTCTGATTAATTTGTGTTATTACAAAATAATTTCATAGGACATTCCATTTTTTATATTTCCATCTACCACAGTTTACATGTAATTAAGTCATCATCTCAAAATTAAATTTTGCTAGTTTTTGGAACAATCAAGATATTGCATGCTTATTAGTAGGAAATGTACATTAATAATCCAACATGCAGGTAATTGCTTCTGTTTGTTCAAAAATAGAACAAACCCACGCTTCAGTGAGTCTGAAATTCATTCTTTCATTGGGAGACGAAAGCATTTCCAAGGTTATGAAATCAATATGAAATCAATAATAAACAAATAACAAAGTCAAGGATGCTTAGGACTTCCGATACGAGCCCACGATAATTAATAACGAACGCCAACATCCAAACTGTGATGTCATACCATGGCGAGATCGTTAATTAACGAGATCAAAGCTGACGTATACGTTTGTCAGTCTGCCGGTGGGTGTAGGAGTTGATCTATGCAATGATCCATGCATTTGTGGATTCTTATGGATGTTTGGGAAGAGTGGGAGAGTGTAGATGGATGGAGGTATATATAGACAGGGAAAAAATCCTCAGGGATCAGGGAAATTCTGCCCTCAAAATTCCCATTCACTACGATGAAGGGGTACTCCAGGCTGAAAATAATGATATCTAAATAAATTTACCAAGCAAAATGCTAAAAATTCCATCAAAATCAGATAACAAATGACAAAGTTAAGAAATATTTTGTGAAAAATACTATGCACATTGTGATTGAAATTCATGAGGTGGGCTGATGACGACACATCCCCATTTTCCCTTATCTTATGAAATCATAATTTTGTTCATATATTTTCAAACACGTGTGAATGATATGGCTCCCTTATTATACAATACGTTGCAGCAATACATGTCAAATGCATTAAAACAATTGTCAAACCAACTTTTTTAGTTCTTGGAGGAAGAAATTGAATAAACAATTTCATGTAGTAAAATACAAGAGAAAACATCCTCAGTCTGCTCATTGGATATTCATTAAGACATGCATAGCACTGTTTCACCAAAATAATGCAAAATTCTAAAATATAATTTTTTTGTTATTTCTTGTCTGACTTTGATCAAATTTTGAGTGTTTTGTTTGTCTAATTTTTCTATATCTGTTCAAATAATACTATTTTTAGCCAGGAGTACCCCTTTGAGGCAGTAGGTTGTAAAAAGTAGCCCCCAGAAATATATGGGGTTCTTGCCTCAGACAGACGGACGGACAGACAGACAGACAGATAGATAGATAGATAGATGGATAGATAGATGGTTAGACAAACAGACAGATAGATACTTTAAGACATATAGAAAGATATAGACAGACGGACGGACGGACGGATGGACAGACAGACAGATAGATAGATACTTCAGATATATAGAAAGAAAGATATAGATAGATAGAAAGATACATAGAAATGGAATACAAGTAATAGATATATAATGTAGATCTTTATATCCATTGATCTATAGGATATAACAGAATGGAGGATAAAGGGCAGACAAGTAAATTACAGATAGTGCTGAATGGAGATAAAGACAGAAAATACAGAGAGGGGAAAGAAGAGAGAGACCCATGCAGACACACTAATGAATATCGAGAAAATAGAAAAAGCAGAGGGATAGACAGACAGATACACAGAAAGAAAAAGAAATCCCAAGAGATAGTAGGAATAGAATAGACAGAAAAATAAGTGTGAAGACAGATAGTGTCAGGTAGAGATAGGGAGATAGAGACAGAGAAAACAGGGATAAATAGAGAGAAGAAAAAGCAGAGAGGGTGAGAGTAGGAAATAGAGATTAAGAACGATAGAGGGATGGGGCAAGAAAAGATTAAAAGGCAGGAAAGAGAGAGGGGGAGACAGAGAAGACAGGGATAAAAAGAGAGAAGAAAACACAGAGAGGGTGAGAGCAAGAAAGAGAGAGTAAGAAAGATAGAGAGATCGGGAAGAAAGAAAAGGCAGAGAGAGAGAGGGGGGATGGGTGAAGATGAGGCAAGCACACTCCTAATGATAATGGTGGATAGAAGGAGATAATTGATGGAGGATGGGAAAAGCACAGGTGCACCCAAAGATACTCACAAGGTGCGAGAGCATGCAGTCAGGTAACACAAATATACAACCACCACCCCTCACAAACATAATTACAGACATAACTCTATAAATAGCGCAATTATTACGCCAGGGTGAGAATTGTTTCCTTAGAACGATCGTTAACCCACTGAAAATCAAATAATAAGGAAGGGTATAACGTGTAATGAAAGACCAACGTTGGATAGCCTGTTATTAATGAAAACAATAAAGTACATTGAGCAAATAAAATGTTATCATAATGTTATCTTTCACACCTATTCAAACTTCCTCCCGAAAACCTAGTCTGTCAAACAGGTGAAAAGTAATTAGGGTAGTATCATATTTCATATGGCAGTAAAAATAAATTATATTTGGAAAAGAAGTATTGTCTTTGTAAAGGAAGTGGTATCACAAACTTACTTCCTTACAATGATATATGTATCAATTTGTGTTTAATTTTCAATTTTTATGGAAATAACAAACTAATAAGAATTGATTTATTCTTTTTCATCAATTGACATGGGTTTTATAACATTTAATTTATTGTTTTGATGCTTGTATTGGATGAATTTTCCTGTTCTATCAAGAACACAACTGACTGAAATACCTAGTTTATCCAACATTTCTCCTACACTGCTTCCCTATTCTTTAATATTTCAAACAGCCTTTTCTATAATGCTTCTATGTCTAAACTTCACTTTTCTACACATAACTACTCAGTTGAACCCCTTTTACCCTCTTTTAAGTGATAATAAATTCATGATCCTTAGAACGACACCAACACTTGGCCTGCAATGGAAAAGGTTAACTATTGAACACCAAATTATTCTTATTCTCCTACCAGGTGCAAAGTGATTTGAGCCAATGAATATTATATGAAATGCTCACATTTACACCAGTGCATATCATGAATGGCATTGGTTTGAACCAGAAAGGCAAATGGCATCTGCATTTTCTCAGCACATTTTCTGTAATGTCTACAATCATTGTAAGATATTACTTCATTTTACTTCAGTGCAAAATATGAATGATATCTTTGCTCAAACACGACAGGCAACGCTTACTGCGTTTGCATTTTCTTCCTCGTTTTCCTTTTTAATCATTTTTGTCAAATTAATTTCAACAAAATTGGATAATGTCAGATAGACAAATAGCTTCTGCAACTTGAACTTGAACCTTTTTTGCCCCCTCCTTAGCATGCGACACTGGCACTGGTCCGACGGTCCCAGACCAGTAAAAATAATTGCTGTCGGGCCAGTAACTTTTCAGACATGACCAGTACAAAATATATCTAACTGATATTTTCTCCTATTTTGTAAATTATGAAAATGGCTCTGGTATCTTGAAAAATGGCTATCCAAAATTGAGAAATGTCTCTCATGAAATTATGTTGTGTGTAGTGTGTACTTTTTTTTTGAGGGGGGGGGGGCAATATAAGCAATAAAAGAAGGCAAAATAATCTCACAGACTTTTTGCGTTTTTCTTTATTTTGGGGGTCAGTAAATTTTAGGTTCGGACCAGTAGAAAAAAAGGGTTAGTGTGGAGTCCTGTCCCTCCCTCTTTTTCGTGGGGGGGGGGGGGGTAATTCCTATCAGCACATTAACGTCTACAACATCTGTGTTCTGTCTTTGAATGTTCCATTGCAACATATAGCATTTAAAATGAAAAAGGTAGACTTCGGTAAACAAAAATTGAAAAAAGGAAGACTTCAGTAAACAAAGCCGTCTTATTTGGTTTTAAAATGAGGTTTCTGATGGTAGAATCTTTACAGATGTTATTTGGCTTTAGGCACACAATTGTATGTTACTGGTAAATGTTTAACATGTATAGGGTGAGACCTGGGTCAGGAGAATTTATTCAATTTTAACGATCAAGTTTGTGGGTTGAATAGATGCAGCAGACACTGTCCATTACCTACAGGGAGAAATTATAAATCACTTCTGACATTTCACATTTAGAATCTCATTGCTCTTTCAAGTTTGATTAACACAATCACTACATGAAAACATGGATACAAGAGTCCCTATTTCAATTAAATGTCTGCTTGCCCTCCACCCCCCCCCCCCCCCCCCGAAAATATGACTGTTGGCTGATAAATCAACAGGAATGTGACATTTTATACATGTATATTGCAGTGATTAAAGATACAGGAGTCCATATCTGACTTTTGACAATCTAAGGAAAATAAAAACCATGTCATATAACTGGCAGATCGGGGGGGCACAGCCGGCCGCTTTGAGAGCCATAATCAATTTGTAATGTAAATATACCTTTTTTTAAATACTCAAGTGTGCCTCCCCCCCTTTGAAAGTGAGGACTTTTTTTTTTTTTGGGGGGGGGGGGGGCTTGTCAAATTTTCCGCAGACAAACTTTCCTTCAATTTTAGGTAAAAACCTTTTTTTATTGCTTGTCAAATTTTTAGCGGGAAAATGTGCCCCACCCCCTTTTAGAAAATTCTAGATCCACCCCTGTGTGATATAAAGTTAAATAAAAAATATACTTTTGTAGTAGTTAATATTTTAGTACATGTACATTGTACATCACATGGTGCATTTATAAGTCACAGTTGACTATTCCCTCTAAATTAGATTTGCTGACTTGCTGTACCCTTATGAATGCTAAGTGGCTCGCTCAACTCGATCTGTTCATTCTCTTGGCCAGCATTTATTGGGCGCACTCTTCATGTTCTCGCAAATTCATAAGTTCATAAAAAAATGAATAAAAAAAATACTGAGTAATAAAGGAAACATCAATAAACCATTCAATGGTGGAAATTTACCACATTAGGAAATAATTGTAAATCAAATCTTCTCTAAATGCTTTTAAAAAAAAATCTGTTGCAAATTTTCAAAAATATTTTACATGAACGTTATATGTTACATCTCCCCAAGGCATTGCCAAGATCATGTATTTTCTAAAGCAAATGAGCAATGTGCCCTAAATGTGACTTTATTTTCCAATAAATAGGGGTATTTTGTATCTACATAGGCAAAGCTTGACTATTTTTTTTTTTTTTCTCTCTTTCATTTCTTCTTTTATTTTCCTTTTCCTCATTTTATCCACCTCTTTATCCCTTTACCAACATTAATCCGTACACATGGGCAGTGCCACGGGACTGTGTTTTGTTAAAGTGGACATGCCAGATAGTTTAATGTAACTTTATTCTAAGTTAAGTAGGGCTATTTTATCTATTACATGACCAGACCATTTCTTTTCGTCTTTCTGTTTTCTGTTCTTTCTCTCCATTTCTTTCTTTCTTTCTTTCTTCCTTCCTTCCTTCCTTCTCTCTCTCTCTTTCTTTCTTTCTTTTTCCATCCCTATCATCTATCCTGACAGGCTCCCATGCCATGCTATATCTGCCACTAGCAAGAAGGCCTTAACTGCCACTGACAGCCGTTAGCTCTTACATCCTTCTGGCAGACAGCCGACGTATTGATCAGCCAAGCATCTGTGAAGATAATGGCATTGATCGGACTGGAGTGGTCATGTAAGCGTTTGACATCAGATCGACAAGTCTTGCCTGCTTTGATCATTTGGTATAAAGAAGGGGACGGAAGGAAGGAAGGAAGGATGAAGATAAAACAGAATATTGCGCTTCATGCTCAGGGTTTAATTGAGTGAATTTCTTGAAAGTCAAGTCCACCCCAGAATAATGTTGATTTGAATCAATAGGGAAAAATCCAACAAGCATAACACAGAAAATTTCACCGAAATCGGATGTAAAATAAGAAAGCTATGACAGTTTAAAGTTTCATTTATTTTTTTACTAAATATTTATATGCACAAATCAGTGACATGCAAAAGAGAGTCGATGATGTCCATCACTCACTATTTCATTAGTTTTTTATTGTTTGAATTATACAATATTTACATTTTTACAAATATGACAATAAGAACCAACTTGACTGAACCATAATATGTTAGAACAATGGCAATTTCAGATGTTTACCGATGATGATGGTGATGATGGTGGTGATGATGGTGATAGTGGTGATGATGATAATGGTGGTGATGATGGTGGTGATGATGATGGTGATGGTGGTGATGATGATGATGGTAATGATGATGGTGATGGTGATGATAATAATGATGGTTGGTGATGGTGATGATGATGGTGGTGATGATGATGGTGATGGTGGTGGTTATGATGATGATGGTGATGATGATGATAGTGATGATGATGATGATGATGGTGATGATGGTAATAGTGGTGATGATGATGATGGTGATGGTGTAGTGATGATGATGGTGGTGGTGATGATGATGATGGTGGTGATGTTGATAATGATGGTGGTGATGTTGATAATGATGGTGGTGATGATGGTGGTGGTGATGATGGTGATGGTGGTGGTGAATGGTCATGATGATGATGGTGGTGATGATGATGATGATGATGATGATGATGATGATCATAATAGTGAGGATGATTATGATAGTGGTGATGGTGGTAATGATGATGGTGAAGATGGTGGTGATGATGATGATAATGGTGATGATTATGATGATGGGGGTGATGGTGATAACATTGATGATGATGATAATTATAACGATGGTGATGGTAGTGGTGGTGATGATGATTACAAGACCAGATGCTTGATTCTTTATCCCCCTTCACAAGTGGTCAAGTCCAATGCCATTGATTTTTTTAAATAAAAAATTTCTGTGGAATTATATACCTACAGAAGACTTATTCTAAATAACAACTTCATTTACAAAAAAAAAAAAAATGAAACTCGATAGAGAATAGTTTCACAATGAGAATTTACTATCTTCGTTAGATGGTAAACTCTCCTTCAAACGCAAGTATCTATCGACAATGATTGCCCACCAATTTCATAGGACATTACTTACGCCTTGCTCGCTATACCATGATAGCTCAACAGACCAGGTCAAAGCGGCATGCAGCAGAAGAATACCTGCCACGACGCATCACTTTCATGCATCGGTGGGAATGAATATCCAGCCGTAAATGGATCAAGCATAATGCCCAAATGATATTGTCCCACATAGCCTTTTGCGTTCTTTACTTGATAGATAATGAGCATTTTTTTGTCACTCGGCCTGGCATAAATCGCCTGACATTTTGTTTGCTAGACGGTGTTCAATCGTTATGCATGCAGCATACTTGACTGTTTGTGACTTGCATGTACCTGTTAGCTATAGGAGCAGGGTGGTCCACACGCTATCAAATACAATTCGTGAAATGATTTACATTATGAGGTTTATGTAATAAGTGGATTGAAAAAGTGGGCTGTAGTTATTCCAATTACATTCCTGGGGGAAAAATATGGAAATCAGGCAATTTACTTAAAGCTCATTATTCATAGTTTTTTTCATATCCTTTTGATACATTTTTTTTGTTCAATTCTGAAATGAAACAAGACCAGATGGTTTAAGACAGTATTATATATTGTATTGTCAATTCACAGAATGTTTATAAATTGATTATCAAGAATTCATGTCATATATGGTATGATTTATCCCGGTAGTAATTTGTAAATGCATGTGAAGTTTCTTTTGTTCAATTCTGAAGTGAAGCAAGACCAGATGGTTTATAACAGTATTATATATTGTATTGTCAATTCACAGAATGTTTATAAATTGATTATCAAGAATTCATGTCATATATGGTAGGCTTTATCCCGGTAGTAATTTGTAAATGCATGTGAAGTTTTCGTGCAAGAGGCAGTGCGCTCTGGATCTTACTATGAAAACCAGTAAGAACAGGGTCTATGATCCAGATGCAATCTTTCTATGCAAGAAGCAGCGCGCTCTGGATCGTAGTATGAAAACCAAGAAGAACGGGGTCTATGATCCAGTTACACTCCTTCTACGCAAGAGGCAGCACACTCTGGAATCTGGATCATACAATAAAAACAGTAAGAACAGGGTCTATGATCCAGATGCACTCTTACGCAAGAGGAGGTGCGTTCTGGATCATACAATAAAAACAGTAAGAACAGGGTCTATGATCCAGATTCACTCTTTCTACGCAAGAGGCAGTACCCTCTGGATGTAACTATGAAAACCAGTAAGAACAGGGTCTATGATCCAGATAAATTCCTTTACGCAACAGGCAGTGTGCTCTGGAATCTGGATCATACAATAAAAGCAGTAAGAACAGGGCCTATAATCCAGGTACACTCCTACGCAAGAGGCGGCGCGCTGTGGATCGTACCACAAAAACAGTAAGAACAGGGTGATTGATCCAGATGCACACCTTCTACGCAAGAGGCAGCATGCTCTGGATCGTAGCATATTAGCAGTAAGAACAGGGTCTATATGATCCAGATACACTTCTTCTACGCAGCATGGATGTGGAATAGATAACGAACCTGCGATATGCAGAACAGTCCAATTGATTTAACAGGCCATGGCAGGCTAAAAATACAGAGAATGAGTCGGGCTCAATCAATACGACAGGGTTCTAATGAAATCAATTAATTAGAAAAGTGGCAGGACAACAGAGTGTATGGCTATTCTGTATGGTCCAAGGTGAATCATCTGATTCTTAAAGTGTCAGAAGGACTCTATTCAGGTCCCTTTATACCCTTCTGACTCTCGTGCTGACGTATTTTCATCTTAATGCAAGTGATAACAGTCCAACAAACTTTCCTTCATTAAATTGAAAAGAGAACATTCAATGAGACAGTTCATCCTTTCATTTCTTACGATTCACAGAAGCCACTTTCGATTCCTTTTCTTACAGGCGAGTTTCAACTGTTCTCTGGATTTGCATGTTATAACATGTAAGGGATATCACTTTTATAAGCAGTTTAAGTTGCTATACTCGGACGGCTTTTACTACAAGTCATTATTTTGGTGGAAATCAGCATGTCTACCTTCGACATATACGTAGAACTTTAAAATGACATCATTTTCTATGAAAGTGACAGTAATTTTGGCATAAACAAGGAAAATCACTGCCAATCCACCTTGGCAAGTACATGTACGTGTACTTTACAAAGCTCCTCCCATCAGTAGCGCACTGTCGACTAAAACAATAATACAAAGGTTTATCATAATTCATATCAAGGACTTGGGCATCCCTGATTATATTAAAGGAATGCTCCAGGCTGAAAATATTTATAGCTAAATGAATATTCACAGATCAAAATGCTAAAAACTTCATCAAAATCGGATAACAAATAACAAAGTTGTTGAATTTTAAATATTTGCATTATTCCAGTGAAACAGTTTTAGGCATGTCTTCATGAATATTCCATTAGGTGGGCTGATGATGTCACATCCCCACTTTCCTTTTTCTTATGTTATTACATGAAATCATAATTGTTTCATTTTTTCATAAATGTGTAAATGATGTGTCTCCATAAGTTGCTGCAAAAAATAAAATTAATGCACTTTATGATCAGTTGTCAATCCAATTGTTTTAGTTCTTGGTAGGAAAATTTTGAATAAACCTAATTTCATATGATAAAATACAAAAGAACAAGTGGGGATATGACATCATCAGCCCACCTAATGAATATCCATAAAGACATGACTAGAACTGCTTCACTGGAATAAAATGCAAATATTTGAAATTCACTAATTTTGTTATTTGTTATCCAATTTTGATCAAATTTTCAGCATTTTGCTCTGTGAATTTTACTCTATTGATATATAGATATCTTCAGCACGGAGCTTCCCTTTAAGACCCCATGAATATAAAGATAAACAAAAATTCCTTTGTATTTCACTAAGATTTTGTGTGATAAGCCTAAACAGAGCCATATCCATACAGGTTATACTTCTTGAAATGGAGAGATATGGGCGTATATATTGCAACAGTCCCATTTTACAGTACATAAATATTAAATTTTGTAATGACATCATTATTCCTCATGACTTTCCTGTATGATGTAAAACCAAGGAGATATCACTCTAATCTCCTTGGTAAAACAGGGATTAGAAAGACAAGCATTTTTGTTGGTCAAACCATGCAGAGCACCAAGAATTCCCTGGTCAAACATACTCCCCACATGCCTGTATTACAGATTGGTCAATGGACACACTTTTCTAAAACTGCTTTTAATTCAAGTATGTTTAAAAACCCCGACATGTACTATGCAATAGATCTGTGAACAATTTATCAATATCATATTTTATCATCACTTACAGACTCTTTAATCAATTAGAAATGATAAGGAAAATCGCTAATTACAAAAGATCACACCCCTATTACCTGCACATATTTATTCTTCACTGCTAAGTTGAAACAAAGTACTAAATGTGTTTGCTTTATCCCAAAGTTCAATTGTTTGACAAACATTTAAATACTTCTGGTGTTAAAAAATAAACTTGAGTAGAAAACAATGGTTTTGTTTTCGTACAGAGCAGTTTAATATAGATCTCTGCAAGCTATTTGATAGTTTTCAGGAAATTGAAATTTGATCATTGTCTTTTCCCCCTTTGATAACACATTACCACAGAGCTTACACTCAGACTTTAAGTGGTAAAATATTTCCTTATTTGGGAGCATGTTTTTCTCCCAAAATCCCTTTAAAAAAAATCATTACCACCAGATGAGTATTCTTTATAATTTTTGTCTTTACTTGTATCCAATATCCATTGAGTCTATTCATATTATTTTACATCTAGAGAGGATTATCAAAAATGATAAATGATGGCAATGATGATGATAAAGATGATGATGATCAATGATGAGGGGGAGGAGGAGAATGATGTTGATGGTGATGATGGTGATACTGATGCCGATGATCATGATGATGATGATCATCATGATGATCATGATGATGATAATGATGAATGATGAAGATGATGAACAAAAGATTTAACAATAATTAAGATGGTAATGGTGATATGTAGAAGGCAATAACATTGTAAACCAAAGCGTATATATATATGTGTGTAAAGTATGTACCAGACATGAATAATAAGATGTGGGACTAATGGCTTTCTCAGGATGATAAAAAACGGCCTGTCTCACTGCCTAAGTATTTTTTAATGAGGAGCATCAAATGAGATTACACAATATCATCTTCATAAAATGACTGGAATATTAATCAAATTTTCATACACGTTTATCCATGGACGTATTAAAATCCATGGTTGATCAATATAAACAGAAAAGTAGAAGCAAGAGGTGACTCAAAAGAAATAAAATTGAAATATTTTCATTTCTTAGATGGTTGAAATAAATGATTTAACATCTTTCCAATGAGTCAACATCTTCCCAAGATAATCCAGCTAATCCCAGAGATTTATATGATGTATGCCTGTGGCCATCACAGAACATCTAATTGGACAAGCAATGTTCACACGACTAGTAGAACCTTAGCAGAAGTTTCAATCACGGTTCATGATTTCAAGTTTACCTGTAAATGTCAGCCAATGAAGACAGAATGAAGTTTGAACATTTTAATAAATTTAAGTCCATCGACATGGCACTACAACACAAGTAAACCTTGAGATACGACTGGGCCAAACTTGAACTTTCATTCATGTCGTGTGAACGCAGCTACAGCCACAGACAGGAGATTATACACACAACTCAAATTAATCTGGATCAATCTAATGAATCCGATGCTTTAGTTTGGAATGAGGCAGCAGTCTAGGGGATTCATTTGACAAATTTGCCAATAAATGGAGTCAAATCCCTCCAAAGCCTTGCATGAAATCCATTATATTGCTTGCCATTATGAAACTATCAATCTACGATCTCATTTTTTTATACAGTCAGTCAGTAAACTTCAAGTACCTTTTGTTGTGTTAATTTTAATCAATATACAATACATGTACTTGTATGATGCTCATTAATTAGACTGATAATTAATTACCAAGGGCTTTCGTTGTGAATCTGGGGCATCAATATCTACTTCTTCTTTTTTTGCGGGGGGGGGGGGGCAAAAGGGAGGTGGTGAGCTTACTCAGATGGGCAAGTTACACCAACATAGTCAAGTGTGCTGTTCTGGGGTCAGGTTCAACAGAACAAATATAATTTTCATTTCCAGTGAAACTGGTGTTTATTTGGGAATAAAACTCGTTCCTTTCTCTTTTAATATAGTTGGCTTCTTTTCTTTCAAAATGCTTGAAAGATCTTGCTCTACTAAAGTCATGTTTAACATACTTACATGTACATGTAGTGGTTTATAGGAATACACTTTTACCTACAATGTAGCTTATCAAGAAAGAGACAACCAACCTGGCTAAATATTAAGGTAACCCACTGACTATTTATAACAAAAATGACATTCATAAAAACCTATTTTCTCTGGGTCCTAAATATAGATTAAGATTTGAATGGGATGTGTGATTGCTTGCTTTATCCTTCACTGAATTTATAGTACAAAGTCATTCATGTAAAAGATTATAGCCACAGCCAGGATGATGCCAGTATTTATACCCTACTGAACCTTTGTTGGGAGTCATAATTTGAAGTAAAGGACAAAACTATTATGAGATGTGATGATTCCAAGTTCAAATTTAATCAGACCCACACATGTTTAATTTACAACTGTAGATCCAATCAGACAGACAGTGTGATGCATGCAGAAACAGAGATCAACAACTCCAGATAGAATGAGATGAGATATCATTTATATTATAAATACTATTTAATTAATATACAAATAAATTTTCCTCATATTTTATGTTTAATTCGCAAAGGGAAATTCTATTTTGTGGAGAGTATAGAAAAATGAATTGAACGTATTCAATCCTGGTACATTGGTAAAACATTAGCAGGAAATTCATAGAAGTTATTTAAAATTTCTGTGTTCACATGAATATAGTGACTGAAATTCTTTTATTTTTCTATAAATATTTTTGACAGAAATTAGCCATTCACATTTCTTTTACGATTTCAATCAATTGTGTCAGTTCTTTTCTTAAATGTTTCAGCTCTGAAATACTGTTCACGCATGTATGACAAACTCCATCTTCAGTAGATATTGAAACATTTTCAGTACATTGCTACTTTTCTAGATGCAAATTCAATTGATGATTCTAATCTAGAAAGAATTTGATTAATTGTATATATTACATGTATATGCTTACCTAATTAAATATTCTATTATCACTTAATCCAATGCAGCAATCCTCTCACTTCTGGCTAAATTCCAACTCCTTCCCAATACCTGTTGTGGCAAAAAAAATCACAAAAGCAGGAAGAAAAATATTTAGTATTAACAAAATCACACACTGCAGAAGTAGCAAAAAGAGCAGTCCCAAATGTTTCACAACTTGGCATCACCCTGAGAATAAAACGACTTCCAGTCAGCGCGCCAGCGAGACTCAGAATGGCCTCCTCATCCAGCCACCTAAATACAATCCCACTATCAGCCCGGCAGCTCTACGTCAATATTCATTTCTTGACGTCACTTCCTCTCCGCTTTGTCCCAGTAATTGATTTTGCTGCCTTTGGCTAGCTCCCGTTTTGCAGCTCACTTTAAAGTGTCATCGTGCATGATATGTCTGTCGAGGGTGTTTTCTTTTTCAGCTCCCCTCCCCCCCCTCAACGCATCGTATCATATCTGATTGGGTAGCAAGGATGGATTAAACCAAGCCGTTGATTCCTTAAACGAATTACCCGCTTGATCCGTCTTCTCCCCAGCCGGATTCATTCACACCTATCCCCTAACGAATCAAATGTAGCAAATAACCACCTCTTCCCCGGCATGATCATGCAACCCGTTAATTTTCTGGGGTGGCCGTCAAATCCGCTAGAGTAGCCTCTCCCGGCAACTGCTCTAAATACACACGGCTCCCCGCGATGTGGCAGACGACCTCCGGGGGTAATTTCATACCCACCTACCCAAGCGCGATGCAACGACGATGGACAAGCCAGCACACCTCTTTCATGAGCTTACATGAGCCCTTTGCATCCCCACAAATCATCTGCTGGATTCTGTGTGTTCCCAAACGAGCTCTCATCAGAGTGAGGGTATGTAGGCAGTGCACTCTTTCGGAACGTAAGCTTTATTGGGCGTCGCTGCTCATGATGGGCAATGCCTGCGCCCGGCTCAATCTATATGAAAATTGATTAAAGGGTACGCTGACTGTTCAGCTATGTAACTAGATACATCTGTCTTCACTTTTGTTCCTTCATTATGGATGGCAACAGTGCGGGAACGACCACTGTCTCTCCACAAGAAAAGGTCACAAGATTTCAAGTTCACATTGTTTTCAACGCAAACATATATCCAGCAAGCGGAAAATGGAACAAACCCTTGATTTCAATTGTGTGACAATCTCTAAATAGGTATATCAAATTTGGAACATTTCATTAAATATCAAATACCATGATTAATCTGTTTACACTTGAAATCTGACAGACATATTTATTAATATTCCAAATTTAGTGTACATAGACACCCCGAGAGCTATTAAAGCTTAAAGAAATTGAACTGTTTCGTTTTATTTACTATGATAGTACTACATGTATAATTGTATATACTATAAGATTAACCAGTTGACTGCTGAATTCTGTGATTCCCATAGGCTTTGTACATGGATCACCCGGTTCCAGTAGGCAATGGGTTAAATGAGTATTTCATCAGTAGATTCCAGGAAAGAAATGTGAGTTTGGATCACTGAGCTACAGGTGTAAGTGTGTATCCATGTACATGTAGGCTTTCATTTGTTTTTCAATGATCACACAAATATTGGAGATCCTCCGATCTAATCTTACCTTTTCGAGTTTGAATAGTATTTGGGACTACTTGTAGAGCTACAGACCGATTCCTCGAAATCTTGTGGGGTTGATTTCACAAAACAACAAGTTTGAAAGAGCAGTTCACAGCTACTGAAATCCTTTGATCTGATTTGGTGATAGTTCACTTGTTTTAGAAACTGTGCATTTGTTATGATTGTGAAACATGCCCCTGAATGAATAAACATTGTTTGATGAGGAAGCTAATCACCAATGACAAGGTCTAATTCTGCTTACCTGATAATCACTTCCAGGCCAAAATGCTAATATTGTTGGTGCTTTGTTAGTGATATGGTAATGAATAGACAGATGTACATTCTCCTTAAATACTTATCTTGATAACTGCATCAAGCACCTTGTATCAATGAGAATTACATGTACATGTAAGTATTTCAACAATGTGTGGCAAATAAATAATTAACACTAATATAGCTAATATTAAGTAACATGGAAAAATATGATAAAGGACTACATGTAATTAGGCTAAAATCTGGAGCAGTAGCAATGGAGTGAATTGACACAATGTTTTTCCTTTTTCAGGGGGGGGGGGTGTAAATTCATCAAAATTAAGTAATAAACTACATGTATTTGTACCAAGGGGAAAATTAAAAAAGCAGACCCTAAAAAAGTTAGATGAAGGACAAATTGTAAAGTCCGAATCTGGAGTATTAGCCATGACAATTATTAATGGGTTTCTTTCCTCCTTTTTTTATTAAAGGGAGGGATGTTTGTATAAATAAGAGAAAAGAACTGGTTTAAAACAAATCCCATTAACATAACAATACTGCCTACGAGAGCTTGAATCAGAGTATAAAGGAGCCACCCTAGTCTGCTGTGCAAACACTTCACTCGAGTTAAGGGTCTGAATGTGCAGCCTACTCATGCCTTGTGTACTGAAGGCCCTCTGCAAGTTTTGTGTGTGCTAGTCTTCGTGTGGAGACACACTTGTTGATCAAAGTTTCAATCAGGGCCTGTGCCTGCAGACTAGGACAACCCCATGATCTGTGAATCTTACAAGCTATTTAATTTGCTTTCTATAAGTATCATTCCAAATCATAAATGCATCAGAGAACAAACACATTTTCCAACAAAGGATTAATCCAAAATTCCAATTAACAATATGAGGTAAAACTGGTTCAACCAGGGCTCGAAGCAGTCAAAGCCAAAGACTTGAATGTATTGTTCCAAATTATTAATGCATCGCAGAATAATCACATTTTCCAACAAAGAACAAATTTAACAGAAAATTCCAATTAACAAACATGAGGTAAAACTGGCTCAATGAGGCTCAGAACAGTCAATGCCAAAGACATGATCCTGATCCCCCAATAAGTTGCCTGTGCATACTAATAACATAGGCAAACAGAGGTGACTGGCTTTTAATATGGCCTGGTATTGATCTTACTGAATATTTCATAAAGAGATCAATAAAGAGAACTAAAATTACTAGCTGACATTTTATGCAAACTGGTAACATAAACAGTGATGCCAAGGCTACCACACTTGTAATTGTGGTACAGTATTCCATAATACGCAGAGTTTGTAAGCAAGAAAACGGAGTATGCAAAGTTACTACATCTTTGTTAAAGTTATCATTAATTTTCACAGCATTACATGTACACATGTACATATATGTTGGCAAAATGCATTTCAATTGCCAATTTAGATTTTTATTGCAAATTGCCAAAGAAAAGTAAACAAGCATATTAGCATAACACTGAAAGTTTAATCGAAACTGGATTAAAAATCTCCTGAAGACTGAATTTAAGACATTTATTGCTTCACAACATTTCTCTTCAATGAGTGAGCTGATCACCTCTAATCTAATCTTTTCTTTTTTTACTTCCTTATCACATTCATTCAATTTTTATTCAACAATGTTAAAACATGATTTTTGTTTTATTGATATATGCAAGATTGTAATAATAATTATAACGTTTTATTTACCCAGGGTAGCCACTTCAATCATGAGACTGCTCTTCCAGCGGGCCCTGCATAACATGTTATTATTACCCTTCTCCAGTCTAAATGCTGAGCGCCAAGCAAGAAGGCAGAAGGTCCCATTTTTAAAAGTCTTTGGTATGACTCGGCCGGGGATCGAACCCACGACCTCCCGTTCAAGAGGCGGACGCTCTACCACTGAGCCACCATTGTCATTCCTGCAAGTCTGCAACTTTATTGTTGACATTATGGGACATATCACTCTTTAGGTGCTGCTTTGCAGTTGCTGTTGTTGTTGGTGAATCAGTGTCATCATTACCAGGTAACGATGAGTCGTTTTTGGCTCGCCAAAGCAGTTTGACTATTACTCTTGGATTTAATGAAGGGAAGCCAGAATATATGGGTTGTCGAGCCAAATTCAGAGAACTTCCACTTTAAAATTTTGATTCATGAGATGTGGATGGCTGATGGTGCCAATCCAGTCACTGTCAAAATGCTGTTTGTGGCTAGCCCGAACTCAAATCAACAAAAATGTAAAATGTAATTCCACTTCGCTTAACACACATATTCAAATTATTCTGTTCTAAATTGGCGATTAAAGCTCAAGTTGTGTAATTTCTGTGAGTATCATAGCTCAGTTTGTCCTAAAAGAGACTCTGATATTACTTCCATTTCAAGGCTTCGAGCCTTCATACCCCCATGATCGTATGCAGCGGGAGGGGGAGTGGGCAAGAGGACAATTGCCTCCCCCCCCCCCAGAAATTTGGGAAACTTACCCAAAATTCACCAACAGGTGCACAAAATCCTTTAATTTAATTTGTTTATAAAAATGCAAAATCGCCCTCATCCCCATGACAAGCTCCATTGCTTTGGTAGCTTCGCTCCCTCGCTTTTGAGTTTCTTCGAAAATTCAACACACCTTGCCCATCCCAGGAAAAAAATTCTGGCTCCTGCTATGCGCTTCAAGCATTCACACAGACTACATGTACATGTAAATCCCAATGGTTACCCAAATTAACAGCTTGGAATACAAGTCGAACTTGTAACCCCCTTATTGAACACTTGGAGTCATAACCGCTACACCAAAATCTAAGGTGAAAGGAGGGCATTGACACCAACTAAACTTTGATTAACATCCTCATTTATCAAACAAGGCAAGTCATTTTGGTTTCATTGCCATCTTATTTATAATGCTCCCAAAGAGGATGTATATCTCCTTTAAAGGACGAGTCCACCCCAACAAAAAATTCATTTGATTTGAATAAAAAGAGAAAAATTCAACAAGCAAACCACTGAAAATGTCATCAAAATCGGATGTAAAATAAGAAAGTTATGGCATTTTTAAGTTTCGCTTAACTTCACAAAACAGTTACATGCACATTCTGGTCGATATGCAAGTGAAGCGACTGATGATGTCACCCACCCACAATTTCTTTTGTATTTTCTTATATCTTATGAAATATGAAATATTCTAATTTTCTTTTCAATGTAATATGAAACAAAGTTTTATTCCTCCTAAACTTGTGGAATTACCATTGTTTCAACATTTCATAGGTCAGTCTAGTTGGTCCTTTCTGTCCAATCTGTAAAAATTGAAATATTGTAATTCAATAAATAAACCACAAAAGAAATAAATCGTGAGTGAGAGACATCATCGACTCTCTCCTTTGCATTTCAAGTATTTATTCTCTTCCTCACCCAGCACAGGCTCACAGTATATTGCATGCTTAAGGCATGTCTGACATAGCAGCTGATATACTGGTTCTAATATAAAAATATGGATTACTCTAGTCTAGCAATGCACATACCTTATTGGCACACTATCATCAATTGTAAAACATTTGATTTTTACATTTCAATTGTGAAGTAAAATATCTAATTTTCACATTTGATTTGGTAGATGTTTGCATGATTTGGAAAATACATGTGGGCATTTTCACGGTAACTGACATTACACGGCACAATGTTTTCACACCTTCCATTGTGTGTATCTCTAAAACAACAAATGATGGGAGTTTGCTTTTGATAGAGTTAATAAAGTGAACCTTGCTGTATACTCTGATACTAAGTTTTCCTATGTAACCACATTTTTTGTCGGTAACTGACATTACGCAAAAGGACATGCAATTTCAGGGTGTTCATTAAAATTGAAATATCTCATGTCCCTGAGTAGATAGAGAATTAATTTGAATATGTAAATATACCTCCGTTACTAGGTTAAGATGTGTCAAAATATTAAACAATTCGTTTTTGTCTTTTGGGGACTATGATAATTTTTCCACAACCATGCTGGTAACTGACATTACGGTAACTGACATTACACTTAATTTGCCATAGAGATAACACATGGAAGTCAAATGTGTGGAATCATTGCATTGTATCTTCTGTGCAGGGCTTCACATGACAGTGAGCTTGATGTGGAAGTATACCCAAGTTTTTAGGAACATTTCAATGAAAAAACTTTTTCTTTTTCTTAATTCCTTTCTTTGATTTGAACATTTTTATCATTACAGTACTTGTCGGTAACTGACAATACACATTAACATTATCCAGTGCTATATGATTTTCAAAGGCATAATTTTCTTGGTACTTATATGTAAGGCTTTTTAAAATCATAAGAGTTTCATAATACTTCACATTTTTAATTATCAAAAGATAAGAAATGTATGTTTTACTTACCCGGGGGGGGGGGGGGGGGGGGGGTGGGGTCATAGCAGCTACATGTTTTCCTATAGTAATTTAATATTGCATTGACTGTACACATGGATTTTTCTGACTATACACCCATAATATATTCATCAGTTTTATATTGACTTTTTAAACCTTTTCCTTCTCCAACCTCCCCCTCCCCTCAAAAAAGGCAAAATTAATAAGGGTCTCCTCCCCTAGGCTACATGTACCCCTCCCCCGAATCTCATGCAGCCATGTAGTTTTAGTGATTTTTATTCTGGTCAGTGCAAGCAATGCTTGTTCATATCTGTCGGATTTCAATTCTCTTCATAATTTGTTTAATCATTTTCTTTGCTAATTTCTTTTATAAGCTGTCAACAAAAAATAAACTCCAGCTTCTAAACTGAAACTGAACTATTTGTAAATTAGAAAGAACACCACAGTTTTAGTAGATCCATGCAACATTGATCAGAACTGTCAAATTTCACTTTTCATCTATACTTATAAACCAAAAACAAAATTGTATCACACATCCACACTACTAACAGGTATAAAATCCAGGAATTTACTTTTAGCGAGGCAATGCTAAAAAGAATCCTAGAAACTAAAAAAGGGACCCTGGAAATCCCCTTCATCACAATGTTAAGCTTAAAAAATGTTGCAGATTTAGGCAATAGGTTGGGAAAAGTACCCCCTACCCCCCCCCCCCCCTCCGAAAACCAAACAAAAAATTGTCTGATACAAACAATTAGGTACTTGGTAAAGTGCATGTACAAAACAATTTCATAGTAATTTTTTTTGCACGATGGGAATGCAACTGATTCAGCCCCCCTTTATTATCTCGGCCGTCGATCGTGCGATCGCAACGAAAATTGGCACGCGCTTTACCCATGGCATTATCTACAAAACTATAAAATCAAATTCTGCAGAAAATCTCATTGCTGATTAATTATGCTAATTTATGCGTAAAATCATAAGTTTGATCTAATTAAAGGAGAATGAAACTCTTGGAGCAAGTTAGCTTTTGTGAAAGCAGAAAAATAAAAAATAAGATCAACAAAAGTTTGAGTAAAATAGGACTAGCAATAAAAGAGTTATGAGCATTTGAATGTCGAGATCACTAATGCTATGGAGATCCTCCCATTGGCAATGCGACCAAGATCTGTGATGTCACACACGTACAACTCTCCCATTTGGACACTGAAAATATACCCCAAAACATTTCTTTTTGCTCATTCTAATCATATGACAAACGATTCATCAATGATATAATGTTGTGAAACCTCTGTACTTGTCATCTCATAAATAAATGGGAGGATCTACATGGCACTAGTGATCTCAATATTCAAATGCTCATAACTCTCTTATTATTCATTCAAACTTTCAACAATGTGTTCCTTTGATTTTTCTCTTTGATATGGATTCAGCTGGTTTCAAGGGTTTCATTCTCCTTTAATAAAATAATGACCCTAAAATGCTAATTTTTGTTTCACATACTCTAGATAGGCATCTGATCAAATTTATTTTTCAAAAATTTCAACATCACATTTATTTTCTTATGTATTCTATTGTTTTCTAAATTTCTTATGTATTTCTTTGTTTTTTGGACTTTTTGTTTTTTATTGTTTTTTCAATGGAAATTGTCAGGGACTTTATTTTGGCCCTATACAAGATAAAATTAATTGATTTTAGCAGTAAAAGGAAAAATAATGATACATTTTATGAATTTTGGCTGAAAACACTATTTGCATTGGATTTGTACACAAATTCACGTTTTTGAGTAATTTTGGGTCTGCATGCACTTACAAAATGTTGCGTAATTTCGTAACCGTGTACCCGGGGGTCACAATTTTGGTCTCAAAAGTTGCTCGAGACTTGAAGGTAAAAAGTCAGCTAGCGACGCGGTCAAAAACATTCGAGCAGTGGATTTATCGCGAAAAATGTCGAGGGGGGGGGCTGAATCAGCCCCCCCCCCCCCCAGTCTTCTTAGGGTTAAATAACAAGTATACAATATTTCTTCACCATAAAATTGACCACATATTTGCATTTCAATATTGGTAACCAACGTTTTATCATGGTAACTGACATTACATCTCGGTAACTGACATTACATTTTCCACTTGGTAACTGACATTACATATATTTAATGGTACCCTATTGCTTCATTGTTAATTGGTAATCTTTAATTTTGGTGTAGAATGGAGGGGTGTTACCTAGAGAGGAAATCTACCAAGTTTCATATAATATATCCTCTTTTCCAGGAAATGAGAAAAAAAAGTTCATGTTTTCGGTAACTGACATTACATACCATATCACATACTTCATCAATGTTTTTTTATCAGATGAATGAATTACTGGTGTTTCTTTCTGTGGGATTTTAAAAAGTGTTATAATAGCAAGCTAAATCAAAGGCGAAAACATCATGATCAAACCTGTTCTTTAAAAATCTGTCAAAACAAAATATGTATCAATATACTATTTTCAACACTAATATGTATCCATACTTTGGCAGCCATTTTGAAATAAAAAATGGCTGCCAGAGTCGGAAAAACATTTTGTCTCAGTAACTTCAGGTCTTGTTTTATTAAAAAACATAAAGCATTTGACATGAATATCAACTTTATTTTTTTGCCTCTGTGTCCATCTGTGGTGAAAATGCCCATGTATATGAGACATACAGTGGTGCTCAAAAGCTAGTGAACCCCACCAGAAAATGCACTCCTTCATGCTAAGCGTTGAATAGAGACATCAGTGTCCTCATTTTTTCTTAAGGAAATTTGCACAAAAAAATGTCCTTTGAAAACAAAGAGAAGCATACTCAATTGTCAAGACAACGGTTAATGTATGAATATACCTCATAACTAGAAAATATTTTGAAGAAACATGTATTTTAGATGTTGACGTTGCTGGCTTTCCATAGTTGTGATGGATTGGATCAATCGTAACTCTTTGTAAGATGGGGCCCAGGTATGCATGTATGCTATGTATTGGTCTGACAGAGCATAAATACTTTGGTACGCAGTCCTTTAATACAAATCTCACTCATCATCATTCAAATCAGCTGAGGCAGATTGATGTTCTCTTATAGGACTTTGTTGATGTCACCAAGATTTAATTCTCTTAGTTTAATTGCAGACAATTAAATCAGGTACTCTATAGTTATACATCTGATTTGTCTGTGACTATTCTTAGATCTGTATACCAGTCACGTTGTACTGGTAATCAAAAAAGGAGGATATTGCGGGCGACAGGAAAGATCACGATTGCGGTCCAAGGTGAAAAGTGTCAATCTGGTATGATGCAAGTTCGTTATCAAATGCAACAATTCAACAAATTATGTTTAACGAGTTTGTTTTTCCAAAGTGGTTGAAAAGGTTAAGTTCAACCTATTAATTTAATAAAGAAAATGGCATTGATTTGATTTACAGAACAGTAATGCATGCCAAACTTTATAGTGGTAGGCAAATGAGTCTAGCTGATGATAGTCACTAATAGCAAATAATAAATAATTCTAAAAATCCAAACATATAATACATGTCACAAAATCTGTTAGGTTGAATGCTGGAGAAACAGGTTTCACGCCAAAAAACAAACAAAATTCCTGCTATTTTTTTAAATTCTATTACTGGAAAAGTGATTATCAGATTTTATCATGATATTCCCTGTGAACAGGACTGCAGGGTGAGCAATGCTTTTTGCAGGGTCAACTAGTGAGAGATTATGGTAGGGCTCGTAAAAAAACAAGTGAATTGCTGAGAAATGAGCAAAATAAGCACAGAATTCCATCAAATGTCAGGTATTTTTCCAAGCAATATTAATACACTGTCCCACATATGATTTTCTGTGTTATTGATCATCAAAATTATTGGTTTCGAGCTATAAGATTTCACGATTTCACAAAGATATGTTCACATTAATGTATCAGATCTAGATATATGATAATATATGGTGACAATTAACCTTGATTTAAAAGACTTTCTCATGAAATAGTTGTTTGCTGGAACTACTTTCTTCTATCTTTAAAAGAAAGTGAGCTGGTGATACATATCTCCTTGGCAATAGACACTATCAGTAAGGCTGACGGCTCCCTTCGGGGTCCATAAAATGGTTTTGAAAGTGGGGGAAGAGAGACCAAGTCGATGGATGGGGAAACGAAAACAATATGGTAGTTTTACAGGTTTGTGCCCGTCTACTGAAAAAGAGTTTGGGAACAAAGCCCCCTCCCCCCCCCCCCTCCCGGTTCAACAGCCCCCTCCATTAATAGCCTTACATACAGTAAAAGACTAAACAAATATTTACAAATCATGAAAAAAAGTGTCTAGGGGTCATAAGTCATTAAACATGTAGGTACATACATGTACACTATTCACAGTCAATAAATTCTATGAAAATGATAGATCTTGGAAACACTTTGCCATGTACAACACAACATTTGACCTTGAAATAACTCCAGTTGACAATACCTTTATTCGTCACAAAAGAGGAGAATGATCTATTTATCAAAGGAAACTTCTTCACACATGTCAACATTTTGGACCAGTTCGTGGGTCAATCTTTTTCTCATCATCAAACCCTAGGACCAATTGAAGCCATATATGCGTTTTCCTGTATTGGAGGCAACAGGGGAAATAATTTCCGTTCCACCTTTCCTCTTAAGCTCGAGAGATGAAAGTATAAAGTGGATTAAAAAGGGAATCCAATAATAGTGTTTGGATTAATTTGGTATCCTCTTGACATCCTGAGTCAAGTGCTTGTTTACTTTGTCTCCCCCCCCCTCCCCCTTAAAAAAAATGCCTTCATCAGCCCAAAGAGGTATCAGTGGCCTTTACACTAACATGACTGTATATATTTTTAAAGTTAAAAGATTATAGAATTATCTATTACCAATGTTTATCTGTGTTATCAATTCATTTGTATGATCATTCAAAATGCCTCGATGGACGAGGAAATACCTGCACGTACATGTACAGTAATCATAATTCTTGTTTATTTTTAAAAGCAGTATTGTCAAACCCAGACTACGAGGTTTATGACTCAAGTTTTTTGACAAAATGTGGTTGCTTTCATTGAGGTATTCATTGGCAGATAGGAATTAAATAATGTTTTCCAAAAGGATAACATGTTTACTGTACTGTAATGCAATGTGTACTGTACTTGCAGTAAATTAAGTTCTCTTTGTTGACTTATTTTACATTTATATTTGTATTTCTTTATATTTTTTTGTAATTTATGTATATCGAAAAGAACTTTTGCTGTGCTAATGCCATGAGCATCTCTTGATGGTGTGTGTGCTCAATAAAGACATCATATTATTATTATTATCATACAGTATGCTTTTCACAATATTTCCATCATCCCGAAATGAACTTGTTATTTTTTGGCTAAGTGACAAGATAGTAAAAATTCATGCAATATTGTTTAATAATCGATCATGACTGAAAACATAAATCAGTCTCCAGAAAATTGAATTAATGAAAATGCAAAAAGAATGAAACAAATTAAAACCACTCAAGATTTTTATTGAGTTACTTCACACCTCCCATTTGAATAACCATTTAATTTTAAATCTCATCATGTTTGTTTTGTTTGGGGATCTTAATATAAATGTTTTGTTTAATATACTCTGGTCTGAATGGGTTGGCTTCATGGAGATATACATGTATGTATAATAAGTGTAAGTAACCTTGTCTCAAAATCACATTCATATGAAATATCAGTGGTTTGAGGAAACAGGATGTCACCAGATAATGACATGTCATATATGTGTAGCATTAAAATATCTTTCGATTGTCAATATCATAGACTGTATGTTTCCAACAATTACTGTATGTGCAGGAAAAACAATCAGTCCAAATATATGAAATACGGTATGTTGTACAATCAATACATGTCTTAATAATGAATGATGATGATGATGACAACCAAAAAAATACACGGGGGCGGCGGGCGAATTCGCCCCGGAAAGTCCAAAAAGAGCCCCGGAAAAGGGCTAAAAACATTCACACGAGGGCGACTGCAAAACTCATAATCGCCCCCGTCAACACTGTATATTTCACAATGGCAAATTGTCCATAGACTGTGTACAACGAATAGACCGTCTCGGCTCAGCGAATCGGAGACCGCTGATTGGCCAATCGCGCAGATCACGTCATGACTACGTGGTCGCCAAAATAATTCCTTCGGACTGCGTGCGAAAGTATCGATAGCGATAACAATATCCGGTCACATTGTCTACGCGGGAAATGGTCTTGGTACGTGATCGGATCGCTCCAGTATCGATCGAAAATTATCGAGACTCGGCAATTTCATGCATATTCACGCGACGCTCCGAAACCCGGAAATCAATTGACTTTGTACACGTTGCGATAGACTCTACAAACTCCAACGAACACGATGCTATATCAACGCTAATTCGTAAGATTTTGACCGAAAATCAAGAAGTAATCGAAATTCGCTTACCTGTTCGGTATCGGTGAGAAAATAGATCCTCCGAGAATACCTTTCATAATTCATATAAATTATAGGAAAGTGAAATTCTAGGTCGATTTTGGTACGAGGTGATAGAGTATTGCACACTTGTTTTGGTGGAATACTGTGTGGGGCTATGGAAGGCTTGCACTGCGCATGCTTACTATATTTTCATTCATAAATTGGCTCTCGGCAGTGGCTGGATGACGTCATGTAATAAGCTGACCAGCATCCCTTCAATGTGGCACACACACACACACAGACACACCCGCACACACACACACACAAACGCAAAAAAGCCGCGAAATAGCTCCAGAAATTGTAGCCCTGGAAAGTGGAAAAAGAGCCCTGGAAAATGAAAAAGTAGCCCTGGAAAATTTTTAAGTTTCTCCAAAAAGAGCCCTGGAAAGAAAAAAAGTAATTTTTTGGTTGGATGATGATGATGATAATGATGATAATAATAATAATAAAAATAATAATAATAATAATAATGATGATTACAATAATAATTAATAAAAACAATAATAATAAAAACACCAATAATAATAATAAATATAATACATGTAATATTAAAAATTGTTCAATCTACATGTATGTGTTCTCTGCCTAAATTAATTCAAATTACTTTTCCTACCCGTTTCTCTCTCTCTCTCATCTTCCCCTTTCTTCCAACCCATTTGCACCTCTTCCTTCACAACTAGCCCTCCCAAAGACTTCTCTTACTCATCTATCACTTCTCTCTAATCTTTCCATCATTTTTTTTTCTGACCTCTAGATAAAAATACAGTTTCATCTCTCTTTATATTTTCACATCAACAAAGATCAAAATACATATCTGGTATCTGCCAAGGTACTCGAAGTCGAAAGTAAATAATGTTCACCTTGATATCTACAATAATCAGGAAAATGTTTGCTTAATCTTCCTTAAATCATTAGTCTTCTTCCAACTACTGTATACACATATTTGATTTGTAAAGAAGTTGATCTTGTAAATTCTCGAGCTGATCAACAGTCTGAAAATGACTTTCAAAGTACTTTGTCATAATATACTGTAGATAAATTGTTCAGTGTTTTTAAACATACGGTACACTATATTTGGGATATAATGTCTTTTGGACAGGGGGGGGTATCAACACTGCCCAAATCTCAAACCATTCTTTACTGAATTCTATAAAAGCAGTAGTGCATATATTTTTGAAGGGGGAGGGGGAAGGGAAGGAGAAGGGAGTGGGGGAAAGGAGAGTGGGAGGGAGGGAAAAGGAGAGGTGAGGGAAGGGGAAAGGAGAGGGGAAGGGAAAGAGAAGGGAGAGGGGGAAAGGAGAGGGGAGGGAGGGGGAAAGGAGAGGGGAGGGAAGGGGAAAGGAGAGGGGGAGGGAGGGGGAAAGGAGAGGGTAGGGGAAAGGAGAGGGTAGGGGAGGGAAGGGGAAAGGAGAGGGGAAGGGAGGAGGAAAGGAGAGGGGGAGGGGAGGAGGGGGAAGGGGGCTGGATTTAAACAATCACTACATTATACCCAATCCTACCCCTTTGCATTATTTCAGTATCTATAGGCCTACCCTCAACAATGGACCTACTACACCTGATCCCTGCTAGTGCTACTCTCCTGCATTTGCTTCTCCTGTTTCTCTATTCATCCAGAGTGGGTCACATTCTGAAATGCCAGTCTTAGGACCCAAAACCTGATCAATAACCCCAACAAAGGGTTCAATTGTCCAACACTGACCTCAAATGATTACAAATAAAGTGTGATTATTGATTTGGTTAAAAACAATGAAAGAAATATTAAGCCATATGCTACATTGTAGCTTTAAGCTAGAGCATTCAGGGATCTTTTCCAGCCCCCAGGTTTGAAACAATTTGCGATACATTTTGATCAAATCGTCACAATTTTAACAAACTATCCTGAAAAAGTTAGAAACAACTTCAGGGTAATACTAAATAGGTTCATTATTGCGGATTGAAATAATCGCTAGAGGGTATTCATTTGTCTCGCAATCTACTATGGTCAACAAGGAAATTCGTGATCACTCTCGCAAAAAGTGTTCACTAGCTTACAAGTTCACGAGCTTTCGAGTGCCGCTGCAACTCTTTATCAAGTGACGAAAATTATCTGAAAACGTACTCTATTTATACTAATCTCCAGGACCGTACGCACGAACGCGAGAACAATAGGTGGGCATTGATCCGTTGCGTCGGTATGCGGTGCGGCCGGTAATCCGTATATGCAAATAAGCCGGGGGTATATGCAAATACGCCGTGGGTCGGCAATATGCAAATTAGACAAAATTGGCGGGCTCGCTAGTTTCCCGTGGGCGGGGGCTGACTAGCTGAGCGGTCCCTCGTTCGGGGCCGGGAACGATCGGGTCGGCGTGCACTGCCAGGTAAGGGGGTATTGTGCTGTCGGATGGTTCGCATCCAGAATTCGGGGATGTCGATCCCGCTGTCTCTGTTGAAGTTGTTAGGACAAAGACGTATACTAATAGCCTCCTTAATCCTGCGTGTATACCAATGTCTCTCTTTGGCAATGCAATGTACACCCTCCCAATCTGGGTGGTGTTGCTTCTCCCAAGCATGTTCTGCCACCGCGGATTCAGGGTATATGAAATTTGAGGTTACCTTCAGCATTTTTTGCAATTATAAGGGCTAAAAGACTGATTAGATTTAACTGAGCCATGGAAATATATGTACTGTATTCACCCCATATCCGGATTGACAAGCTCTGTACATAAGTCATAATACCACTGACCAGAAAATGTCAAACTAGTCCAACATGTTTCAGTAACAGTTTTATCTCTTTAATAACTCAATGCTTCTACTATTAGCCCTACTTTATTCAAACTACTCTTGTAAAAAATATTTCTGGAAGGGCCTTGAAAGACTCACAAACGTAGTATAGTAACAAACAGTTCCACAAGTTTCTAAACTTCTCTCTTTTGTACATTTTGTATTAAAGTTACCCCAAGGAATAACTTTCCTGGTATCACATCCCAAGTCGCTCTACATTTTTTCATGACTGTTTTACACAAAAATTGTCTTTTGTGCAGCGATTTTTTTAAAAATAAGACTGTATCAGAAATGCTAAACCGAATTCAGTAGAGTAAAATTACTCCCTGTTACAACCTGAAAACAAGTTTGAATTGCTCAGAACTCACCAAACTCAGTAACACAACCATGTATCCTAACGACCTCCAGTTCAGTTTAATCCACAAAAACAACCAAACTTGCTTGTTGTAACAGTAAAGTTAATCTGATAACATTTGAGAATAAAAAACCTACAAGCACCAACCCAAACAAAGGAACCACAGAACTGCAGATACAAAGATATCCATGCACAAACTTCAGACTGTAATTTAACGACATCATAAATACATAAAGAGGGAGCAACGCCCATCAACAAACCTACAGTGTATTATGCACCAGCCAAGCTACACAGTACTACATGTATATTCAAGGACAGTATTTCTTATGAAATACAAAGAAAGGTATGATAGTTCAAACAGAAATAGAAAAAAACAGAGGTCAGAAAACTGAGAATTTATTATCATCTGTTGAAAAGGTTTTTTTATTTGGTTCAGTGCTTCTCAATAGTGGTCAATGAAGCACAAAAAATGTCAATAATAAAGGATTTTGTAAGGTCCTGACACAAATCTCAACAGAATATTTGTTTAGCTCACTCTGATTAGTAGAATTTCAACAGATTCAGTCCTTGTGTAGATAAGGGTGTGTTTATGCTTCCATTGCGAGGACAGAATCAGCGTTTTCAAACGTCCTTTTAGAACGCTGATCGTAAACGTGGTTCTGGGAGTGCTGTTTATGTTAAACTTTTCAGAGGCAAAATCACGATCTCCAGCTGGCTCTGCATCGTAATTTTCGTTGAGCAGGAAAGCAAGGTCAAATTGGGCGCGCCCTTTTTCGAATTTTTTTTTTAGTGTTGTTATGGTCGACTATTATTTAAACATCGAACAATTTCCTATATGTAAGTAATTGCATTGAGCTACTCGACATAGCTATATAATTTCCACCATGGTGAGGATAATAGTGAGACAAAATAAAGAATATTAAACTATACATAATAAAATAATAAGACATCTATTTTTTTATGCTACTGGGGCATCTGGCTCAGCGATGTCTCCTCATTATAACTCATGTTCCGTCTTTTTTTGGGGGTAAATCCCTCAACATTCATCGTGATGACGAATTAGAAGAGTAATATATTAGTGATAGTACTTAAATCAATTATCACACAGGCAAATGTAACAAGGGAGATGAGCGGTAATTCCGTGGAGGTAACATGCGACCATGGAGCAATGCGACTGTATTTGCCCGCGGATTATCATCTCAAAGGAAGCATGTACCAAATGATGTCATATAAACACGTTTACGATTGTGGTTCTGTTTATACTTCCCCAGAAACCCTGATTCTGTTCAAACGACGTTTTGAAACGTACCTTTTTGTGAGTTTATGATCAGCATTCTGAAACGTTATTTAAATGGAAGTAAGCATGGACGCAACCGTGTTTTGGACTAATCACTTATAGAAACGCTGATTCTAGCCTGAAAAGTGGAAGCATAAACATGCCTTAAATATGCATGAAGTAGGATATTCTAGACAGGGAGATACATGTACATGTATGCACTCGGTTACTCTGCATTTCACAATAATTCTGACAAAATTTTGATTTTTAAGGTACCGGTATAGGCCTACCCTTAATACAAAATGTGCACCAATTGGCTTTGGTGCATGCATTTTTTTACAAGCGTTTCCTAGATATCTTGGGTAAAAGAACACGACATTCTATCAATTTGTAAAAAAAAATTTATAAACCTTACATACTGTATTTTCTGATTATATGTATACACACTTATAAATGAGCAGAATTACTGTTTATTTTATAGTTTATGTTTAGGCAGCTTATCTTATTTTATTTCATTTATGCGCTTTGAGCATGTTATATGGAATGTGATATGGAAGAGCCGTGGTGTAGTGGTTCTGACTCTCATCTTGTAATCAGAGGGTCGTGTGGGCGAATCCCACAGTGGCCTAGCGTCCTCTGCCAAGGCATCAATCCACACTTTGCCATTCTCCACCCAGGTGTTGAATGGGTAGGAAGGATGTTACGGTCATTATTGCTTGTCCAATATTGTGTGTACCTCAATGGCGATTGGCTGGAATACTCAAAAGGGAGTAAAAAAATGTGCGTACACTGGGTGTAGGAACACAGGCATAAGCCCCAGGCAAGATGGGGTATTGCCCCCCCCCCACATTTCAAGACAGAAACGAGATATTGTTAATCATAAAATATGATTAATACTTCTGTTAATGTGTGGATTCAATTTCAAATAATAGTGTAGCTGGATTTATATAGCGCTGTTTGCATGAGGATACAAAGCGCTGCTATTATTACCCCGGGTTTAGCTGCGCTGCCTATATAGGCGCTCAAGCATTCAAGGAATTTCTTTGTACCAGGTAGGAACCCATTCACCTCACCTGGGTTGAGCGCAGCACAATGTGGATGTATTTCTTGCTGAAGGAAAACACGGCGTGGCTGGGAATCGAACCCAAGTCCCTCAGATCAAGAGTCATACCCGGTAACCACTAGACAAAATAGCCCCAACCCTTATGTAACTTTTTCCCTGGCTTGATTCCTGTAATTATGCCAGTGCCACTGAAATTGTTTTGGGTAGTTTTAAAGGTGAAAAGTTTTGACAGAGGCTTTCCATCCTCCACTCCCAGATTAAGACGGCCATTATTTGTAAGACTTAATCCATGGATCTAATAACTAACTGTGCATCTGAATATTCCGAAGAGTCTTAATATACAAATAATGAATGTTTATGAGTGCGATGGACAGAATACTTCATGAGGTGAAAGATAAAATGATCCATTCAACGAGGCGTAGCCGAGTTGAATGGATCATCATTTCATCTTTCACCAAATTAAGTATTCTGTCCATTGCACGAATGAAAAAACATTCATTATTTGGTTTATATGACACCTAAAAATTGTTTTTTTTTCATATGAAATTTATGAATTTCGATGTAAAACATGCTCATGCAGTGCGAGTTCGGTCTGTTGATTGTTACGTCATTACAACATGCGCACTGCTGGTGCCTGCAGCTGCAGTCTCGGTGCCTCGTGCAATGGACAAAATTGTATGGATCAAAAATTGCACGATGAATGGATCCCAAATTGCACGGTTGATGACGTCATTGCAAAATGGGCTGAATGAACGATATCAAACAACCAATCAAATCACAAGGATCTATCTAGGTGTCATATAATACCCAATATTGTTCTGAAAATGGCTTTTATTGACTGGTCAGTTTATTAATCAGGCTCTGAAAGCGGGCAAATCTCACAAGAATGAGTAGGCCTATGCACAACCAACTTTTTTCAACCCATTATTAATGTCGATAAACTCTACTTTAGTTTTATTTTTGTTCATATCACATTGAATATGAAAATATATATATAGAGAGGTCTACGTATTATATTAACCGTATATAGCTTTGCTCATATCGTATTGAATATGAAAATATATATCGATCTAGAACCTATATAGAGAGGTCTACATATATACAAGTACATGTAGGCCTAGGGCCTTTATATTTTCGCTGTTTTCCTACTTTTACGAGATAATATCACAATGAGCACTAGACCAAAAGAGACCAGAGACTTCGGTCTCTGTTATGTTGGTTGTTCAGCTGAACTCTGTTGGCTTCACTCACCAAATACAGAGACTGAAGTTCTAGCGCGATCTGTACAGGGGACTCAATGGCCATATGTTTATGTACTTAAGATCTGATAAAACGGGGAAGTGAATTTGCGCGACAGCCGAGGTAAGTCACTGTTTTTGTTCCTTTTAACTTGATTTTTCTCCGTTTTGGGGCAATTAATGCCAAGAGGGAATATTAATTTGCATTTTGGTCGCGTTAATTTTCAAAATTTTTATTCATTAAAGACAAAAATTGAAGAGCCCCGACGGGGGGATTTCGCATTGCAAGTCCCCTAATGGTGGCTGCATGCTAGCGAGCCGTCTGTGTACGAGGAGAATAAAAATTAAAAAAATGTTAAAAAACTCCTCGAAACAGACGGCTGCCAGCTGTCTAAATGAGCACCACCTTGTCCGCGCTTGAGAGACATCACATAGAGGATTTCACCCCTAAGAAGATTTCAGAATAGCTCATCTGTATGTAAAATTACAACTTGGTGAGTGGATCTACAGACTGACGAGTATCATTAAATTATCAGTTTTTGTCTAGATTTATCTTGTTTTCCCTAAATTATAGTACCCTATTGAAAAACGAGAGTGAGCAAATTTTTTTATGAAAAAAAACCCCATAGAAATTATTTCTCAATGTTATAAAACTAAAAGAAGGCAATAGTAGTCATAATTTGACGGATTTGCCAAAATTAATACCAACCAAGGTCTAACGTTAACTCTCTAACTCTATTCGTAGGACGAGTGAGCTGTGTAGTGTGTAACAAAGTTATACTCCCGGGGTTATACTACTACTACAAAGTACTACTACTACTAGTACTAGGCTCTCGTGATTCCCTGAGCTGAATTTCCCTGAAATGAATCAAGCAACTCACCATTCCATTCAGGAGTTGATTTCAATCAAATATTGTAGTCCTTTCTCTCTCTCACAATAAGATCGTCTGCGTTAGAAGAATTTTATGCAGTTAGACTCTTAGAGATCACGAAACGGCAGGACAATTCAGCTAGTTTCTGTGTCGAGAGTCTAGGCTGCATATCGAAAATATCATACATCTGAGGATTTTACAGTATACACGTTGCATTCACCATCCATCGGCCCATTTGTAAACACGTGTGCGCTCAAGCCTGGCAGCCGCGCCAGAGAACAAAACAAAGAAATTATATGTGTTGAATTGCAAATTTTATTGACCACCTAGTCACCACAAGCTCACAAAAGGAGGTACATAAAGTCTGATTCGTTATCATTCGTGGAATACCGTTTTGCATATAAACTAAAACTAATACTCATTGGAATTATTCCAGTAAATATATGTCATCAAATTTTAGATAGATTACGACTTGTAATAAGGCAAGTAGGCAAAAAGGGGCGGGGAATGGGCGGGACCAAAAATGTCAACTTTCTCACGAGCGCTCTCTCCCTCTCTGAAAAGTGAAATAATACTGAAACTGACACTGTTTTTTTTAAATTCCACAACCACTTATAGTGAAAGAAATCCTATTTCTTCAGACAGTCTATGATATAGAATATAGACAGAAATATTCACTCCACTAGATTTTCCCTAAGAATTTAACATTATAAATAATTGCCATCACAGACATGACAATTATGAATACCAGGGGCGGTGGAACGTATTTTTTTTTTTGGGGGGGGGGGGGCAAAGCCAAAAAGGGTACTTACATGTCAAAATTGGCATTTTGGTGCAACCGGATATTTTCACCATGAGATTATCATCTGCGTTAAGTAGTTGTGTGTATTGTAGTAATTAAGTTTAAGTTGAGCAGAGCCTTTTGGAAGTTATTTCTGATAGATTAGTTATTATATTTAGGCTTTATTTTTTCCGCAAGAGAGCTTAATAGATGCGAGCGAGAACCGCGAGCCAAAAATAATATGATATTCAAATCTGAAAACTGGACATTCTAAGCATTTTTGTAACCATGAACAGGATCCCTTACTAAACAATATTTTCAATTAAAATTAGTTTTATTTCGTTTTTAACAGAACAAAGTAAAGTGGTCGAATATAATTACAATGACATTTGCAAATGAAACTGATACAAACAATATAATTTGAGGTAGGTACAACCAGTAATTGATATTTTTTTTTCCATAAGTAAAGCAAAGTATTATATATAAGCAAATTATAAACATTATAAATATCTGAGAAATGGAGGGATCCTCTATAAAAAGGAAAATGCTTGTAGTGTATGGACTCCTCTAAATAATTATTATAGAATTGCCTACTAAGATGGACACGGAGGTGAAAGAACAGAGAATAGCATAAGAACAAAGAACAAGAAACAAGGGAACTGATATTTGATGCGAACACGAAGCGCGGGCCTAAAACTTGGTGACTATCTAACCTAAAATGTATCATGTTTTACTTTAAAAAGGGCATTTTATTTTGAACAGTTATTAATATTAAAAAGGACACATTTCAGTTTGAAAAGGGGCATTATTTCTTAAGGGGATTTTTTTTTGTTCTAGTGTCCCCCCCCCCCCCTTGCCCCCGCCGGTTCCACCGCCCCTGAATAAAACAAGATTAAAGGCTGAAGGGGTCTTCTACACACCATGTGTGACCAGTACCGAAACTTTATACGATTTTATGTTAGAAATATTGTGTACTGTTAATTGAACTTCTTGCCTTTTCAACTAAATTCAAATTCGATTGTTATTTCCAACAGAACAGAATATTTCATAAATTCATAATTACAATCAGTGGCCTAAACAATACTTAGCGTTATAAAGGAATTAATATAACATAAAATATTTTTGTTTCATAAAGAATATTCTTTGGAAATCAAAATCATAGCTTAATGCAAACAAGGTTTAAGTAAGCATGGTAATGCTACATACATTGTTTATTGTTAGGTGAAATTTATAGATACAATAGGCCTATACAAAAGACCTAAACACTGTTGGCAGTAGTCACGGAATCGGGAGGACGGTGGGGAGGGGGGGGGGTTCACCCCTCTTAAAATCAATGTGTACAAAAAAGTCAAAAATAACTCTCTGATGGTGTTTTGCATGGTCAACCGCCCCCCCCCCCCACCATGGCCCTGGGAAGCGGAGTTGCTGGGGGTGCTGAAGCATTTTTTTATTTGGGGGGGGGGGGCGGGGGTGCTGCGTGTATTACTCTCCATAGGCAGCACCCCTAGTTATTCTTGAAGGTGTGAAAAAAATGAAAAATGTAACCAAAATGACCTTCATTTCGTAGTGAAAATCTTCTTTCTTTTTTTTGCTCTTCAAATTTTTCGGGACCAATTTGATCTCCATCATTTTGTATTGAAAACTTTTTTTTTCTTCAAATTTACATCAGCACCCCCAATAAAAAAAAAAAAAAAAAAGTTCCCATTGCCCTACCCCACCCCTCCGCTTTCAAAGCCTCTTTATAAACAAGTCACTATGATGATAATGCGGCCGAAAAGCGCGTGCTGATTTTGTTTTTCTTTCTTTCTTTTTCTCTGTCCCGGGGCCCTTGACACAAACACGACAAAGGTTAGCGATTAATCGCTAAATAAAATGGCCTATCAAAATTGTCATCGCATACGCACTTTGGCTCAGTAGACTGAGGAACCATTCAGAACTGTTCTTTAAAATTAGCGATTTATCGCTAATCTTCGTGTTACCATGGACCCACTGTACTAAAGCAGGTCTATGGTGTAACGGACCCCAGGCCTAAAATGAGACTGGGTTTATAAAGTTTGTTTTCATGAACGGATGGTATACTACACCAATAATAATATGAGAGTAATAAACACAAATTTCAGTCGACTCTGATTGTATTTCATTCAAACCTTTTATAATACGTTTGCGAGAAATGCGAACAAACTAGTTTGAAAAAGAAAAAAATGTTTGAAGCATTAAAGCCGGCAAATTGCAAATAATGAAAAATGCCAAATAATGGCAATGTCGAGTTACTGAGGTTGTGAATGGCTCTGGAGGTGTTGTTGCACAGAGATACGATCTTACGTATAAGCTCCCGAAGGGAGCTAGAGAGGGAACTCTTTCCGCGCGTTTTTATTTCCCATAGGTTTTGTACATAGCCAACATGGCTGCCGGCGGACAATTTGAAGGATGATTTTGGAGGGTCAATGTTTTATTCATGAGAATGACGTCAAAATACGCATAATGCACTTGTATGATTGGATAAAACGCTAATGTTTTATTCATGTACTCGTGCATTAAACATTTTTTTCCGTCCCACAATTCCCTACGATATCTGTGCGAAGTGTCGTTCTTTTGGACTCTGCGAATTTCAAGTTTCTGAAACAAAATAGCTAGACTAATTATCTGTTTATAGAATTGATGTTCGAAATCATGGTTTCTGAGTGAACTTCATTGGAGCAGAAAATCTTAGAGGGAACATCAATACTATTCTAATGCCATTCCATAAGAATAAAAGTAAGTTACGCTTATTTTCATGTTTTGATCTCACTTCCAAATTGTAATGTGTTTGCCGGGGTTCGGGGCTCATCCTGTATTACGTACCTATAAACCTCAATTTCAATATTTCTTTTGCCTGACTTCAAAATAAAAAAGTGTGATCATTGAGTTTCCCAAAAAATACTATATCTAGGGGTCTATAGTTTGTCGTAGATCTAGACATTCATCGGAATGCTTCATATAGGTCCAAAGTAAACCTGTATTTCAGTTTAATTGTGATTAGACAATTATCAGGGGTAGATGTGGACTTGTTTCCGACCTCCTGTTTTTTAGTAACGACAAACTGTCGATTTTACTTTTAGGCCTATTCAAATTTAGGTCAATGTAGGGATATAGTCAGAGCGGGGACCGGCCTTTGATATCGCCGGTGCTAGCCGGCTAGCGAGATTGTCGATGTAGTCATGGGGTATGAAAATAGCGGGGACGGACTAGGCCCAAACTTCAAGCTTGAAAGTTGAAGTTTAGGCCTAGTCCGTCCCCTCTATTTCATCTTCATATGAATAAGTATAATTCTCAGCAGTTTCTTTTATTCAGGAACGCTTTAATTCAGAATAATCAGTGTTGAAATACGATTGACTTAGCATTAATGTCTGTATGTTAAGTGTTAGGCTACTTGTCTTAGTCTTAGATTTGAATGAAATGGCGTAGCCTACCCTAGACCTAAATCAAGTCTATTTGAACAGGATACCCTGGGCCCGGCCTGGGGTGGTAATTTGAAAACGTTCTTAGTGTTTACTTCATTCAAATGTGATGTGATTCTTAAGTTATACAGGCCCAGCATAGACCAGATTCAGCTATATACAGCTGTAGAAATATGTGGTTGGAATCATTTTACTTTTATAAACAGAGTGAGGTAGGCCTATGCCTCTATGTGATAGAGAATGAAGTTTCGGGTCCAGATAACTTGTTTGTTCTAGTTTGGAATATTCATTCATAGACCTGGGATATGGGCAGCTGGAAATTTCAAAAATATTGTTTAAGAAGAGTTATTTTATTATCTCTAAAACTCTCAAATTTAATTTGTCAATTGCAGATCCAATGGGACCAAGTTCTTAGCAGTTCACACCTAGTCAGAAGTACAAAATTGAGAACCATGCCGATCAGCAAGTGTTAGTTACAATCTAATGAGGAACAGGATATCTGAATGGGAAAATTGCAAGGTATGCTTACTGTTTTGATTATATACAGGCTGTATCTAAGCTCATCACCCCCCCCCCCCCCCAAAAAAAAAAAAAAAAAAAAAAAAAAAAAAAAAATGAATATTTCCCCTTTTTTGGGAGGGGGTGGGCTATGGCCAATTGTGCTGAAACATGATGCGATATCATGTAATGTTAAAGTTCCATTGTGAGTTAATATATGTTTGAATTCAGATTCACCAGTATTTCCATTTCTAACACTGCATACTAATTATCCATATATCCTGTCTATACATGCATTTGCATAAAAAACCCAAGATATTAACAGTTATCACAAAATTCTGATAAATATTTGAATTAAATTGCACTCTTTATTTTCAAAACATACTGTAGATAGTTATATTGATATATGAATTTATCTGGATGTGGGACGAAAGTGACTGCATGTGCTAAACTTGTTTTATCACTGAAGATATAAAATAGAGTTTACATCTTTTTTTTACTAAACTGGACTAGATGAGTAAAAATAATTTACAGCTTATTATGTTCTTTTCTCTTTATTACCATGCAGGTTTCCCACTTCCTAAGCTGTTTAAGTACTGGTATCACAACATAAGTGCCAAGAAGAGAATTGAAACGGTCTCAAAATTTTTGCTGGTGCCCCCCCCCCGATGCCGTGACCCACGGTACGCCACTGCAAGTCTTCATAAATTATGTAGGGTTATTAAGTTGCATTTATTGTTATCTTCATTTTTAAAAAATGTGAAATGGGCTACCACTGCAATAATATATAAATAGACTATATTTCAAAAATAGATTGAATTCTAACCACAGTGACAGTAGACAAATCAAATTTTGTTAATGATTCGCTAATGTATTGATTGGGGAAGGCACTCTTTAGGATTCTGGCATTGTGTCCCACCCCCCCCCCCCTTATGAGGAGTGCTCTCACATCAGTAGACTATTTCTTGTCAGCAAATTTGAAAGGAATTCACCCATTTTTTTGAGTGACAAACTTTTGTGGAAGAAAATAAACGAATATCAAAGGTTTTTATGCTCTTTTATGGAATATTAACTATAGGCTCATCGAGATCCTTTGAATGAAATTTTAACAAACATTGTACAATGTAGAAAAATGTACTTAATCCTATTTTTGTACATTTATATACCCACCCCATACTACCCTTACCCAGTAACAGCCCTTTTTAGCTATGCATTGCCTTCATTTTTTTAAATACAATTTAATGCTTGGTAGATGCTAATTATTATTTTTATGTTAATGTCAATGTTTTAGAAAATGGATTCCTTAATAAACATGTTAATTTTGAATTGAATTTTTTGATCTTGGTAATTTTCATTTATCAATTAATTGTGATGATGTATTGCTTCTGAGCTGTTATGCACAAATGGCACAAGATGTTGCACTGTACTGAAATGTGATGATGCCACTGTTACATGAGATCAAACAGCAGTCAATTAAAATATTATTCAAGAAAAATAAGGATAAGAGTGGGAAAGAAAGTAAAATGACAGGAGAATTATTTGCTTGTATGCATATAGTTATGTCAGTTTCTGAGAGACAGACAGACAGAAAGAGAGAGAGATGGGGGGGGGGGGGGTGAAAGTTCAGTTTGTTTTGAAAGAAGCAATTATAAGACCTTACTGTTCATGACGGGGGGGGGGGGGTGTTGCACCCACAAATGTAATAACGCCCACAAATGTAATAACACTTTACCCACAAATGTAATAACGCCCACAAATGTAATAACACTTTACCCACAAATGTAATAATTTCACCCACAAATGTAATAATGCACTTTACCCACAAATGTAATAATTTTTGATCGCCCACAAATGTAATAATGACTTTACCCACAAATGTAATAAATTTGAAGGGATTTTTGGCGAATCCGTTCTAAACTAAAATCCTGTAGTAATGCGTTCATATAGCACAAAAGTGCAAAGTCTTTTTTCCAGACCCGGATAATTAAACAATTACAATATAAGTCCAAAGTCTTTCCTCCAGACTCGGCTATTAAAAAATGAATAAAAAACTTCAAATCTAAGACCAATTTTCCAAAGTTTCACCCAGTAAAAAAGATATGTCTTTACCCCACACCCAGTTTTTTTTATAATACTACGACCCCTACAAAACATTGTAATAATGCATGGGTAAAGCAAACATCCTTCCTCCAGACTTGGTTATTTTTTGAAAAAATAAAATAGTTTTTACAAATATTCTAAAACGAATACCCAATAATCTAATTTCTGTGGAATAACATGAAGACCGATTGTCGAAGATCGACTTTCCTCCAGACACAATTACTTCAAGAATAAAAAATCAATAAAACCCAACCCCCAAAAACGATTCTTAGAACCAACAATCCTCAAATTAAGACCATGCATGTAGAAAAGAACATGTTTAGAGCGTTGTCTTTATTCCAGACCCAGTTATCTAAAAATGATTTAAACAATCTTAAAAACAAAACACTTTGTCATATTCTTATTCTTGTGGAATAACACGAGTATTATGCTTAGTCTTTCGTCTAGACCCGGTTATTTAAAAGATAAAACAAATATTGATAAAAAAATCACAGCTAATTATAAGGCCAGTCTTCAAAATTAAACCCACTTAAAATGCTTGGGCTTAGAGTGTTGTCTTTACCCCTCACCCAGTTCTCTTTAAAATACAAATTAAGCTAAACATTAATCTTAAAACGTAGACCCCAGCATCTTCAAAACTATAAAACCCTTGTGATAACGCATACTTAATTTGACCAGACCAGTTTATTAAAAAAAAAAAGAACAAAAAAAGTTAACCCTCTTCCAGCCTAACATCCTGTAATAAATGATGTAATTAAACATTCATTTTTTCTTCCAGGCAAAGAAATTTATAATAAAAAAACAACATCAAAACTTAGAGCCCGGGGAGCATTTCATGAAAGGAGTTGTTGACTGACGTTTTATCCGACACTGGTAGCACTGCTTTTTAGCCAATCAACATCAAGAACAGTTGTCAGATCTGACAACTTGTCGGACATAAATGTTGATGAAATACTCCCCCAATCATCTTATTCATGTTGAACAGGCACAAGAATATGATTGAGTCTTAGTTATGAGGATTTCATTTATCTTATTTTTGAAATGACAAGGTCTGGAATAAAGAAAACTCTCTAAACTTTTATTTATTGAAGGTTCTCAGTTTGAAGGATAGTTGGGCCTTAGATTCTGTTATTCTTTTTTAATGATTTTGGTTATTTTGAAATAATTGGGTCTGGAGGAAAGACTACACCATATTTCTGTGTTATTCAATGTTAATAATTGCAGGGTCTTTGTTTTGTTGTTGTTGTTGTTGTGTTTTAAATGATTTTTATAACTGAGTCTGGGGGAAAGACTACGCTATATTTCCATGTTTTTCAACATAAAGAGGATTGTGGGTCTTTGTTTGCTTTTTTATTATTACTAATATATTATTATTATTATTATTCATTTGTTATTTGAAAGATCTGGGTCTGGAGGAAAGACTAGCCTATATTTCCATGTTATAACATGAATAGGATCGTGGGTCTTTGTTTGCTTTTTTATTATTACTAATATATTATTATTATTATTATTCATTTGTTATTTGAAAGATCTGGGTCTGGAGGAAAGGCAACGCTATATATCCATGTTATTCAACATAAATACGATCGTGGGTCTTTTTTTATTTTTTATTATTACTAATTTATTATTATTATTATTATTATTATTCATTTGTTATTTGAAAGATCTGGGTCTGGATTAAAGACTACGCTATATTTCCATGTTATTTAACATTTACAAGAGAGTTGGGGTCTTTGTTACTTTTCCACCAGTTTTAATTAACTGGGTCTGGAGAAAAGACTAAGCTCGATTCTCATTTTATTTTATATACCAGAATATCATTATTGTATCTTAGTTTGGACTTATAATAATTTTGAAAATACCGGGTCTGGAAAAAAGACTTTGGACGTATATTGTAATTTTTTAAGCAACCGGGTCTGGAAAAAGACTTTGGACTTATATTGTAATTTTTTAATCAACCGGGTCTGAAAAAAAGACTTTGGACTTGCATTATAATTATTTAATTAACCGGGTCAGGAAAAAAGACTTTGGACTTATATTATAATTTTTTAAACAACCGGGTCTGGAAAAAAGACTTTAGACGTATATTATAATTTTTGAAACAACCGGGTCTGGAAAAGACTTTGGACTTGCATTATAATTTTTTAATTAACCGGGTCAGGAAAAAAGACTTTGGACTTATATTATAATTTTTTTAACAACCGGGTCTGGAAAAAAAACTTTAGACGTATATTATAATTTTTGAAACAACCGGGTCTGGAAAAAAGACTTTGGATTTGCATTATAATTTTTGAATTAACCGGGTCCGGAAAAAAGACTTTGGACGTATATTATAATTTTGAAACAACCGGGTCTGGAAAAAGACTTTGGAATTGTACTATTATGTTTTATTAACCGGGTCTGGAAAAAAGACTTTGCACTTTTGTGCTATATGGACGCATTACTGTAGGATTTTAGTTTAGAACAGATTCGCCAAAAATCCCTTCAAATTTATTACATTTGTGGGTAAAGTCATTATTACATTTGTGGGCGATCAAAAATTATTACATTTGTGGGTAAAGTGCATTATTACATTTGTGGGTGAAATTATTACATTTGTGGGTAAAGTGTTATTACATTTGTGGGCGTTATTACATTTGTGGGTAAAGTGTTATTACATTTGTGGGCGTTATTACATTTGTGGGCGATTATTACATTTGTGGGTGTAACAGGGGGGGGGGGGGCTAATTATTTCTCCAAATTTTTGAAACCTGCATATAAAATGTATTTTTTCTTTCCAAATGAAAATTACACCAGATTCATTTTCAGTTGAAAATAAAAAAGAAATAGCCTACGATCGGTTTGCTCTCTTGCCTATTTAATTTTGAGAACCCCCTCCCCCCTAAAATATGGTATATACCTAGGTCATGATTATTGATGTTTGACATAGAAGTCGCCATTTAAAATTAAGTGCTCCGAGGACTGCTATTCATAATAGGACTTATATTGGAGACTACAATTATGGAAAAGAATTTGATTTGTTATTATCTTTGTTTATATTATGAAAAGAGGTTCATTTCGTTTTCTGTAATAAAAAGAAAAAAGGGCTCCAGAAACTTAAAGAGATGTCATCATATATGGCAACATTTTCTTTGGGAACCTCCTCTGTAATATTTTTTAGCAAAGATCCTGGCCATTTGCAGCTAAAACAAAGCAAAGATGCAGTAATAATCGTAACAAGCAATAACAAATAGATCATTAAAATAGATGAATAATAAAACTCTGAGGAGGAAAAAAACGAATGATCTGACATGATGTAATCACTGACAGACACCATAAACGATATTAATCAGGTCGCGCATTATGCTAATTAGTGACAAAATACTAATTAACATATTTTTACGCTATGCGCGAAGGACGTTCCGTGACCACGCCTTCATTTCGCTGGTGTACCAAAACAGTGGCGGTGTCCATAGGCTTGTATACGAAAAATGGGAGCAGTGTGCACTTTTGACCCTCCAAAATTTTCTTCAATTCTGACCGGATGCAGAAGCGGAGTTTCACCAGGCCCCCAAAGCTCCGCCATTTTGTTGGCGACATTTGGGCAAATCCTAAGCCCCCATTTGCATATACATGAATAATTCATCAGTTCGCTGCTCCACACATTCCAATAGACTCTTTGTATGACGACGCAGAAAGCGGAGATCAGCATCACGCATGCGCATTGAGCGAGGTCAACTTTGCGTTAATTATTCATGAAATTTAATATATTCATCACGTGATTAATCTACTGCTTACTACTATTGACCAATCAGCGTTCTTCACTACAATGAGTCATCATGCATGCATCGTTTGCAAATGACATGCAACGTACACTAGCACCAGTACCACAGCCTGACACAATCTTAATCTTGTTTAACCTGGAGATGGCCGGGGGGGGGGGGGTGAATCGGACGATTTTTTATCTTCTCTTTAACATCGGTGTATAAAATGAAAGGGGAAGACCGGGGGGGGGGGGGGCGGGGGGAGATATTTACGAACTAGTTTATTTCACAAAAAGTTAAAATATAAATAATAATGTATTTTAGTTTGAACATTTCACTTTAATACTGGTTTTGTAATTTGGTTTTTTCATTAAAAAAAATTACGACCTTTCTCTGCTGTTCTCCAGATCAGAATCACTAGATGCATGTTTCACATCGCAGTGTAATTAGAACCTATCAATTTTCTGTAATTAATAGAGTGTTTTTTTTACGCCAAGCCTTTCCAATTATATTGATAATGATCATTTAATTCTATTTTGCAGGGGGTGGGTAATCTAATTTCTTTGTGTTCAATCTTTAAGAGCACAGATAAGTGACATGTCATTACCAAACTTCATCAGTTTCAGGCAGGGCGGATCTCGGATTTTTCCAAAGGGGGGCACATTTTCTCAAGGAAAAATTTGAAAAGCAAAAAAAGGGGGGTCTTCACTTTCAGAAGGGGGACACACTTTACATTACAATTTTTAATTGAGCCTGTCAAATTGGGGGGGGGGGCGCACTGATCGGCTTTGCCCCCCCCCCACACACACACACTCTGATTGGCCTAATTTTTGTCTTTAAAAGTCATCTCTATTCATCTTATTCCTCTTCCCCACTCTTTATAAATTGTTTCTCCCTCATTTATCCCCGCCTCCTCTCAAAATAAATAAAGAATAAAATGGCCCTTTATGGTTTCTCCTTGTGGGTAAATTGTCAATTGGCTCTGTCCACTCTCTTGTGCACCCTATGCCCCTTCACATTATCATTATAATACATTATCTATTCTTTTAATCTCTCTTCAGCTCTCTCTTTGCCATATCGCACTCTCATTATTAAACCACACACACAACTCTTTCTCTTATATTTTCCACCTCTCAGCTCTTCTCGCAATTCATTAAAAAAAGAAAATACACTGGGTGATTCTAACTTAGGCGTTGGTGTTCGTAGCACAATTTAGTTCTTCCTTCCTCCAAAACCTAATGTGAGTTTACAAAAATAATCCAAATCACATTAATAGCTCAACATCAAGTGAGATGAATCTATGAATCAATTTGATTGTAATTTTGGTGCTGTGATGATGATGTAAAACTTGTAAGACGCCACACCAAAAGTTCAACAGCAAACTTGAAATCACCCATGTATCTTTCTCATTTAAAAAAAATATATATTTAGAAATTCTCTATCACATCTACATAACAGCCATGGATCAAAAATTCTTTAAGGGGGGGGGGGGTCTTTTGCCCTCCACCTTAAAGGTCCTGGTTCTCAAAAGGATTGTTTTCTATTTTATTTTCAAATTTATTAATTTTTTTTGAATATCTTTATATATTATTTGTTATGTTTTTTAATGGGGGTGATTTTTACAGAGAAAACCTGCAACTACCACCCCCTCCAACCTTGATCCATGGCTGCAAAATGTAGGTCTCATTACTCTTAAATATATGCTGCTTGTTCACTATTGCTCGTCCATTAATTCTACTAGTACTTTCAGTGTCTCCTCAAATATCTTGATTCACCTAAACTCTCAGCTAAAAGAATTATAGAAGACTTGTTAATTCAGTGACAATGACAAAATTATTATTTCAATTCATTTTATTCCAAATACATAAATCAGTTAACAATTATTTTCCTCTTGACTTTAAAGATCAAATTTTGATCAGAGCTCGTTCCCATCTGCTTAAGATGAAATGGTGTGAAAGAGACTACTGTCCTCACAAACACAGATGCAATGTCACATGCCCCCCCCCCCCCGAATTCATTGATCATTATTTTTGTTAAAAATTCTTCATTGCCAAAATTGTTACACAATTTCATGTACATATTATAGTGCTGAATTATCATATTTATTCATCATTACTGTTATGTCATCGTAATGAATTTATTATTCTAAGTATTATTATCATAAACATCATCATTAACTACATCCATATTTGTGAAAACTACTGCTACAATCAGCAAGGATAATTACCCCTAAAATAACCCTATCCCTCTTAAATTGTTTGTGGGTTTTGTTTGGTCAGTGGTGAGGGGGAAGCGGTTACAATACTCTATTGTAAATACATGCAGTAATTCAGTTTGATATAGGATGTTTGGCATATTGTCAATGCATTATTCCCTAATTCTTCCACCAGAAAATTATTACTGGAATTAAAAAAACAAACCCTTAATTTGGTCTTGTATTTCTTGAGTCTCTAAAACAAAGGATGTGAAGCAGAGTCATGTTCCATGTCTGTTGAAAAAAAACACACAAAAAGACAGAAATGTTAGCAATTCAATCAAGCCATCATCAAAATAAAAAGAAATAAGAAAATATATAAAAGCTTAATGAAATCACAAGCCGAATGAGTCGCCTTTACAAAATCTGGTGTGGATTGAAGAATTCATGAGTGGGTAGGAAGCAAATAAATTGATTACAAATGACTTTCCACTTGCTTAGCCTATAGTATAGTATATTCTGATTTTCTTATTTAATTTTGACAAGCTAGATCTACCGGTAGGTGATATTAATTGTCCCGTGAAAATATGACAGGTGAAAATGAAAATGGAGCCTGTCAAAACGACTCCAGCCTAGTCTCTGAGCTGATTTTCTTTTCATTTACTCAATAAAACTTAGATCTTGGTCTACCGTGTGAGCCCCCCCCCCCCCCCCCAAAAAAAAAAGGGACACCTCACAAAACCCCAATTTAAGCTAAAAATATGTCATGAACGCATATTATATACTACCACTACAAAGAGTATATTCTCCCAAATAATTTGATATCATATTCATGGTTGGATAGTCAGTATGTATTCTTTGCAGAGATGTAGATTTTGATTTGCACCGAAATAAGGCATGGCTAAAATTAATGACTCCAGATGCCAATGATGTCAAAATCTATGAGTTAGCAAAATTTCAAAGAAATTAATTTGTGTATTGACACTAAAAAGAATTTACTAAACAATTATCTTGTAAATTATTGAACATGGGTATTGAAATTTGAAATGGGTTTTCATATAACCATTGTAGGATTATGAAATCATTGACATCTGGAATCATTCTTGGATAAAGTCGTTTGGTATGTAAATACATGAAGTCATTCAGTTTGATATATAGGATTATTATTGTTTTTTTTTACCTTTTTGAATCAGGAGGGTCCTGCAGCTTAATTTGGTCTTGTAATTATTGAGTCTTTAAAAGAGGATGTGAAGCAGCATCATGTTCTATGTCTGTTGATTAAAACAATACACAGACAGAAATGTTAGCAATACAAGCTATTGTAAAAAAACATAACACTTGGACTATAGCGTATATATCTAGATCTAGTCATAGACTCTGACGTACATAGATCTGGAACTAAATGTAAGTAGATCTAGATCTACATCAAAAGTAGATCTCAATTACATATTTGTTAAACCTACTATTCTGCGAACGTTCAATGTTATTGAATCATACAAGTGTTAGATCTAGACTAAAGCTGTCTTGACCTAGTGTCTTTAAAATAGTTTCATGACATTTGCTCTAATGACAAGTGCTCCGATGGAAAATCTGCACGTTAGGCCAAACAAAAGCTAACCTCCAAAATTAAATAAACCCTTTGGCCTTAACTTAAGACCCTGACTGAAATAATACTAAGCCTATAATAGATTCTACAGGTCGCTTTGACTTTGTTGTAGGCCTAGATCCAAGTCTAGTCTAGGTCTATAACAAGTTAGACCTAAGCTAGATAGGCTGGGAGGTAGAAATGTTTTCTTTTAGCTTTAGCCAAGACCTGTAATCAGATCTACCGATGAATTAGGCCCAACTTAGACTAGATCTCTACTCCCCTCTAGATCTATGTTGCCGAGTCCGAGGCTGTCCGAAGTGGCGACGTTCAGACCCCGGGGTAGGCCCTACGTCTAACTCTAAGTTAGATTAACTTAGACTTGGTCTAGATCTAGATCAAGGCGGTAGGCCCAACTTTCAAGTTTAAAAAAATAAAAGGAAACATAAGAACTAGTGTAGTACCGTATTATTAGTAGAAATAAGTTTGGGAAAAACATCTTTTTTTACAAAATGATCGAGGACTAGACTCTAGATCTACTCTAGAGGCTACGTAGTACTAGTACGGTCCTATTGTCTTGATATGTGAATTCAAAGGGACGGGTTAATGGAGTGAATGTCTTTCTAAACTCAATATGTCTAGCCTAAACGTTATCTAGATTCTAATTCTTTTCATGCCTGCTGAGATCTTCGGTAGGAATCGAAATTTCAGAGAAACTCTCGCCCGAAAGTCTGGCGTGAATTGAATATACGAGGTCTCAAATGGTAGCAGATGGAGATTTACATCATGTAATATAGGCTTTATTATTTATAGCCACCATTTTTAGCTCACGACGATGGAAATAGTTTTGAGTTTTCGCAAGTCGTTTGCTTCCTAATTGTTCACTTTTTATAAACAAAAATTAATTCACGTTATACCCAGACATCTAAAGATCCCATATAACATCAGATCTATTGATTTATTTTTGTAAATGAATTAAAATTCAGCGTTAATCTGACAGTACTCACCGAAAATCTTTCAAGGAAATAACCTTCTTCTGTGCGGGTGACGTCAAATTTCGGCCCTTGATTAAGCCGAAGTGACGATAGGGGTCAAATTATGACGTACGAATTTCAATAGAAAAATACATTATTCATGAGGTAATGTCCAATCAAATCACAGTATCTTGCGAATACGCAAAGAAAAAATAAATGATTCATTAGCAATATGCAAATGGGGGCTTAGGATTCGGTTCAAATGTCTCCCAGGAGGTGTGGCCAAAAGTGGTACAAAATACGCTTATCACCATGGAGCTTCTATGGAGTATCTGTACGTTATATGCAAATGTTATTTAAATGTGGCTTTTCCGCGGGTGCTACCTTTCAGTCTATACGTATTTATTAGTCTATGAGTTTCACCATAGACTAATAAATACGTATAGACGGAAAGGTAGCACCCGCGAAAAAGCCTCATTTAAATAACATTTGCATATAACGTACAGATACTCCATAGAAGCTCCATGGTGATAAGCGTATTTTGTACCACTTTCGGCCACACCTCCTGGGAGACATTTGAACCGAATCCTAAGCCCCCATTTGCATATTGCTAATGAATCATTTATTTTTTCTTTGCGTACTCGCAAGATACTGTGATTTGATTGGACATTACCTCATGAATAATGTATTTTTCTATTGAAATTCGTACGTCATAATTTGACCCCTATCGTCACTTCGGCTTAATTAAGAGCTGAAAGGTGACGTCACCCGCACAGAAGAAGGTTATTTCCTTGAAAGATTTTCGGTGAGTACTGTCAGATTAACGCTGAATTTTAATTCATTTACAAAAATAAATCAAAAGATCTGATGTTATATGGGATCTTTAGATGTCTGGGTATAACGTGAATTAATTTTTGTTTATAAAAAGTGAACAATTAGGAAGCAAACGACTTGCGAAAACTCAAAACTATTTCCATCGTCGTGAGCTAAAAATGGTGGCTATAAAGCCTATATTACATGATGTAAATCTCCATCTGCTCTTATATTCAATTCACGCCAGACTTTCGGGCGAGAGTTTCTCTGAAATTTCGATTCCTACCGAAGATCTCAGCAGGCATGAAAAGAACTAGAATCTAGATAACGTTTAGGCTAGACATACTGAGTTTAGAAAGACATTCACTCCATTAACCCGTTCCCTTTGAATTCACATATCAAGACAATAGGACCGTAGCCTCGAGTAGATCTAGACTAGAGTCTAGTCCTCGATCATGATTTTGTAAAAAAAGATGTTTTTCCCATACCGGTACTTATTTCTACTAATAATACGGTACCGGTACTACTAGGCCCTACTACATTTAGTACTAGGCTCACTAGTTCTTATGTTTCCTTTTATTTTTTTAAACTTGAAATTAAGTTGGGCCTACCGCCCTGATCTAGATCTAGACCAAGTCTAAGTTAATCTAACTTAGAGTTAGACGTAGGGCCTACCCCGGGCCCGGGGTCTGAACGTCGCCACTTCGGACAGCCTCGGACTCGGCAACATAGATCTAGAGGGGAGTAGAGATCTAGTCTAAGTTGGGCCTAATTCATCGGTAGATCTGATTACAGGTCTTGGCTAAAGCTAAAAGAAAACATTTCTACCTCCCAGCCTATCTAGCTTAGGTCTAACTTGTTATAGACCTAGACTAGACTTGGATCTAGGCCTACAGTACAACAAAGTCAAGGCGACCTGTAGAATCTATATAGGCTTAGTATTATTTCAGTCAGGGTCTTAAGTTAAGGCCAAAGGGTTTATTTAATTTTGGAGGTTAGCTTTTGTTTGGCCTAACGTGCAGATTTTCCATCGGAGCACTTGTCATCAGAGCAAATGTCATGAAACTATTTTAAAAACACTGGGTCAAGACAGCTTTAGTCTAGATCTAACACTTGTATGATTCAATAACATTGAAAGTTCGCAGAATAGTAGGTTTAACAAATATGAAATTTAGATCTACTTTTGATGTAGATGTAGATCTACTTACATTTAGTTCCAGATCTATGTACGTCAGCATCTATGACTAGATCTATGTGTTATGTGGTTTTTTTTTACAATAGCTTGTATTGCTAACGTTTCTGTCTGTGTGTATTGTTTTAATCAACAGACATAGAACATGATGCTGCTTCACATCCTCTTTTAAAGACTCAAGAATTTCAAGACCAAATTAAGCTGCAGGACCCTCCTGATTCAAAAAGGTAAAAAAAAATAATAATCATCCTATATATCAAACTGAATGACTTCATGTATTTACATACCAAATGACTTTATCCAAGAATGATTCCAGATGTCAATGATTTCATAATCCTACAATGGTTATATTAAAACCCATTTCAAATTTTAATACCCATGTTCAATAATTTACAAGATAATTGTTTAGTAAATTCTTTTTAGTGTCAATACACAAATTAATTTCTTTGAAATTTTGCTAACTCATAGATTTTGACATCATTGGCATCTGGAGTCATTAATTTTAGCCATGCCTTATTTCGGTGCAAATCAAAATCTACATTTCTGCAAAGAATACATACTGACTATCCAAACATGAATATGATATCAAATTATTCGGGAGAATATACTCTTTCTAGTGGTATATAATTATTATGCTTTCATGACATATTTTTACCTTAAATTGGGGTTTTGTGAGGTGTCCCTTTTTTTTTTGGGGGGGGGGGGGGCTCACACGGTAGACCAAGATCTAAGTTTCATTGAGTAAATGAAAAGAAAATCAGCTCAGAGACTAGGCTGGAGTCTTTTTAACAGGCTCCATTTTCATTTTCACCTGTCATATTTTCACGGGACAATTAATATCACCTACCGGTAGATATAGCTTGTCAAAATTGAATAAGAAAATCAGAATATACTATACTATAGGCTAAGCAAGTGGAAAGTCATTTGTAATCTATTTATTTGCTTCCTACCCACTCATGAATTCTTCAATCCACACCAGATTTTTTAAAGGCGACTCATTCGGCTTGTGATTTCATTAAGCTTTTATATATTTTTTTTATTTCTTTTTATTTTGATGATGGCTTGATTGAATTGCTTGATTAAATTTTTGTCTTTTTGTGTGTGTTTTTTTTTCAACAGACATGGAACATGACTCTGCTTCACATCCTTTGTTTTAGAGACTCAAGAAATACAAGACCAAATTAAGGGTTTGTTTTTTAATTCCAATCATAATTTTCTGGTGGAAGAATTAGGGAATAATGCATTGACAATATGCCAAACATCCTATATCAAACTGAATTACTGCATGTATTTACAATAGAGTATTGTAACCGCTTCCCCCTCACCACTGACCAAACAAAACCCACAAACAATTTAAGAGAGATAGGGTTATTTTAGGGGTAATTATCCTTGCTGATTGTAGCCGTAGTTTTTACAAATATGGATGTAGATAATGATGATGTTTATGATAATAATACTTAGAATAATAAATTCATAACGATGACATAACAGTAATGATGAATAAATATGATAATTCAGCACTATATTATGTACATGAAATTGTGTAACAATTTTGACAATGAAGAATTGTTAACAAAAATGATGAATGAATTCGGGGGGGGGGGGGATGTGACATTGCATCTGTGTTTGTGAGATGACTGAGGACAGAAGTCCCTTTTACAACATTTCATCTTAAGAAGATGGGAATGAGCTCTGATCAAAATTTGATCTTTAAACTCGGGAGGAAAACAATTGTTACCTGATTTATGTATTTTGAATAAATGAATTAAAATAATAATTTTGTCATTGTCACTCAATTAACAAGTCCTCTATGATTCTTTTTAGCCGAGAGTTTAGGTGAATCAAGTTATTTGAGGAGAGACTGGAAGAACTAGTAGAATTAATAGACGAGCAATAGTGAACAAGCAGCATAAAGTTAGAGTTAAGAGTAATGAGACCTATTGTGCAGCCATGGATCTAGGTTGGAGGGGTGGTAGTTGCGGGTTTTCCCTGTAAAAATCACCCCCCCCCCCCCCATTAAAAACATAACACATAACGAATATATAAAGATATAAAAATGAATAAATTTGAAAATAAAATAAAAAATAATCCTTTTGAAAACCAGGATCTTTAAGGGGAAGGGCAACCCCCCCCCCCCTTAAAGAATTTTGATCCATGGCTGTTATGTAGATGTGACAGAGAATTTCTAAAAATATAATTTTTTTTAATGAGAAAGATACATGGGTGATTTCAAGTTTGCTGTTGAACCTTTTTAATGAATTGCAAGAAGAGATGAGAGGTGGAAAATATAAGAGAAAGAGTTGTGTGTGTGTGGTTGAATAATGAGAGTGCGATATGGCAAAGAGAGAGCTGAAGAGAGATTAAAAGAATAGATAATGTATAATAATAATGTGAAGGGGCATAGGGTGCACAAGAGAGTGGACAAAGCCAATTGACAAATTACCCAAATTACCAACAGGGAGCAACCATAAAGGGCCATTTTATTCTTGATTTATTTTGAGAGGAGGCTGGAATAAATGAGGGAGAAACAATTCATAAAGAGTGGGGGGGGGGGGGCAAAGCCGACCAGTGCGCCCCCCCCCCCCCTTTGAGAGGCTCAATTAAAAATTGTAATGTAAAATGCTGTTAAAACAGAAGTGTGTCCCCCTCTTGAAAGTGAAGACCCCCCCCCCCTTTTTTTTTGCTCGTCAAATTTTTCCTTGGGAAAATGTGCCCCCCCCCCTTTGGAAAAATCCTAGATCCACCCTGCCTGAAATTGATGAGGTTTGGTAATGACACGTCACTTCTCTGTACTCTTAAAGAGTGAACACAAAGAAATTAGATTACCCACACCCTGCAAAATAGAATTAAATTATCATTATCAATATAATTGGAAAGGCTAGCTTGGCGTAAAAAACAACACTATTACAGAAAATTGATGGGTTCTAATTACACTGCGATGTGAAACATGCATCTAGTGATTATGATCTGGAGAACAGCAGATCGAGAAAGGTCGTAATTTTTTTTTAAATGAAAGAACCAAATTACAAAACCAGTATGCAAGTGAAATGTTCAAACTAAAAATACATCATTATTTATATTGGCGTATTGTTAACTTATTGTGAAATAAACTAGTTCGTAAATCCCGGTCGTAACTATCTTCCCCTTTCATTTTATACACCGATGTAAAAGAGAAGATAAAAAATCGGCCGATTCACCCCCCCCCCCCCCCCCCATCTTCAGGTTAAACAAGATTAAGAAGTGTCAGGCTGTGGACCGGTCCGGGGCTCTGCATTCTATACACGGATTGAAAAACGATGCATGCATGATGACTCATTGTAGTGAAGAACGCTGATTGGTCAATAGTAGTAAGCAGTAGATTAATCACGTGATGAATATATTAAATTTCATGAATAATTAACGCAAAGTTGACCTCGCTCAATGCGCATGCGTGACGCTGATCTCTACTTTCTGCTCCGTCATATAAAGAATCTATTAGGATGTGTGGAGCAGCGAACTGATGAATTATTCATGTATATGCAAATGGGGGCTTAGGATTTGCCCAAATGTCTCCAACAAAATGGCGGAGCTTCGGGGGCCTGAGTTTCACCCCCCTGTGTTGTTGTAGGTCTAGCGCCATCTATAGGCCTATTATTTATATTGCAAGTCCTTCAAGCGTCCTCGTGTAATTGTCCCGAAAATTGACAGGGGGCTTGATGAAAGGTCAATATTTTGTGTAGGAAGGGGGGGGGGGGGGGGGGCTGAGTCTTGTATTCGATCCCATATTTTGTAATATTGTGAGTGAGCGAACCAATATGACGATGATGCATGTACAATAACGGGCACGTCCTTCCCAATATTTAGTTCATTTGAATAAAAAATAAGAGACAAAAATCATTACCTGAAAATTTTACCAAACACTATTTCAGATTTGAAATAAGAAAGTTATGACATTACAATTTATTTTACACAAAATAATTAGGCCTATACTCACAACGCGGTGATATGCAAATGAGAGAGTGGGCAATGCCAGGCACTCACAATTTATTTTAAATATTGTGTAAATCACACAATATTTCTCACTTTTTTTTGTAGACTTAATTGAGAATAAGGAAACTTTTCGCCGAATCACAATATTGTTGTACCGGGAGAGAAATTATAGTGGGTGGGTGACGTCATTGGTTCTCCCATTTGCACATCCCGATGTGACTTTTGTGTATAATTTATTACTGTTTTGTGAAGCTCTAAGGCTATAACTTTCTTATTCAAAATGATCTGATTTTTGTTATTTTTAAATAGTTGTTATGCTTATTTTATTTTCTCCTTTTTATTCAAATCATTTTTCTGTTCTATAATGAACTTGCCCTTCAAATTTAAAACGTTAAAGACGTTTGATGTGATGAAAGAGAAGACAATACAAGATGACATAAATGCGATATCGCATGTATGTATATATATACACACTAAAAACTTAAGGGTTAGAGTTTAATGAAAGGCATGAGGAGTGACGTTTCCCAAAATTACATTTACCACTTCAAATAGTTCAATCCAACACTTAAGTTGTTGAATTCATCTTTATGGAAGGTTGGATTTTGATTGATATTGATATTGGAGAAGGTTGTTTTTCACTCTTCAGTCAGACCTATTAAATTACTGATTTATTGAATTTGACTTTAATTTTATTACCAAATATCACTATCAGGCACAATTACACGGAATAGTACATCACATAATTTATAAACAAGACATTTGGTAATTGGAGCTAACATAATAGCAAGATGCTAATCGAGGTCAGCCCCAAATAATGTCATTATCATAGTTTAAACAATAATTTTAACTAAATCCCAATATTGTACATCAAGTTCAGTAATAATTCTACTTATTACTGTTGCAGAAAAGTGCGATCATTTTTAGTGAACATATTTACACTATTTACAAGAAAAATATCTTAATTATTCACAAAACCTTTATATAGATTCATTTGTTTTCAGGCAGTATTTACCATACCATATTAATTATAATCTTCCAGTAGCATTAGTTTTAACGATTTGCTAAATATCTTGCGACTGTGGGTGTTTCTAATATTACATTTTAGTTTTAGTGTGTAGGTACTGTATGTAGAGCTACACGGTCCACGCCCCCTATTAAAAATAATAGTTTATTCCTTACTTTTTCCTTTCTTGTCCCCTTTGTCCGGTCTTTTTCACTAGTTCAGAACTCATAGTGGTAGTCCCCCAGCCCCTGTGCCCGGGGGGGGGGGGGTACTTGGATTATGATTGGACGGGCCCGGGGTGTGAGGCTCGGGGTGTGAGGCTCGGGGCTTGAAACCCTTACCCATTTCTAGGGGTCATTATTTTGACCGTGACTAGCTACCCATGTCTAAGGATTTTCCTCAAAATACAGACCCATGCCTACGGATTTTCGGTCGGCTGAGAGTGCCAGATATGCATAGAGTGACGTACCCCGGTGCCCATTGCTATCGTATGAGGATGTGGAAATACTACTGGTAGAATCTACTCGCCCCGGGGTCCCGCGGCTACTCGAACCCTCGACCGGGACTAACATAGACATTTCCAGGGCTTTTCCTGGGGATTCTTACAAGTGTTTTTTTTTTCCTTCAGAAACGGACCCATGTCTAAGGATTATTCAGTTGAAAATAGGACCCATGGCTAAGGGTTTTTTTTTGCAATAGCAAGACCCATGTCTGAGGATTTTTTTTGTGCTAAAAAACGACCCATTGGAGCGGCACATCCCCGCGCGTAGCCAGGATTTCATTTTGGAGGGGGCGGTACATGCACGCGAAGCGTGCCAACACTTACAGAGCGCGCGAAGCGCGTTCCCTAGGGGGTGGGTGCAGGGAGGGGTAGTTTCCCCCTCCCGCGCGAAGCGCGAAGCTTTTGGTGTTTCATAAATTAGTATGAAAAGGAGCCGTCTCTCTTGTCTCTAGTACCTATATCAGCTCCAATCTTGTTGACTTTATTGTGATTTTGAACCTTGTTTTCAAAAGTGATTGTGAACGCACAAAAAGGAACACAATGGAGGAAATTAAAATCATTATAACCCCGCGCGAAGCGCGGAAGCTAAAGCGTTTTATCAATTTTTTTTGCCATGAAAAGGGTCCCGAGAAAAGGGTATTCTCAAAGATATATTGAATACTTCCCTTGGAAATATCAGATTTGATTACAAACAATTTAGCGACAGTGCATATCTTTAACTCGCAAAACAGAGGAGAAGAAGTGTATATGTCGTGTGATGTATGAACTGAAGACTAACGACGCAAGCTTCATGAGCAGCCTTGTATGCATGCGCGAGAGGGAGCAAGATGGCGTAACATTAAATGGCAGACACTACTCTACATTGCTGTGCTATTATCTCATTATTATGTATCCCTTTAAGAACCACAACACGAGAACATAACAATTTGGCGACGAGGATGCAGGGATAAACATGAGAGTATAGATTGGACTTGATTTCCAGTAAGTGACATGCATTGCGGATAGCTTTTGGAAATTAGCCGCGGATATTGTCATTGATACACTGCACTGCAGTGCAAGCAAGCATAGTGTGATCGGTCAATCGCAGCCTAGCCGTAATTTGGATGACGGATGAATGTGGCTTGTTGAAATGAACGCTTTGCAGAAGCCTCACACCGCTCATGCCAGCCTATATTGAGACCGAGTTATGTAGTGTCTACAGCCCATATGTAGCATAGGCATATTGTTGACAATTGCTGTAAATTATGCCTAGCCCTAGATGTTACTTGTTAACTACTACATTTGACTATTGACATAGCAAATTGGAGCCAACTTCAAGCCCGAAGTCTCCAAAGCAGCCCAGCCCAGCAGCAAGCAACAGAGCCCAAGGACCAAGCCGATCGAGGAACCAGCCGAGACCTCATTTGCCAGGTTCAGCCCAGAAAGTGTTGCAGTCATTAGTCAAGTCCAGCCAAGCAAGTTTGAGTCTGCAAGCCAGGACAAAGTTGTCGTGCCAAGAAGACTCAATACAAATTCAAGCCAAGCTGCATATGTAATGAATGAAACAGAAACAAAACATCAAAGACTTTAAGACTTTTTGATGGACTTATTATGAATAATAATAAACTGTAGCTTAATCTAAGACTAAAGGTAAGATTAAGACAAATTAGTCCAGGTCCAAAAATACATTATAGTTGTATTTGCAACGTGTTGGACTAAACTAAAGAATTAGTCGAAACATAGATCTGGTTTAATGTAACAAAGTACCGTACATGCCCAGGTGAGTTGTTACACTGCCACTGGTCCAATAAGGTAGTAATTAGATTTAGGTCATTAAAATAGCAATTATAGATCTAGGTCTAGAACCAACAGGACCCAGCCCAAGACTGAATTGAGGTCTGAGGTTTTTACAGTAAATAACGATAAACTTAAGCTGAGTTTATGCCGTAGTCATATAGCAAGTTGGTCCAGTTACTGGTCTAAGACTATGCAAGTAGGACCAGGCCTATGAAATTTAGGACCAACAAGAAGGACCAGGTATAATCTTATAAGCAGGTCTAAAGTAGGACCGGGTCTCTGAGTTATAGGACCAAACAAGGTCCAAGTCTAAGAAAACAGGACCAGGTCTAATCAGTTGTAGGACTAACTTAGGCCAAAGTGTTGATCGATTATAGTCTAAGACTTAGCAATTAAGACCAGGACCCAGTGCCTATATTTGCTATGCCATTGAATAACTGCAGCCCCACGACAAGAGGGTAGTCCCACATATACCAGTTGTGTGTAGTGATATAGTATTGTCAATCGTTGGACTATATATGTCGTTCTAGCTCAATTGTTTCAGGTAAGCATTAATAATGCTTTGTAGGCATTATGTACTAAAAAAATAAGCTTTGCTTACGCGCAATAGCAAGATCAAAATCATATTTTAGGATCAATAAGTCTAGATATACTTGGTGTTACAGCTACCTATTGTGTAGTCACAATCAAGTTAACAGCTGGATTTTGTACAACATATGAAACAAAATTATGGCAAGCCAGCATATAGGTAGTGTGCCCAAACTGAGTGATGGGTACAATTTTGACGAATGGCTTGAACTCCTAGAAGCATGGTTTGATGCTAACGAGGTACAGGAAGATGGGAAAAGAAGGGCGATATTTCTGACCAATCTTGGTAGCAAGAGCTATCACATTCTCAGAGCTCTCTTGCAGCCGAGCAAACCAATAGAACAAACATACACAATATGCAAAAACACGCTTACGTCACACTTCGTACCAAAGCCTACCGAAATTGTTCAGCGCTATAGGTTTTACACTTGTGTGCAAAAGCAAGATGAGTCCATACCGCAATTTGTGGCAAATTTGCGCCAATTAAGCGAAGGCTGTAATTTCAAAGAATTAGATAACATGATTAGGGACCGCTTAGTAGTGGGTTGCCGGGATATCGCAATTCAACGCAAGCTGTTAAGTGAGTCATCCCTAACCTTACAACATGCACTTCAGACCGCCACAGCTATGGAGGTAGCAGACAGAGATGTTGAAAAGCTCAAGGTATTGAGTAAAGGGACCGAGTCACCTACAGTTCAGAAGATGGAGGGCAGAAGCCAGCGTAAACCATTTATGTCCTCATCGCGTAAAAATACACATCAAAGACAGAAGCAGGAAGTGCAGGAAAAGCCAAGCCAAAAGAAACAAGAAAAACCTGCCTCAAGATGTTGGAGATGTGGTTCAGGTGATCATGGCCAGTCAGCATGTAGATTTAAGGATGAGAAATGCTATCAGTGTTCTCAAGTGGGTCACACCCGCAGCCAGTGTGAGAAGATCAAGCAATACAGATCTAGAAAGAAATATGCAAACCACTTGAATGGTGAGGAAAGTGCAGAACTGATAGAAAACATGCCTAGTGGAGAACTCAGACACCTTAGGGGTGGAATGGTAAACAAGATGGCAAAGTACAGTGAACCGTTCCAGACTAGCCTAAGCCTAAATGGGATCCAAGTTAACTTAGAAATAGACACAGGAAGCCCCTGGACGATGATGTCGCAGCAGGATTTTCATAAACTGGGACATCGAGCTGATGTGAAGCAAGCAAATGTTTCCTTGAAAACATACACAGAGTCATCAGTACCAATCATTGGTGAGGCAATGGTAGAAGTCAAGTTTGATGCCAGCCAACCACCAAAGAAGTTGACACTTCTTGTAGTTGAGAAAGGTGTTGTGTTACTGGGCCGAGACTGGATGCAAGCCGCACCAGAAGGAATCTACAGATTCCTACAGAATCGCCTCAACCTTCAAACACATGTTTCCAACAATCCAGAAACCGTGCATAAGATACAAGCTACCTTACAAGACATGTTAGTGAAGCACAAGCAAGTGTTTGACTGTTCAAAAGTTGGTAAACTTGAAGGCTACCAGGCAAAGGTGCATCCTCAAGATGATGGAGATAAAGCCAGGTTCTACAAAGCTGCACCAGTCCCATATGCAATGCGCCAGAAAATTGACGAAGCCATTGATGAGCTACAGGACCAAGGCGTGATTGAGCCGGTGAAGTTTGCTGATTACGCATGTCCTATCGTAGTGGTGAAGAAACCAAATGGTAAAGTCCGCATCTGTGGCAACTATAAGTTGACAGCAAATAAAGTTCTAAGGGTGGAACGGTACCCAATTCCGTCGCTCCAGGATATGCTCCAGGACTTAGGTGGAGGTCAACAGTTCAGCAAGCTTGACCTTTCACATGCATACCACCAGATAGAACTTGATGAACAAGCAAGGAAGTACACCACAGTAAATACACACAGAGGACTTTTTCAGTACACTAGGTTACCCTTTGGTATAGCCACAGCCCCTGCGCTCTTCCAAAGAGCAATGGAGTCACTCTTAGCTGACATACCAATGTGTCGCCCGTACCTAGATGATATTATAGTTAGCGGGAAGACAGATGAAGAACACATTGCCAACTTGCAAGCTGTACTGCATTGCCTAGAGAGTAATGGACTTCGACTGAAAAGGGAAAAGTGTGAGTTCATGATGGACTCGGTGGAGTTCCTTGGCCACAAGCTGGATCAACATGGAGTTAGCCCACTCCCAGACAAGATAGAAGCCATAAAGAAGACTCCAAGACCACAGAACCAGAGTCAACTACAGGCATACCTAGGACTTCTGGGCTACTATCGGAAGTTTATACCAAATTTGACCAAAGAGAACGCCCCACTAATAACACTGTTGAAGGCAGAGTATGCTTCAGTGCCAAAGAAGCAGGGAGACCGGAACAAAGCAGATCCAAACCTGAAGTGGGGAAGAGACCAAGAAAGAGCCTTCCAGAAGTCAAAGGAACTGGTTCAGAGTGACACAGTGTTGACACACTATGACCCCAGTAAGCCTTTGTTGTTGCAATGTGATGCAAGCCCCTATGGTCTAGGTGTAGTCCTCAGCCATGTAGGAACAGACGGTCTAGAGCAGCCCATTTCATTTGCATCACGCACGCTCACTAGAAGTGAAGCAAATTACGCCCAATATGAAAAAGAAGGACTCTCTGTCATTTTCGGTGTAAAGAAATTTCACAAGTACCTGTACGGAAGACGATTTACAATCGTCACAGACCACAAGCCGCTGTTAGGCATATTCGGTGACACCAAACCTGCAAGCCCCATGGCCTCTGCAAGGTTAGCCAGGTGGCACATGATCCTCTCAGCCTACGACTATGACATCAAATACAAGGAAGGTAAACAGCACCAGAATGCAGACGCCCTTTCACGCCTACCCTTGGCAGATGATGAAACAGTGTGGTCGCATCAGAGTCTTGCAGAGCTAGATGAGCAGCCGCCAGTTCAAATCAACATGCTGGATATTGACACAAGGCCAGTTGAAGCCGATGAAGTCAGAAGAATCACCAAAAGGGATCCTGTTCTCGCAAGAGTAACAGCCTATGTGATGAATGGATGGCCAAACCCCAAGAGCGTTCCACCAGAGCTCAAAGCCTTTGCGCAGAAGAAGGAGGAACTCTCGATTGAGGATGACATCATATTATGGGGGCATAGAGTGGTCATTCCAGACAACAAGCAGATGAGACAAAGAATCCTTGATGAACTTCATGGGACTCATCCAGGCATAGTCAAGATGAAAGCACTTGCACGATCCTTTGTATGGTGGCCAGGCATCGACAAAATGTTGGAAGAGAAGGTGAAGACCTGTACAACTTGTCAGGAGCACCAGCGAAGCCCACCACCTGCCCCTATCCACCCATGGGAGTTCCCAGAACGTCCCTGGAGTAGGATCCACATCGATTACGCCTACATCGATAACCAGAACGTGCTGATTGTTGTTGACGCATACACCAAGTGGATTGAAGCTATTAGAGTAGCACACGCCACTGCAGCTGCTACAGTCACTGCCATGCGACGCCTGTTTGCAACGTATGGTATTCCAGAAACAGTCGTAAGTGACAACGGCACCCAGTTTGTCTCTGAAGACTTTTCGAACTTCCTGTTCAACAACAATGTAGAACATGTGCAAACAGCCCCAAAACACCCTTCCAGCAATGGCCTTGCGGAAAGGGCTGTGCAAACCTTGAAAAGTGGAGTGAAGAAAACCAGTGGAACATCATTGGAGATGCGCATCCAAGTATTCCTAATGACCTATCGGATAACTCCACAAGGAACTACCATGAAAACACCAAGTGAACTAATGTTCAAAAGGAGGATCAGAAGTAGAATGGATCATGTCCGTCCGAACCTGCACAAGTCGGTTCAGAAGCAGCAATCTGCAATGAAACAGGCGGCAGACAAGCGCTCAAAGATGAGACAGTTCAAGTTGAATGATACTGTCTTGGTGAAGAACTTTGCAGCCGGACCAACTTGGCTCAGAGGAATAGTAACCGAAAAACTCAATGAAGTCATGTACGTGATAGAGTTACAGGATGGTAGAGAGGTACGTCGCCATGTGGATCACATTAGACTTTACACTATATCGCATGGAAATGATCATGACAAGGAAGAAATGCCTGATCAGAACACCAATCTACAACCAGAGATTCTGATTCAACAGACGCAGTATCCAAGCCAGACAACAGAAAATCCCAATATGGCACCTAGTACTAGCGAATCCTTAATTTCAAACACTGAACAGAGTAACGCTGATACTACAGCCACGTCACAGCAGGTCCAAACAGAGTCACTAAGTGATTCTGATGGAGCTGTCATGCCAAACATGCCAAATTCTAAAGTTATGTCAGAAAGACGAATGTCCAACCGGAAGTCAAAGACACCCTCAAAGTTAAGAGATTTCATTGTATATCATTAAAGCTATACACGATAGCAGCTAAAAAAAAAAGAAGGAAAAGCTGTTAACATGATTGTAAATAGTTGTTGGACAGTACAGTTAGGAGAAACACTTATAGCCACGTTAGAAGGCTTCTAGTTGGTATTGATACTAATTTGTAAACAAAAGGAAAGAGGTATGTTATAAATTGGTAATTCAATTTGATAGTTGAATGATTTAAAAAAAAAAATTGAGGGTGGAGAGAAGAATGAAGTTCTATAGGTAGAGAGAAAAAGTGTTACCTTTAAATTTGATATGGAGGAAAATAATGACAATCACAAGTGTTGTAATTTTGAAAGTTTGTTAATTGGAGAAATATGAAAAGCTCATAACTCGCATTGTATATAGTAAACTAGTCTGAGATTTAGATTTTAGCCGTTATATGAGTCGTGAAAATTGTATTTGGAGTCATTCACGAGATATTATTCATTGATGCAAACACATTTATGCAAACTTATTGATAAGGTTTAATTTAGTATATGATACAATCTTAAGGCACATTATTATCATATCCTGATTCATGTGATAAGAGTCACACAGTTTATGCTAGTGAACAATTAACAGATAACCCAATGAAGTAAAATGCCACCTGTAGCTATTTCTTTATAAAGTGAGATTTAGGATGAAGTATATTCAAAGAGGTTAGTTTGAAATAGCCATGTATGTTTAATTGATTATGGTTAATTGTTGAGTAAGCAAAGTATTATGGCGAAGTTTAGCCTAGCATGCCTATTTTAGTATTACTGTTATCTGGTTACAAGTTATACAGTGTTACTTGTTGTACAGTATTTAGTGTTATACATGGGTAGTGAATGTATTACATTAGCCAGTTGAAATGAAGCAGGATATGCTCCCAATTAAAAGGGGAGGAATGTGATGTATGAACTGAAGACTAACGACGCAAGCTTCATGAGCAGCCTTGTATGCATGCGCGAGAGGGAGCAAGATGGCGTAACATTAAATGGCAGACACTACTCTACATTGCTGTGCTATTATCTCATTATTATGTATCCCTTTAAGAACCACAACACGAGAACATAACATGTCGGGAGGAAGATATTCCTCCCCGCGCAGAGCAATAAAACTCTGAAATTTCAAAGGGCGGACGTTTCATCAAATGCAGATATATCTAATACCCCATCGGCTCTAATTCAATTGATTTCCTAAGATTATTGAACTTCATTACAAGGAAAATAGTGCGCAAAAAGTTGAAACTTCTGTGATTTATTAAAATAATTTAAAAAAGGATGCCTTATTTCTTTGACTTATCCTGAAGCGCTTCATTTTGAATTATAAAGAAACCTAAGTGTCATTCAAAATTTCAAACTGAGGGCGCAAAACAGGACAGGAGATGAATGTGCAGGGAAATAACATGAAGATTAATAGAATTTGAAAAAAATATTGTACTTTTTTATTTAATACGACACGAGTTTTATACATTCCTCTTTTTAAATTAGGAACCTGTTTGCCCCAAATTATGGTTGTTTAGTAATGACCTGAAAAGCGGGAGAAGTTGACTTTATGGAGGTGACGGCAGAAATTGATATAAAGATTTTACCCGCCCGGAGCCGACCCGACCAGAAGTTGCGCGATCAATAAAAAAAAAGATAACTTCATATACTTCGGCCTAACCTTACTCTAATTCCATGCCCTAATCTATACATTTGAACTTTAACTGGCAAGAAACACATATAGCTGAGGTGGAAAAGCAGAGTTAGAGAAAGGGTGGGGAAACAATGGAGAACTTCAATATTGTCATTTGACCGCGCAGCGCGGAAGCAAAATTCATATATAAATTTAAAGCAAGAGTGAAGGAGTTTCTCTTTTGAGAACAAAAATAAAGAATAAAAAGAAAAAAAACCCGACAAAGCTACCTTTCTTCTCTTTCCTCCCTTTCCTTTTCCTTTTTTCCTCTCTTTTTTCCCTTCTTTTTTTTCTTTTTGGGGACGTTTTTGGGGGGGGGCGACCGCCCCCACCGCCCCCCCCCCCCTGGCTACGCGCCTGTAATGTGATATACACGCGAGTACCACCCCCATCAACATTTTCTGGGGTGGACTTGATTTTTAAACTTCAAAACCATGCAGGAATCCAAGCGGATGGATACGGTTATTGGTAAAACGCCATCTACGACAAGAAACAGGAGAACGTAGCACACACAGATAATTGTAACTTGATTGTCGGATCATTTCAAATATAAATATGAGATGGTCAATCTTAAGAATAAATGATAATATCATTCAGTTCATTCTGGATACAATAGCTTCTTGTAGGCCTACTTGCTTTGGACATCACAACTTCGAATGAGTTGTTTGTAAAAAGGTCTTTATTCCCCTGTGATTATACTGAAAGATAATTATTTCCATTTAAAATTTCAGACCAGTATAACTCTGATATTTTTTACATTTTCAAGCATCAAAAAGTGATCTAAAAAACTCACAAATAGGGGCAGTGCCGCCCCCTCACAAACCAAACACTTCTTTTTTATGTTCATACATTTACCGAATTAATGCACCAAATCTTTTTATTTGAGAACGCGTAGAAATCGACGACCTCCCCACCCCCACACACTCCTCAATCTGCCATTGACAACCATTAAATAAGCTGGTCTTTTCCAGGCCCAGTTGGATCTTCAGTCCAATCACCAACGATTTTTACAATCATTAAATGATAATGACAATAAATTCCTCATCTCATCCCATTGTTAATCTATCGGTGCTAACATACTAATTTCGAAAACCAGGATTTCTTTTAAGATTTAAGTTAATACATTTTTCATTGCCAACGGGGTCCATCAAAATTGAGTTTGATTCATAATTGAAAATGGCTTTCAGAAAGAAAGGGAAAAAAAAAAGACTTCGTAGCAAGCAGAGTCTGATACAAGTATATTTTTAATGGCGCCCCCACCTGCCAAAATGTTAGTTGATCAAAACATGGACATATAAGACCAGTTCGTAGTTACTTCATGGACAATTTTGGTCAAATGACCTTTCATTTCTTTCATTATGATAGGCAGATTTCAAAGCAAGATATTACGTAAGCATGCCTTACATAGCAGGATGAAGAAATTGAATAGACCAGGTGACTAGAATAGCACACCATTGAACACTTTATGAAGGTATTTGTTGCATTCCTACTTTGAATGCATATCATAGCATGTTGCACAGTGTATTTGGCAAACTGTGAAATACCAGTCGTTCGTGGACGCATTATTGTTGTTTTGGGATGTATATGAAAAACACAATTCAAAAGAATATATGAATAATCAAGACATCAAAGTTGGTGCTTATCTCATTAGATTTTAAACCACCATGTCATTTTAGTACAAATGACCTTCCTCTGATCATGCGCAGAATCTTTTGATCATGCGCAGAAAGGAACTACGAACTGGCTTAATGACGAGATGGACGATTAACGTGAGCATTTCTTTGATCCAATGATAGTCACCGTCACCTGGTTATGTGCATCTTAATGAGAACATACAGGTGTTGTGACAATAGCAATTACCATGACTACCAAGACGTATCTGATCCCCGGTCTTAGTTTTGTTGGCTGATACTTTGTTTCATATTTGGAGCAGCAAACTTGAGAAGCAGACGATTTCTGTGATATAAAATAAGATATTATTCGATCCGGACACTTCCGGGCGCACGAAAGGACCTCAATGACATTGAGAGATACACGATCTATACACGTTATGTGCCACGTATATCTGGAGAAACTTGGGAAAATTGAATTTTAAAAGATTAACAATCAATGACAAAATTTGCCAATTTTATATATTATAATAATACTTATAATAATTATTATAATATATAAAATATTATATAATATTCAGACATTTTCCCAAATAATACCAAAGGTAAACAAAAACTGCACATCAATTTTCCAGGATTAAGTGATTTGTTACCAACTACGCATACAATCTGTGAAATATAAAGTTCCAATCACGAACTGCTTTAGGCCTTTCTCACGGTAACGATCATAGGACCAAAGTAGACAAGTATGAAGAGAACGTTATTCAGATGACAATTACAGTCACCTGTTAGTGAATTCATTATCTAAGCGATGAATGTCCATCTCTTCATAGGCCCATGCTAATACAAATTCCTCTCCAAATACATCATGCACTGCCTTCGGTAAGTTCCCCCGGTGAGTTTCCTTCTTAACGCCTTAACTTTTTTTAATTATTGTTATTTTGGTAGTAGTACTCTTACTTCTTTTAATTTTGTTTGCGTTAAATGATTTTTATTTATTCCGAGAGTTTTGCACCTCAGTGAGCACGAATTAAAGACAATTTGTCACTTTACAAAATTAATAGGAGGATTGTCGTTTATTTTAATGTGTGCTCAGTCAACCATGACATCATATGAGATTCCCCATACAAAAATTCGTTGAATAACATGAATCTATTTCGGTGTTTTATTTATTTATTTAATTTCTTTTCAACTTTCAACATACAAATAAAAAAATAATTTCAATTCAACAATTCCAAATTTAGAAAGGCCTAGCATGCAAATCCCCCCCCCAAAAAAAAACACGCAAAGATTCAGGTTCAGTTTGAATGGGTATCGCATTGCAATGAAAAGCGCTTCATCATTTACCAGGAGAGAAAAATACAAAGTTGTAAATGATTCTTGTGCAATATATTTTGAATAGTGACAATTTTTCTTGGTGTGTGCTTACTGTCGCTTGACCCAAAGGAACAATTTCAGAAGTTATTGGATTTCAAGTGAATATAGATCGAAATTTTTTTTTCACTCATGTTCATACTTGTAGTTCTCATGTACAAATAGACTTTGCTTTAGTAACCATGATTGTGTGACGAAAGAATCAATATAAAAGAGAGTAACTTGCATTCGATTGAAACATTTGCTTTCTTTATATTTGCTTTTAAAATGTCTTATTTTTTTACAAAAAGGTGTCAGAATAAATTGAATTGAATATTCGGAAAATAAATAGACCTTTACAAAGTACATCAGAAGGTGCATATTATGTCAACTAGGGACCTATTACAACTACAGAGTTTTTTTTTTACTCGATAATAATTTAAAAAAAAATCACTAATTTCAAAACAAAAACCTAATGACATGAACAAGGAGTTCCGAAAATCCATTCTGGAAGTAAGCATGAAAGATTAACTAGGTTTAGCCAGATTTAAGTCGATTAGAAATACGTATATCAATAAGCCGGGCCTGCCGGGGTAAAAGAGAGAGAGAGAGAATATCAAGCACAAAAGTTTCAGTGTCATTATTACCAAAAAAAGCAATATTGATTTTGATACTATCTGAGATTGAATCTGATAATAATTTTTATTTCCTTTTGTCATCCAGATAGGTCATCATTCTTGTCAGTTTGCCATGAATACGGAGTACCATCTAACAAGAATACCCCCAAATCAATATTGCCTAAAGATAATCCTTTTTATTACTAAAAGGAGACCGCCTTGAAACTAATTGGATATCTATTCCAAACTCGATAATTTATTGCTAGATTCGTTATCAGATGAAAAGACGAGTGGTTTTTATTATCAATAAAAGCCACCTTGTCCACAAATTGGTATCTTAACCATAAATAAGTTTTTATTTGCTTTGTGTGTTGAGGGGATTATTAATTATTATATTAAACAAGTGTAATTTATTATAAAATGAAGAGGTACGGCGGCTCTGCGTCTTTGAGCTGTTTTTGTGCTATGACACTAATTTCATTACGCATGATAAATGATTTTTTTTATATTGATATTTATATAATTATCATCATCATCATCATCATAACCACAACCACCACCAACATCATCATCATCATCACCATCATCATTATCATCATCATCATCATAATTATACCATCCATGATGATGATTATACTATTGTATCATCATTTACAAGTATTATTGTTACTATTACAACATCACACTATACTGCTCCTACTATACTACTACTATACTACTACGACTACTACTTCTACTACTTCTACTTCTTCTACTACTTCTACTACTACTACTACTACTACCACTACTACTACTACTACTACTACTACTACTACTACTACTACTACTACTACTAATACCATACTACTACTACTACTACTACTACTACTACTACTACTACTACTACTACTACTACTACTACTACTACTACTACTACTACTACAACAACAACTACTACTACTACTACTACTACCATACTACTACTACTACTACTACTAATACTAATACCATACTACTACTACTACTACTACTACTACTACTACTACTACTATACTACTACTACTACCATACTATATACTACTACTACTACTACTACTACTACTACTACTACTACTACTACTACTACTACTACTACTACCACTACCACCACCACCACCACCACTACTATTACTACTACTACTACTACTACTACTACTACTACTACTACTACTACAGTACTACTACTACTATTACTACCACTACCACCACCACTACTACTACTACTACTACTACTACTACTACTACTACTACTACTACTACTACTACTACTACTAATACTACTATACTACTGCAACAACAACAACAACAACTACTACTACTATACTACAAATTATGTAGTAGCAGGTTAATATAGCAGAGAGTTAAAGGGGAGAGATAGGGATGTAGACGATTAAGGGGACATGGAGATGAGATGGGGGGGGGTGGAGCGGGAGTTGGAGTGAATGAGTAAATTATTGCCTTGAAGACTAATATATTACTAGATTATGTTTTGTTAGGGAACAAAACAGTTCATCATGGATGGAATCGTTTTCCTTTGGAATGGAGCACGTCTGTTTGGGAATTGAACTCGACTTTCAACTGACATGAATAGGCATGATTTCTGATTCATCGCCGCGGCTAATGATCGCCCGTTGTCGCAAAACCAGTTACCCGCGGGATATATGCAATAAATGAAAAGGGGGAAGAAAAGGAGCAAAAGACTGATTTTCTGGTCCTCAAAATTAAATGATTACTGGGGATAAAAGCAAGCTCGGTATCCCATCCCTTTCTTGAATTGATATCTATTAATCACGGCAGTATGTTGCATTGCCCCGGGGATAACCAGCAAATTGACTTCTTTTAAGAATGCGTTAATTCGATTTGGGAAATGGTTTTGTTAACTACAAATGCGTAATTGACATATATCCGTGTGTCGTTTGAGGGCTATCTAGTTCATTTCCAGTCGTTGTAAAATAACTATCATCGATGCTTCAAAACGGTTAATGCTAATTCTTAATTCAACTTAATGCAATGATATTTGTGATAGGGTTTTTTCTATAAAGAAATAATTTCCAAATCATATAACGCCCCGAGATCTCAATAAACGAAAGAAATTCAAATGGAAAAGATATTCCTAAATGTTATCGGCTTACAGGCTTGAAGCAAAATCGAAAAATATATAGATATACATCCAAGTAACAAACAACTGTCGCAAAGCTTTATACCATAGCAGATGTGATCATTATATGATTTCGAATAAGAAACATCGATAAAAAAGCACCAATTAGGCCTACTTCAGAAGGGGATAAAATTGGGGAATATTTACAAAACATCAAAGTAACTGCATCATTAAGATGTTTTTAATTTTGGATTATTCTTTGTTATAATTGAAGCATTTTTTATACAAATTTGCATCATCCAACATAAATATCAGTTGGTACAATAAAAACTCACCGAGGCCAATATGAAGTATGCCTATACAGGTTCAAGGCAAATGATCATACAATGAAAAAAAGAAAGAAAAAAAATGAAGTAATTAAATAATATCAACGTATACATAATATACAGTGATAAGAGATAATAGCTAAGACAACTTGATGGAATAATTGTATTACTTTAAATGTGATCACTTTGATGGGGCCACTATGTCTTCACAATATTCACCCTCTATGTATAATCCCATATTGATTACTTGGTAGATCTCTCCATGAAGAGGTTCTGTTACGTATTTGTGATATCCGGTAAACCTATATCTGTAGAAAAAATATTAATAGTTTTTCATTCATTCATCCATCAATCCATTCTTCCATCCGTTCATTCATTCATTTCTTCGCTCGTACATTCATTCATTCATTCATTCACTCACTCATACATTCATCCACTTTTTCGTTTGTACATTCATTTATTTATTCGTTCATTCATTCATCATTCATTCATTTATCCATTCATCCATCCATCCATCCGTCCATCCGTCCATCCGTCCATCCATCCATTCATTCATTCATTAATCAATTAATTCATTCATTCATTCATATGAACATTTAATATCTTCCAATTTCATAAAAGTTCATTTTCGACATGAATTCATACAGAAACAATTTTTCATAAAACTACAAGTTTTACATGCAAAAGAAGGTATATTGGTGTCTTTTTACTTCATTAGATATGATATATTAATAGTGACCAAGTCTTAAAACTGGAAACTTGACATTATGGCTCAACAATAAAACAACAAAAATAACAACAGCAGCAGCGTATTAGAAGATCACAGATATTATAAACGGTGCTCAAAGTAAACATAATTTTGTAGATTTAAATCAACGATTTGGTTCAGTTTGACCCCTCTTTGGCCAGAAAATGATTATTCAGCCACACATTTTTTTATTCGATCTATTACTTTTAAGTGTGCGAGTGGGCGAAGCGACCGAGCTGGTCTTGCTGGGTTCGCGCGTTGCAGTTCAAAAATGTAAATGACAGGATCTGGTCATCCTTCGGGTGGCTTTAATTAGAATTAAAAAAAAATCGACAAGCATATCCACAAACATAGAGAAAGTTAGTTCATATTGACCAAAATCGATCAAAATTACAAATTTGATGATGAATATAATTATGTCCGACCGAATAAAAAAGTTCAACCAAACTTTAATTACTTTCTACTGATTCTAGCCAATAAGTTGGTTGATTTTGATTATTATTTTTCTTAGTCGAATACAAATTAACCAAAACGTTTACTTTGATTAAAGCTTTTTTTTATGGTGTGGGAAATGAGAATCTCGAGGGAATGAGAGGAGGGGGAGGGGAAAAGCCGGCCCGTGCCCCTCTTTTGAGAGACAAAATCAAATTTGATTGAAAGGGACGACTTTTTTTCTTGTCAAATTTTCATCGGGAAAATGTGCCCCCCCCTTTTGGAAAATCCTGGATCCGTTCCCGAGAAGGGGGGGGGGGGGCAACTGTATACATTTATCATGTCATATTGCTATATATCCTGATAATATCGTGAGACCAAAGTGCAGCAAACGAGAAAATGTTGATTGTTCTTTCCATTTTCTTGTCAAGTCGCCGGCTCTCGATTATGAATGTCTAAAGCAGCGTGCAGCACTCTCTCCCTCCCGTCCGCTGGGGGGTGCGGGCCATGTGAGTTATGGGCGTTAGTGGTAGATTGTGATTACGGCGCCGTACCGTATTATTATTTTTTCCGACATGTTAGCATGATTAGTCTCTAATGCATGGGGTCGATGTAACTAGGGAAATTGACATGAATATAAATGTTCGGAAAACCTAAATAAATGCTTGAATTCCCGACAATGACAATACCAACTGGTCGTCGTGGAGTATACAAAAGTTGCCATTATAATTCTTTTTTTGATGAAGAGAAATCGCATCTGTAATGAAAACAAGCAATCATAGTTCAGCTTGCTTATCCTCATGAGTTGGTGTAAGCCCCCATTTTTGGTACGTGTGTGTGTGTGTGGGGGGGGGGGGGGTCCCAAAGTTTTGATGAATATTTTATACCTCTTAAGATCATTGTATATAATTTTTCATCTCTACCATCTGCATAAAATTCCCTCAAAATATCATGTCAGGTATAAATCCTCACTTAACTCAGTAAATGCACGCTGTTTAAACCCGTCACTCTAACAACAAGTTGTTTAAACTTTTATATAACAATATTGTTTTAACTTGTTTTTGAAATTGTTTAAACGTTTTCAACATCTTGTTAAAAATCAAACAACCTGTTTCAAACTTTCAACAATTGATGTTAGAGTGACGGGCTTAAACAACCTGCTTGAAATTTTAAACAACGTTTTTACAGTGTATTCTATTTGCCTTTTCACCTTTTTTCTTCTCTCCTAGAAAATAAAGGTCAAAATACACTCTGAGTGTATTGTCATTTCATTTGTCGATATAACTTGCCTTTTCCCTCAAAAAAAACGAAAAAATATTCGTCAAAACCAATGACGCCGCTGGACCTCGCTAATCATAATGAACAAGAATGAACAAATACACACAGGATTAAATTAATGATTGGTTTCATCGCGGCTCATCTTACAAATATTTATATCCGAATCATGTAGCAACACACGACATAACCCTACCTTCAGTCTTTGAATAGTCAGCGAGTATTAAATATAGTATAGTATAGTAATGGTTTATTGGTAATATATACATGCTTGGCAGCCAGTGGCTGAAATATACATGTTTACAAAATATGAGAACATACAAAGATATTTTACAAAGAGTACATAATTAAAAAAAAAACAATCATTCAATACATAGTAGATTAGATTACACAAAGATTTCCATTATGACGGATCTAATTAAGGAGTTCTAAGTGCAAGTGAAATTATAAATCGCATTCAATCAAATATTGCACAAAAGGACAGAAGAATGCAAAATGAAATCAAATGGCAAAACAAAAGAAAATCATATTCAGGAGGTCAGCAAAAAATCAAGTATTGGAAGATTCATTACTTATGAATGAGTAAACATAAATGTGTAATAATCTCATTAACGTTGCAAAGTATCAAATAAATAAAAATAAACTAATAGAATGATATATTCAAAGGAGATGCATAAATGACCATTTAGTTATTACAAACGTACAACTGTACGTACAAATTTGTACAAACGTACAAATAGAGTGAAACACTCACACTTAGTACACTGTAAATTTTACCCTAAATTCACTTCCACACAGGACAGATCTTTGATTCACACCAGACGAAGTGATAAAGAATGTATATTTACTAAAGTGATTTTTTTATTATGTAAGTAATATTGTGTTTATTGTCATGTTCCAAATGTAGATTTCATTCTTCATTTATTGTGTATGATTTTATATAATTTGTTGTCTTTATTATGTATTTGCGCGGCATGTAAACAAGAAGAATTTCCATTTTTGTACAATAAATAAATACTTATACTTATATACTCGTTACTTATTCACACAAATATATTTGAGCAAAGATTGTGATCAAATGGTATAATTGAAACCATATATAGACAATATGCATAAATCAATGAATTTTAATAAATTGGTCAAATTCAGGGGCGGATCCAGGATTTTCAAAAGGGGGGCACATTTTCCCGAGTAAAAAAATGACAAGCAAAAAATAAGTGTTTTTAACAAAAAAATAAGGACATTTCGTCCACGAAAAAATTAGACAAGCAAAAAAAAAAGGTTTTCACTTTCAAAAGGGGAGGGGGGCACACTTCTGTTTTGACGGCATTTTTACATTAAAAAAATAATTGTGCCTCTTAAAGGGGAGGGGCACGGGCCGGGTTTGAATCCACTAGCTATAATGTTTTGATGAATGATTTATCAGACCCCCTCCCTCTCCAAACTTTGGTTCATTTCCTATCTATCTCTTACCGACCACTTAATTTCAAATAATCAATAATACCAAATAGCTAAATGATATTATAATGATATACTACAGATTCACCTCATTTCGTTTAGTGTAATAATCGTAATCACCAATATTCGTCCAATTTCCTTCTGGACTGGTATACTATAATAATTCATCTTAAACCAATAACAGAAGATTTGTGACTGTCCTCATTGAAATATCCTTAACCATCAAAATGAACTCTGTATAATGTCGAGCGACTATGTCAACGTTCTTTTCCCCCCATTAAACCTACAAAGCGACTTATTGTAACATTGACTCGATTTGTTGCATTGTGAGAAACGCTTTTAAATCAAATTGCCAGTTCCCCTCAAATCATTTGTAAGTGAGTACACGAAAGACCTGACTAATGAAAAGATTCCTATACGACAATTCAATCGAAATAATAACGAGACTTCAATCGAAATTATTCGAATGATGAATTACCAATGGGGGCTCTTTTCTATTGTCGAGGGGCAAAAAAATCAAATCACGATGCCAATGACTTTGTGTGAAAAGAATTGACAACAAAAAAGATATACATCGAGCTGTAATAGATATTTCAAGGTCATCTAATAAACCAGATAAAAGTCCTTTAGGAGAATTACTAATCCTTACCTTAGGATCCCGATTATATTCCCGATAAGAAATTTGCAACAATTGCAACAAAAAATCGAAGGCGTAGATGAAGTGAATTCGAACGCCCCAAGCGAAGTTCCCTAACCACACATCTTTGTCGACTGTTGATTGTGAAAAGCTGAATTATTATTTTTCATTCTTTTGTCGTTTTCCCTCCCTTCATCCAGCGTCCCCATTTTATTATTCGCATGGCCCAACGCTTTAAAAATTAGTGTGTACTTTAAGGCGAAAGGGACTATTGGTGATCAATGGATATGGCACGATGGAATAAAGCGATACTTTAGATGACATTTCATTTGGTAATCTTTTGAATCGTCATAATATAAACCGATAAATTTACGAGAAAAAAAATGATATGAAAAAAAAATGATATGAATTTCACGATTGATATTTTGATAAGGCCACAAGATGACCGCCCTTTCAAAATAATCTTATTTATCTTTTCAATTTATATATTCCTCTATTTATTTTTCAAGGCTAGATTTTTGTCAGATACGAAATTAGTTTAGATAGCACCAAATTTCTCTTTTGTGATTCAACCTGACGTATGTGTATCAGTAATGTTTACTTAACAAAATTTTCAGTAAAATTGACTGCAACCCCCCTTCAGAAAACAATAGAGGGTCTCAACTTACAACGAATATTCAATTTTATACAGTAGAGGGCGCACCATCAATTGTATTGATGATCCCATTCAGTTTTGATTATTGTTGTTGAATTGTCAAAAAAGTGATGGTTTGAATAAAAGAAGCGCAAACAATTTACGGCACATGATCAAAGGATGGTCACTTAATACTCTTATCATATCAGCATTTTTTTTTTCACGAATCAAGGGATGTTTCTAATCCTTCCTTTGACATCGTAAAAGCCATACAATGATCACCCCTCTTACAAAGCCTTATGCATATCCATAGCGATTATCATGATTATGACAACGATCGGTTTTAATGTCCGCAAATCCCGGGGGCGTCATTTAGCTGAATGGGGTGTCTTGTATTGGCTCTTTAATTATCATCGCTTAATCTCGTGAAAGCATCATCTGCCTTAACAATTTCACGATGGAAAGATTTGATAATTACCGGCGACGTTTACGCGTGAATAATTGATGTTTATTGATTTCAGGTAAAGGAATAATCGTAGGTTTTTTACATTACAATGTAAAGGGGAGGATATTTCTATTTCCCGCTGGCACATCCGATATAATTTGACATGATAGTTAATGATTGGTTGGCCAAAACGATACTGCAATCGATACAAAACGGCTTATGTCGTCTGCTGATAATAAATGGATTAAAATCGAAACAATAATCTTTAGTTTCTTTAAGTGAAAATGTAATGTTCCTTCTTACAATAACATGGTGCCCCTCAAGGACATATGAATTTGTGTTGCATCGTTTTTTTTTAAATCACCGTACATGGAAAATAGATCGCATTTACACTTTTAAGACAAACCTCACCAGTAACACCTATGCAAACATTTTGTTTGTTAAAAATTTTGTTTTCTTAATACAATGTCTCAAGACGATCCCATTATCAGATTATGACCACTTGGTATTGCCTTTCAAACAGAGGGTCGTGGGTTCGAATCATAGCAATGGCGTGTTTTCCCTCAGCAAGAAATTGATCAACACTGTGGCTTCATAATACACTTGAACATTTCAAAAACGCCGGTGTTAATTTCACACCAGCCTGGTATCTATATAGGTGTTGAAAAGACACCGGTTTGGTGTTAGGCTAACACCAATTTGGCATAAGCAACATCAATTAGTGTTAAACCAATATCGGTTTGAACACCTCTCTGGTGTGGAACGATATAGATACCGGACTGGTGTTAAATCAACATCGGTGTTTTAACGTGAATTGTAGGCCCAAATGCAGTGAAAGGAAACAAACTACTTTAACATTTTCATGATCTTAAGGTACCTTTATCTACCCCTAAATTGTCTTAAAAAACCCCCTGATGAGTGACTGGTCTCTCTCCTACTATCAAAGAACCCCGACGAAATCTGGGACCTGTTTCACAACTGTTCTAACTCTGCCATTATGGTAGCTGCCATGGTAACCGGGCTCAGCAGCCAATCAATCAAAATCAAAGTTTCCATGACAATTATTATTTACCATAACAAAGATAACTAAAAGTCTTCATGGAATGGGCCCCTGATACCACAGATTTTCCCTCCAAATTCTGTAATGTCCATTTTCGACTCCAATGGCGAAAGTTTACCTTCTAATGTCCTGTTCACCTCTGACAAAACAGCTTCGTTTTATATTTTTATTCAATTTTTCGCATAATTATGCCCCCGATCCCGTATCCTATACATTCTGCACCCCTTTCAAAGCCTGTCTATTACGGTACATCTCGATAATACTAGTCATAATAATGTATTTCGATGATATAAGAACTCTCTACACTCCTAAAAATGTTGGGCAACATACTGTCCACACAACAATAATTGGTTAAAAACTTTATGCAATTCTGGGTAGTTTTAAACCAATAATGTGTGTTTTGGGTGAAAACTACACAGTATTGGTTGAAAACAAAAGCACACATTAAATGTGTGCTTTGGTTGAAAACTTCTCAGAGTTGGATATTTTTTTAAAAACCAATATTACTGTTGTGTGGACAGTATGTTACCCAACATTAAGAGAGTACCATGTCCACCTTGATCTGATGATCGGGTGGGTGTTTCATAAAGCTGTTCGTAAATTACGAACTTTATACTTTCTTATAAACTATATCAACACCAATGGTCATACGGGGGGTATACCATTTACTACATCAAGAAAGAATCACTAGTCGTTCGTAAAGTCATGCTTAACTTACGAACAGCTTTATGAAATGGCCCCCTGAACGCTTATTTTCCCTCGCTTGCTACGCTCGGTCGTAATATCAGGCGATATCGAAATCGGAATGGTCTGGATCAGAAAGCAGAGTCCAATGAAGCATATAGTGCCATGAGGTACAAATAGAGTCTCACCTGACTGTCGGCATACTAGTATCCACTTCCCCTCCTCCTGATCGTATGGCAACCCTCATACAAGTGGTTCTTGAACGTCGCCTGGTTGTTCAAGAATTTATGCTTTTATTGAATTGGGAAAGGGGTACTTACCAATATGAATAATAACTTAATATTTACTCGTCCATAAACCTAAACATATACATTTAGTAAAACAAATAATAATTAGAAAGACGATGATAAAACAAGATTGTAAATATGGAAGGTCGATATAATGTCATCTTCATATCAGAGTTCCTATATGGAGTCCCACAGTGTTCAATACTAGGTACGTTTCTTTTTTTAAAGTTAATCATGATCATTTTGTGAGCTTTTTAAGGGGAGAACACCAGCATTTTAATGCCCCTTAATAATCTCCCAAAATGGACTGATTCATAATAATACTGATAAAGTTAATTCAAGCGAATTTTTAATAAACAATTGCTATTTGATGCTATCAAAACTCACTTCATTTTGAAAACTGCCATGATGTCACATATCACAAAGAACGTAACCATGATATCGATGAACCAAAACTAAATTATAAGTTACACAAACCTTTTATAATACACCTTTACATCCAATTGGTTCATAAATTCATTGGTAGGTAATCGAATAGAAAAGGTCAGAAAATGTAAGTCCAATATCAAGAGACAAGAAAACGTATATTAAATAATTTTCAGAGAGAATATCTTCAACATTGGGCTGCAGGAGGAGCATCATTTGTAATTTGAGAGAGAGAGAGAGAGAGAGAAGGGGGGAGGGGGGGGGGGGAAATCAGAGAACCCCAGAAAAATCTAGAAATGGGTCGTAAAGGGTCCAAAAACTGTCCATGTCTGCCGCTTTGATATAGTTATAAATGTCAGGTGATTATCTGATATTTTTTTTCTCAAAGAGTTAATGTTTTTTGTTTGTTGCAAAGGCACCATGCGCTTTCTCCTAATCTAACTAAACCCATCAACTTTTCAACCTTCGCCTTTTCATCCGATATGGAGTACCGCAGCGTTCAACACTAGGTACTTTTCTTTTTAAAAGTTTATAATGATCATTTTGACAACACCAGCGTTTTAGTGTCCCAAAATAATGTCAAAAAATGGACCGATTCCTATATAATACTGATTAAGTACTGTAAATATAATATAATGGTTGATAAACAATTGCTTTGTAATGCCACGAAAACTCATTCCAGTTTGAAAACTGCCATTATATAGCATAGGCCTATGTTACCAAAAAACCTAGCGATTAAACAAAACCTAATTCTAGTCAACACAAATATTTATATTTTACTTTTTCAACTTATTCAAATGCAAAAAATGGAAGATAGAGAGAGTAGAGGAGAGAGAGAGAGAGAGAGAGAGAGGGGGTGGGGGGTGAGGGAGAAAGAGGAAGAGAGGGAGAGAGAACCCTTGAAAGATTTATATTTAAAAAAATGGCACGGAAAAGGCCCGAAAACTGTCCATGTCTGCCGATTGATTTGGTTATAAATGTCATGTGATAATCTGATTTCAATATTTTTTTGCAAACTCCGAGAGTTGAGGTGTTTGGTCTGATACCATGCACTTTCTCCTAATCTAACTAAACCCATCAACTTTTCAACCTTCAGTTTCTTTTTTAGGTCGTCATTTAATCCCACGACAGGAGACGACAAAGTTGCATTAAGTTCTGATTCGTTACATGAGCGTGATTAGGGAGTTTCGAAGGTTTCGGAGACGAACATTAATTTCTCGATAATCTTGGATTAGGCTCCGTCATCTTGTACGGTTTCGGGATCAGACTTTACAGAAGAGGACAAACATAAAAATGAAAAGAACGCTTAATGGGCAAATGGTTTACACTTAGATGAACATAGATGAAACGTATTGGCAATTTCCTATTCCCTAAGCGCATACAACAATCACGTGTAATGAATGCGATAGGAAGAGGCAATTATAAAATAGTGATTTACAGGAACTCGTTTTAAGGAAGCCTCTAAGTATCATGAATTACTTTGCTTATTTATACATTTGGAATGAAAGATAATTAATACTCTTTGTCTTGCTTGAAATTCGTATAATTCTACCCTGGGTTAATCAATATTTATTCAGCCACAACGCATAATTTTGAAGACTTTCACGGCGCCAGATACAACCGCAAAATGATAACGGTATATTTTCGATTAGGTTTATCGAAATCATGTTTTTTTTTTTTTTTTTTTTTTTTTTTTTTTTTTTTTTTTTTTGGGGGGGGGGGGGGGGAAGGGGTCACCTCTGTGTCTGCCTCGGGGGCCCCTTGAATCCTCTTTTTATTACCGCAAGGTTAATCTATCGTGTTTTTATACATTCGAATTACTTTTATCAGATGTTTCTTAAAATGTCGAATATTAATGGTCATGCATATTTTTTCAAATACCTTGTTGTCTCCCGCTTTCTTCTTTTTCTTCTTGTTGTTCTTCTCTTTTTTGTCATCATCGTCATCATCATCGTCATTGATATTGATGTGATTATCAATATAATCGCCATCATTACTTGTATCGTTATCATTGATGATGTTCTTGCCCCCCTCTTATTTTATTCCCTCTCCCTATTCTTTTTCTTTCATGTCCTATCCCTCGATCCACCTTATACATTCTCATCCCACCCCTTCCTCACTCTAAAAACACTGAGTAAAAATTTACCCAATATTGGGTAGAAAGGGAACATGCATGTATGTTGGGTGACCCCCCCCCCCCCCATTTTGGGCAAAATGCATGTTTTAAGGGTAAATTTAAACGCAACATTGCGTAAAATTTACAAAATATTTGGTATCTTTTTACCCAACAAACATGCATGTTCCCATTTTACCCATTATTGGGTAAACTTATTTTTGGGAGTGTATACATTCCTGGGAAGGGAGTGATTTTCCAAAAAATGAACTCGTACTTATTCAATTTTAGTTAACGAGAGTAACATCCACCCCACCCCCCAAAAATGTATAAGGTCCTTCTTTGGGTGTGATGATAATGATAAAATATGCACTTCTTTCATGTCTTTTTTTTTTCAATCATCAATTCATTTCTCGACAGTTTCTAAAAATTCCCATTCATGATTTTAATCGCAAAAATGAGGCCGGAGAAATTATAAGATGAACCATTATTTTCTCCAGCTTATACGATCCCTAGCGCAACGAATAACATGAATACGAAGATTGCTAAGGAAGAAAACTGAATCAAGGATGTAACAAGTAGACACTAAATGTCTAAATAAAAACTCGAGCTCAAGACAATTCTATCAATGCTTCCCAAATCAATTATTTGGTTTTATTCCCCAAATGGATTGGCCGGTCCCCTACTCGATAATGTATTAAAGTTTGATCACAGTGTCTTTTGTCTCTTTAGAAAGCGGTTTCTTTGAGTCTAATCGTTTCCGACTCATTTAACCACGCCGAGACTTATTGTATGGGAATTAGGGAAGCCTTATATACCAGGGACTACTTTCAAAAGAGAGACTCTCCTTTTTCTTTTCGTCGCTGGATTTATGTCTTAAAAGAATAACTTATCGCAAACATCGGTCTATTACAGGCTTAAAGAAGACAGATCTATTACTTCATCATCATTGTCAAAGATTAGATCATAGCGGGCGCCCCTATTAAACAATTTTCTGAAAAAATTCTTAAAAGAAATTACGACAACTTGTATAGCTTTATTTTAGTTGTTCTTTTTCATTTATTTTCCGTTAAATTTCAATATAAAAGAGGGCGAAGTGTTTTTGCTTTCGTCGGCGTCGGAAAAGTTAACGAAATGAACGGAAATGTATATCTAATGCACTCCTTCAGCTTCACTAACGGGTCCTTAATGTGAATTTCACTGGCGTATCATCTAACATTTTAGTTTCACATAAATACATTTTCCATTAGATTCTTAATCTTAGCGAGAATTATACCTGCTAAAGATTTTCTGAATCTTAACAAATGCTCCTTTGACTTTGAGCACTTATGTTACAAATTCAGTTACTGGAAAACACTGTTACACGCTATAAAATTATATCCTGAAGTTTTCAACACTTCCCATGCTTGTGAAGGGTTAAAAAAAAAAAATTGGCAAAAATAAGGGAGAGAGAGAGAGAGAGAGAGTGGGGAGAGACAGAGAGTGAGAGAGAGAAGATGAGATGAGATCCAACAAAATTGTTTTATAAATATTATGGATTTTTCCCATTATTTTATCTCATCCTATATGAATTCATATAACTATTAGATATTTATTGTTATGAAAACAAAATATATTTGTTTTCAAAGATAATCTTCAACCCGAAAATTGCTGTCGTAAAAAATACAAACCGCTAAATTATGTATGAATACCAATTTGTTACTTTGGTATAATTGAACTGCTTCTCTGGTGTGCGAATTGGGGGAATATCAAATTACATTACTTCCAAAATATAAATGATATATGATTTGCCACAAAACGTTCACGATATATATATATATAAGAGAGAGAGAGAGAGAGAGGGGGGGGGAGAGACACACAGAGAGAAGATGAGATCCAACAAAATTGTTTTGATAAATTTTATGGAATTTTAACATTATCTTATCCCATCCTATATGAATTCATATAACTATTAGATATCTATTGTTATGAAAACAAACTATATTTGTTTTCAGAGATAATCTTCAACCCGAAACGTTCACGATATATATATAAGAGAGAGAGAGAGGGGGGGGGGGGGAGACACAGAGAGAGAAGATGAGATCCAACAAAATTGTTTTTATAAATTTTATGGAATTTTCCCATTATCTTATCCCATCCTATATGAATTCATACAACTATTAGATATTTATTGTTTTCAAAGATAATCTTCAACCCGAAAATTGCTGTCGTAAAAAATACAAACCGCTAAATTATGTATGAATACCAATTTGTTACTTTGGTATAATTGAACTGCATCGCTGATGTGCTAATTGGGGGAAAAATCAAATTACATTACTTCCAAAATATAAATGATATATGATTTGCCACACAAACGTTCACGATTAAGAAGCCATGATTTAATTTGATAATTTCGCCTCTTTAATCGTATAATTCCCTGAAGGTTTAAAAGAAACCATATTTCAACCCCCTTTTTTTTTGTATACACGAATGGTTCGCATCAACGATTCCCATAGGACTAACATAATCTGTGAACTGTTCGTTAAATCGATAATTATTATCTCCGAAGTTCGACAAATGTGGTAATAGATTTATCCGTGAATTAACTCTTTTGATGGATTTTTCATCAAGTGGTTTGATATTTTAGAAACCTTTCAATAAATAAGAAGAGTTATCACTTGGGAAATTAAAAGAAAGCTGCAAACTTAATTGGAAAAGCGCTGCAATTTTATCACGTACCTAGGCACGCAAAGCTTGATAGAGCAGAAAAAGTTAACAGGATTATAATTTAAATATGTTAAAGTACATTTAATAAAATGAACACGGCGGTGACGATTACAAAGTGATTATTTTCTTTTCCTCTTTTTTCCCCCTTTCCCTGTCCACCTTTCCTTGTGTCTATCTTTCTTTCTTCTTTCATTTCTTTGTTTTCTCTTCAACTTTCTTCTTCTTCTTCTTCTTATTCTATTTCTTTCTTTGTTTTTTCATTTCTTTCTTTCATTCTTTCTCTCTTTGTCTCTTTTCTTTTTTCTTTCTTTCATTCTTTCTCTCTTTGTCTCTTTTCTTTCTTTCTTTCTTCTTCTTTTCTTCTTATTCTTCTTCTTTTCTTCTTATTCTCCTTATTTTCTTCTTCTTCTTCGTCTCCTTATGTTTTTTCTATTTCTTTCTTTCTTTCTTTCTCTCTTTGTTCCTTTTCTGTTTTCTTTCTTTCTTTTTTCTTTCTTTCTTCTTCTTTTCTTCTTCGTCTCCTTATGTTTCTTTTATTTATTTCTTTCTTTCTTTCTTTTTCTTTTTCTCTTCTTCTTCTTCTCCTGCCCTTTTCACTTTCCCTACCACTACTACTATTACTACTCCTGAGACAAAGAGGGCGAATCGCAGACTGTTTGTCTAGAGGTTGTTGTTTTGAAAGTAGATTAACCCTTTTTACGATATAAAACAAGTTAAATTGAAATTACTGAAAAGAGTTCCATGAAAATGGAATTTTACTGGATCATGTAATGCTAGTGGAACTAATGCTAGTTAATGAAATACTATTTAATTAATGACTAAGCAGTCTATTGGTGTGTTTTGGTTTTTTTTTATTGTTACATCATGATTATTCCACGAATGTCTCATTATGGTTGTGAAATATTTCAATAACAAACGCAAAACACTAACATTAAACGAAAAATGAAGAATTTTATTAAACTATTCATGAACGAACCGATTCATCGAGGTTAGATTTTACAGACTGTATCATGGTAATCATAAATCACTATTCTAACGATTTCCTCCTTAAATTTTGTAATTGAATCTACATATTTATTTTCTTCTTCTTCTCTTGTTATTATTATTATTGTTGTTATCATTATCATGATTATTGTAATCATCATTTAAGGAAAGGATGTATAGTTTTCCACCTAAAGTATAAAGTATACACACAAACATTTTCCCCTTAGATTTAAGTAAAAAGATGAAATATTTTAATTGCATAAATACAACAAAGACAAGGCAGAGCGGGTTTCGAAATAACTCTCTCATAAAAATGTTTAGAAGTTTGTTATCAATGGGGTCATGTTGGGTTTACATTAAAAAGACACATTTTTTTTAATGGATTATTGTAAGACTAAAAAAAGCACACTTGTTATTTAGTTTTGATAATTGTTAAAAATCTATATTAAGAGTGTGTTTCAAAATTGTAATTTTACTTCTAATGATCTTTTTTGTGTGTGTTTTGCATTCGTAAAACAACAATTTGGGGGTTAAATAAGTAATCAATTTTAATTTATTTCAGCGAACCTTTTTCAATCGACGTAAGAATGTGCTATTCATTTCATTTTAGTTTGGAAGAAGTGATAAAAAAGAAGAAATGAAGCAGATGAGTGAGTGGGTGGATGGGTGTTGAGTATTGGTGAGTGTACGAGGCAGTTGATGATTGTGTGAGAGAGTGAGCGAGGGAGCATGCGAGTTAGCTTGATAGTGGTTAGGTTGTCGATGTAGCTTGTGGTGTGGGTGAAGATTGTGGGAGAGATTGGGCGTGGGAGCGTATGAGTTGGCATGTAAATGGATAGGTTGTCGATGAAGAGCGTGGTGTGGGTGTGTGTATGTGAATGTTTGAGGGCGTGTGTGATTGTGCGAGACAATGGGTGGGGGAGCATGCGAGTTCGCATGTTGGTGGATAAGGTATCTATGGAAAGTATGATGTGGGTGTGTGTGTGTGTGATCGTGTGTGTTACTGAATGGGAGAGTGTGTGATTCAGTGGGAAACAATGGGCGAAATAGCGAGTGAGTTGGCATGTATTGAGTGGATAGGAGGCTGAGGGAGTGCGTGAGTGTGTGCATGTGCGGATGATTGAGTGTGTGCGATTGTGTGGGTTAGTGGGTGAAGGGGAATACGAGCCATTTATGAGTGAGTGAATGAGTGAGTGGGTGTGTGAGAGATTACGGGATTGAGTGTGTTTGTGTTTAAATAAAGAAATTCTGAAAGAGTGGGCTTTTGAGCATGAAAGTGCATGTGTGATGGGTGAAGGAATGGGTGGGTGAAATGATGCGTGTGTGCGTGAGTGAGTGGGAGAGAGAAGGTGAAGACAGTTTTATCGAACACTTGACATAGCTTCGTGATATTTGTAAGTTAACTAAAGCTGGAATAGTGTAGAATTACCAACTTCGAAGAATACGCCCTCGACAACCCACGTGATCAGTCACTTAATCACGTGATAAGCTCACGGCTCAGATCAGAGGCGCCACGGTACCGCGACGTATTATTTCGCTGACCTCCAGTGTCTATCCGAGGCGCGCTTACCACGGTTTTATCCCACACTAATTTATAGCGGTCGGACCGGCCGAAAGACAGGTGCTTTTGAAAAGCCCAATTACTCGGCCATTTTCTTCCCCTCTGTCCTTCTGTCCAACCGTTGTTTGGGAAAAAGAAAAGGCCCTTGTTCACGATGGTGCCTCCAAAACATTAAACGTGATAAATGTTAATTTGCGTCTAGTCGGTGGTAATGATTTGTCAATGTCCCAATAAAAGAGCGGGATTGTTGGGGGATATAGGAATGAATAGACCCACGTAATGGGCCCTCAAAACGCGTCTACCTCGCATGAATAGATCATATTAATGCAGGTCTAATGTTTTCAAAACAACCTCAATAGACACATTAATTGTGATTGATGATATAAGTGGAACGATTGTGATTTGAGATTGAGTTCTTTTCGTCTTCTGCCGGATCACCACGCTATATTATTTGAAACTTGAAGCTGTCAGATTTAAATCTAGTTTGTCTTGCTATTTTAATATTGAAACGTTATTTTTTTTCGAAAGAAGGTAGTTTGACTTCTTACCTCATCATTAATCATTCTTACAAACTCCAGTTCCCTTCCCACGAATCGAAAGCGCGACTGTTTTCTAAACTTCCTGTATTGTCAACCCCACAGTTTTATCCCCCCTTTTTTTTTGGGGGGGGGGTGGTAATATGTAACATGATCAATGATTCCCATGTCTGTGATGGTTTCAAAAAGATTTTCTTGAAGCTAGCATGACTTTACAAAATACTTCATGTACAATTATATGCAGTGGCAAAATGCAATTGGCATACTTCTTTCCCCGACGCATTAACATGCTTCTTTAAATGTCTCATGGATATCAGTTCCTAATATTATACGCGAATACATTTGTGTATATTGCACTTATAAATTTGTTTTGGATTCTATTACACTTGCATAGTAATGTCAATTCCAGATCCTGCAATTAAAATGACAAATGATTGGGAAATAATTTGGCTCGACTACAGCATATCAATCGTACAGTGGTTCGTAATTTTACGACTGCTAGATTAACTACCTTAACAAAATGTCGATTTGAGTGAATAAAGAGAATCAAACGAGCATAACATTGAAAATGTAATTAAAATTGAATGTAAAATAAGAAAATTATGACATCTTCGATTTTCGGTAAATTTCACGTAACAGCATGTGCACGGTTTTATGCAAAATACAGGCGATATAAAAATGATGAATCAAATTATTGATTTTTTTTAATTTAGAAAATTCAATTCTTTCCTTATCATTATGCAAAACATTGTATTTTTCCTCTGTAAGTACTTGGAATTGCCATTGTCTTTTGTGACAATCTAATCGAATCAACATCCTCCGTATTGTCCGCAAAAACCCAAAATCTAATTGACATTTATAAAATACAAACAAATAGAATTTTTTTTTTTTTTTTAGATTCAAATTTTTTTTTTCATTTTCAACAGAAAAAAGTTAAGTGGTCGAAAATAGTTACAATGATATTTGCAAAATAATAAAATTGATACAAACAATATGAATTGAGGTATGTACAATATATCATATTTTTTCCATAGGTAATTACAAAACAAAGTATATATGTGACATCATCGGCCCTCTCTTACTATTTATCACCAACGTTGGGCATATTATTGTTTAACAGTTTATTGAATATAAATTATTATAGTTTTCACCTGTCCATTTTAACTTTATCATTAAACAGAAATCAAAGGTATAAAATAATAAATGAAAACAACAACAGTATCTATTCATGATACACTGCAACGTGGTTCAATATTGTAATCATCATAGGCTTGATTATTATAAAGAGTGTTTAAATCCTTGGATAAGAAAGCGATTGTATCATTAAAAAAAAAATTGACCCTTTAAAAGACAAGTTCATCCCAAAATAAAGTTTGTTTGAATAAAAAGAGAAAAATCCAACAAGCATAACACTGAAAATTTCATCAAAATTGGATGTAAAATAAGAAAGGTATGACATCTAAAAGTTTCGTTTAATTTATCAAAACAGTTATATGCACATCCTGGTTGGTATGCAAATGAGGAGGACTGATGACGTCACCCACTCACTATTTCCTTTGTATTATATCATATGAAATATGAATGAAATGTTTTAATTTTCTTCTCATTGCCGTGTGAAACACAATTTTATTCCTCCTGAACATTTGGAATTACCATGATTTTCAATTTTATGGTTCAGTCAAGTTATTACTCATGGTAAAATTTGTAATTAAGTCAAACAATAAAAAACAAATAGTGAGACATCATCGAATCTCCCATTTGCATATCAATGAGTTGTGCATATAACTTTTTTTGTGAAAAGTAAGCAAAACTTTAAAATGACATAACTTTCTTTTTTACATCCGATTTTGGTGCAATTTTTAGCGTTAGGCTTGCTTGATTTTTCTCTATTGATTCAAATCCACATTTTTCTAGGGTGGACTTGACCTTAAAGCCATGAATACGTCATTTCTGATGTAGTTCATAAAACACTTTTTCAATTTTTTAAATATTCTATGCGAAAACAATCGCTCTCTTAAAAATGGGTCTGCACGTAAATGTATAAGCTCTTTCGGAGAGGGCGGATAGTCCTTTAATAAATGTAAAAAAAAAATCAACGAATTATTAAGAGGGAAAATGAATGAATAAAAAGCTTTTAACATCTGAAGGTCACACTAACTCGATCGACGATATAGTTCATAAAACACTTTAATTTCACCTTTTTAAATATTATATGCGAAGACATTCGCTCTCTTGAAAATGGATCTGCATGTATATGTATAAGCTCTTTCGGACAGGGCGGATAGTCCTTCAATAAATTTATGTAAGAAATCAAGTGGGAAAATAAGTGAATAAAAGTTTTTAACATCTGAAGGTCATACTAACTCGATCCAAGAATTCAGATGCTTTTACCTTCAATGTTTGTAAATCTCTCCTTTTTATTATGATTTTTTTTCTTTTCGTTTAAAACCCTTGCCTCGCGTCTGTGATCATTCTTTAAGCCCTTCCCTTAATAGCGGTAATAGGCCTGTCCCAGCCCCTCTCAAAAGCCGGACAAATACGCCTTTTGAAACGCCAGCCTTGGATGAAAGGGGATCGATTTCAAATTACTCTTCTTCCATTGTTAGACCCTCAAAGGGGTGCTTTCGATCCCTCTCTGACACGGCTGAGGAATCCCATCATCAACCGCTGATGATAATTGGTCTGAGGGCCTGAACAACTTTTCTTAAGCCGGACGTATTGTCGCTCCCTAGGGACACCTTCTTCTATATTGTTTGGTATCCGAAGTTAAGTGAAGGAGGTACAGTATTAAAAAAAGTATAACATTGCCTATCGAATTGAAGAGAATAACAAAGGAGAGAGAGGAGTAGAGAGGAAGAAAGAGAAAATATAGAGAGGGGAGAGGGGGAGGGAGGTGGAGAGAGAGGAGAGGGGAGAGAGAGAGGCAGAGAGAGGTAGAGAGAGAGAGAGTAGTAGCATGAATAGAGAACTAGAAAATAAAAGGAAGAGCAAGAAATTTAAATAAAGAAAGAGAAGAAGATGGTTGACAATGGAATGTTATTAGCAGTGATAAATTAAAAGAAAAAAAATCTTTTAAATGCTGTACATGATGGTAGGTTAAATCCACACACTCGTACTTTCCTCCGAAATCGTTTTGGAAAGTATCCATTTAAAGAAATTGGGGTTAACTTCATGGATTGATTAATTGATTGAATAATTAGAAACTGCAACCACACGGATAACTTGCTACGATATGCAAGAAAGAAAGAAGTTTGCTATCTGTTTACCAATAATGATTGCACGAATAAATACGAATGGTCATGACGCAAATATTTTGATGCATTTATTTTGACAGAGGGATTCATGCGTTATGCGGGTAAACAGGGTTAAACATTTGAATACGTAGGGCAAATTGAGAGCATACAAAAAGATATCCGAAGTACGATTAAATGTGTGTTAAAAAAGTATGATAATTACTTAAAACCCCGAAAAAAAAAAGCGATATGTGATGGATACATGTACGTTGGAACTAACATCCATAAGTCAAATAATTATATTCCCACCAAAGTCAACATGGCTGATTGAAGGTTGTTATAGGGCCAAATCAATATATTATTACCATCACCACCACCATCATCAGCGTCATCATCATCATTACTATTATCATTATATTACTATTATTTGGCTAATAAGTAAATGATATAGAACGGAGGGGCTTGCCATACTTCTTTGGGAGGCAAGCCCCTGTGACTTAACTTAGTTTCAATAGTATATATATATATATATATATGTGTGTGTGTGTATGTGTGTGTATGTATATATGAATATATATATATATATATATATGTATAATACTACTACTAATAATATTTATAATAATAATATATATTTAGAGGCGCTAAAAACAAAAAGTACCATAGCGCATACAATGTATGAAAATAACTTAACATTTCAATACTAACCACACTATTCAATATATATATATATATATATATATATATATATATATATATATATATATATGGATTTCTTTACAATATTCAAATAAAAGAGTTGCCAAAGCTGTTGTACATGTATAAATTTACACATTTATATATATATATATATATATATATATATATATGCAACTCTTTTTATTTAAATATTGTAAAGAAATGGATATATATATATATATATATAACTTACAACGAATGAGTGAAAAAGTTAAAATAAAATTAATACGTCTATCTATTCCTTTCTCTATTACTCCATGGTTTGACAACTTATCATGCATCCAGTTAATTTGTTTTTTTCTTGCTCTGATATTATATTAATCTCTTAAAATCTATAACTCCATTAAGGTTTAATTTACATGTATATTGTCCACCATGCGAGCGACTTTGTTGCTTCCTACCATGATTGTTATGTATACATGGTATACTTGTTCTCGGAATACATTTGCGCCATCTCTGGGCCTTACATTCCCACTATTGTCGCAAACTAAAAAGATAACTTTCGCTTGCAGTTTAATTTTATAACTCAAGTTAGCTTAAACCCTATGTTTAAGACCAAGTAAGGTACACGTATAACAATTTAACTGTAATAACTAAGAGTTAATTCAAAGCTATGCTCGTGTACAGTAAGACAAATAAACTTTAATAACTAAAAATTAAAATAAAACTATGTTGGAGAAGTGTAAAGTTAAACAACTTAACTTTAACATGTTTAATAACTTTAAGTTAAACTAAATTAGGTTTGAGACTGTTAAGTTAAACAGCTGATATGCAAAAACCTAAGTTACTTAAAGCTATGTAAAGTCAATGCAAAGTCAAAATAAAAGTCTCGTAGACTAATTGCTTTTTTAACCAAAGCTTGTTTTTACTTCACATATCGGCTGAAAGTACAAGATAACTCATTGTCATAAAACCGCAAGTGAAACTTAGTTTCGATCATGTGTGAAGGAAACTTATAATGTCAATTCGTCTTTGAGGGACTCAAGACCAATCTACCTTTACTCTACCAGATTTGTTTTTCCTTTGAAGAAGAAAAGTAATTTAACTCGATTAGCATGCCAGTATTATATGACTGATGAATCAATGCATTGTTCATTCGACCATCTTAATCCTATTCTTTGGGACTTACTCCAAATAGTTCCTTTAATCTTGCTCGCAGATGCGACGGAGTTGCATGCACTTTTCTCCTACAAACTTAAGATCAGTCTGTCGTCATGATGTCATCCGTCTATCCAATAAAATTAGGAAACTGCTATTGATAATAGATTAGCAGTGACTTAATCACCCACTGAAGCTAATAATTATGGGAAAATGGTTAGTTAATAGTCAATAATTGTACTTAGTTAATTATAAATACCCTTATGGGAATATGAACAACTTATAATAATAATTATAACAATAATAATAACAATGATAATAATAATAATAATGATAATACTAATGATAATAATGATAATAGAAATAATAATGATGATGATGGTAACAATGATAAGAAAAAGAAGAAGAAGAAGAAATATGATGATGATGATGATGATGATGATAATAATAATCATAATAATAATAACAATAATATACAACATGCAACATTTGTAAAGCGTTAATACAATGTTTCTAAGCGCTGCATACTATTACCTTGGCTTCAGCACGGCTACTCTTATCGGGCGCTCGAGCATTGGAGGAATTTCTTCCTACCGGGTACCCATTTACTACACCTCGGTGGAGAGTGGCAAATGTAGATTTGGCCAAAGAACACAAGTACCTCTAACTTTGTGAAAAAACGTCTTGTTTAAAAAATTAATCAGAGTCAACGATGGCCTTTTTACCGTTAATGGGAAGAGCAGGGACTGTGCCACTATGTGACGGATCCTATGTGTTTAATTAGGCAGAACAAATATCGATGGTCAGGGGTATTTTACCCTTCATTTGCTTCAAAAACGAAGTACCTTTAGTTGGACTACAGTAATCTATCGTAACGATTCTTTCATACAATGTTCTAAAGACAGCATTTATTAGTTTTAGCATCGGTGCCATTGTGCGATTGCTTTCTGAGACAGAGAGGGAGAAAGATTCTGAGACTAAGTAACAGTTTTCACAATTTCAGTGCTCGGTGACTCGCCCGATTGGCGCCGCACCTCCCACCTTTTTCAGATATTGTTCGCTGGGTTTGGCTCTTAATGTGCTTCAGTGGATACATCATATTTACGTCAAATCACATCATCTTCTTTTTCGCCAACTACCTGCAATTTTTCTGACCATTTTCCATTAGTAACAGTTTTAAAAGCTTAGGACTGTATGCTTCATCAGCCAAAATGCACGACATTCTTTCAATTAGCTAGGAATTTTCTTTCGAGAGGGTTTTACTTTTCATTAGTTTCCGCCCCACCAGAATGGTTTTCAGTAGGCCTAAATACATATCCGTCTACTCCTTTCTGATTGCCTGTTATTCTTATAATCCATATACCGTTTTAAATGAAAAAAGTATATGTGTGTGCTTTTCTCTACAACCATAATCCTTTTCGTTTATCACTTTTGCTATCGGGGGATACATTTATACGAATTTATACAGTTTTATGACTATGACGTACACTTCTTTCCCACCCGATCAGGTGCAAGAAATTTATTAGCGTTCAACACTGATAAAGAGTAGTGACAACTTGCTCAGTTGAACACTATGTCCTAAAGAGAGATCACACTTTCATAAAAAAGGGTTCCTAGAGGGTTCTATGCTTGTCCCTAAATGGTTCTTAAAGATAAATTCCAGTTTTGGTAACGATCTAAAAATGACTTTTTACAGAATCTAATATAATGACCACCCAAGTGTCTGTTTGTATGAATAAAAAATATGTGCCAAAGGATTCTGGAAGAAATTGTGTAATTGCTGAGAAATAAGCAAAATAAGCGCGGATTCGGTCACTTCCGTCGGGTCTTTATTTCAGCAATAATAATACACTGTCCCACGTGTGCCTATCTGTGTTGGTGATCTTCAGTGTGAACATTTTTTCAGCGTAGATTTCAAGATTTCACAAAGTTCAGTTTATGTAACTGTACCAGATCTAGATCCTCGATGATATACTGACAATTAAGCCTTGTTTTAGAGACTTTCTCATGAAATCAGTGTCTACTGCAAATACTGGAATTTCTCTTTAATTGCCTTTAAACATCCACTTTGGAGCTTTTAGGGCCTTTATACATACTTTTTGCGCAAAGAACCTTTTTGGCAACCCTTTTTCTCAAGGGATCAAATTACTGGACCAAAGGATTCCAATTCGCACTTTTTTCCCCCAAGAGTACAGAACCTCAATCTCAGTGGTAACCATGGTAACCCATTAAGGCATAATGTGTTTGTATGTTTGTAGTGCGTGTGTTTGGGGTCTTCGAGATGAATGTCAATCACTTATGGCCATTTGCGTCAGGGATCGAAATAAAAAGCCTTACCCATCATCGTGAGCATTGAATTGTTATCTGGATTTCGAACCCTAGACTGTCATGAGTCTATTTACGTGGGCTTAGACCATGCAGTGGGACACGCAGCTCCACCTCCCTCTTCTAGAGATATTACCTCTAAAAAGGCATTCGAATCCCACCATGACCTAGCGTCCTTTGGCAAGGCGTCAATCCACAATTTGCCACTCTCCACCCAGGTGCTAAATGGGTACCCGGTAGGATGCAAAAGCCTATGTAGTATGCCTAGCAATTGAGTCTTGGAACCCGTGTTGGAATGCTCCCCAGGGAGTGGAGAAGGTGCATACGTTGTATGCGGGCATGCAAGGATCCGATGACCGGGGTAATAATATATCTGTAAAGCGCTTAGAGACGTCGTTCCGATGTGTTAAACGCTTTATAAATGCGGATTATTATTATTGATATTATTATTAAACTAAGCCTGTAAGCGGTATGGCCGTCGCAGTGAGTAGGAAGTTTTCGCTCCACGACGCCGCGTTTACCAATTTTCTACAAAGACCGCCCAGCTGTTCTTTGTCATTTGACGGGCATTTTCGATACAATTACTGTGTTCTTGAATCCGTCGTGGGCTGCGGAGCGAAAATTTCTTAGTGATATTTCTGAGAGAAAGTTTTTTAATAATGCTAATAGTTCAGATAAATGCCAATTGTGGTAACAACTGGCAATATAATGACCACCCAAATGCCTGTTTGTATGAATAAAATATATGTGCCAAAGAATTCTGGAAGAAATTGTGTAATTGCTGAGAAATAAGCAAAATAAGCGCGGGTTTGGGCACTTCCGTCGGGTCTTTATTCCAGCAATAATAATATACACTGTCCCACGTGTGCCTATCTGTGTTGGCGATCTTCAGTGTGATCGTTTTTTAGCTTAGATTTTACGATTTCACAAATGATCCACGATGATATAGTAATACTTAATCTTGGTTTGACAGACTTTCTCATGAAATCAGTGTTTTACTGCAACTACTTTCATTTAGCATTAACATGCCATCACAGAAAATAATCTAATCAGTTGTTGAATGAATGTTGTGAAATAATGGATTTTTGTTTTTGCTGGAAAAGGGAACACAGAACGCAGCACATCGCCAACAAAACTATAAGCACAAGCTAGCAGGTGGTTAATTGTTGCTTGGAAATAATGATAATAATGATATTTGAAATTTATATCTATATCATTATATTGTTATATTTGAAATTTATATTTATATTAAAAGAAGTCCTTTGACTACAAAATGGTACTTTACTTTTGATTTTTTAAAATAAAATGACATATGAACGTTCGATGGTAATTTTTGTTGAATTCTGTGAGAATTTCTTTCATGATATTGACCACAACAGGAATTTATCTTTCATTTCCAGTATCAAGTACCTCAAAGAGGGCTATTACAGTCATAAGTCCTCTGGTTCCTAACATCTAAAGTTAAACCTGGTTCCTAACCTCTAAAGTTTCTTACCTTTAAAGCTTCCGTTCTTACCAGTCAGGTATTGGCGACATATTGTGATTGACGAGGAAGAAATGTAATTCTGCAGGATTACCACATGATACAAACTACATGAATATATCAATTAATTCGCGAATCAATCATGATTAAAGAAATGTTTGATTTTTTTCTACCAGGTTTTTTTAAAGAAAAAAAATCAATAAAGGTAATTTGCAGAGACATTGGTTGATCTATTGCTCAGTGCGTCCCTGGCTTCAATTCGTTTGAGCAGTCCGCAAGGTAAACGGAGCGATGCCAATATTTGGCGCCGAGGTGCCGTGCCGGCTTTTGTTCCCCGAATCCCTCATATAACTGCCCCTTGAAAGGATCGTTCGGGATGGTTGATTTTGGTCGAATAATTTATCTTTCTCCCCCTTCTGGGTTTCTCAACGTGCCTGGAAAGGACACGAGAGAAAGAGCGATCGACAGATCTATTAGGTTTGGATTCGGGAAACAACAGAACTTGAAGATGAGCATGCACAAACTCAATAGGAGTCACAACAGATGATTATCAGTCGACACAAAAGAAAATGTCAGGAGGGGCAGCTATTACGAGAGATTTATTAGGGTGCTAATTTACCGGGGCTCTGACTTGAATGGAAACCAGTCTGGTAGACTATTGAAGCACTCCAGAGTATTATCACGAGTTCATTGGATTGAGACACATACCGTAATTGGGCACCAGCCTTTAATTACCGGCACCAAGGTTATATCGACCGTATACACGGAGGAATGGACCGGGTGTGTGTGCGAGGGTGAGTGGGTGTGTAGTATAAGAGTGTGTGTGTGTGTGTGGGAGTGAGTGGGTGCGCATATATGTGTAGAAGAGAGAGTGAAAGTTAACGTGGGTGTGTTTGTGCGTGTGTGCAAGAGAGATTATAGTGTGTGCGTGTGTATGAGAATGGAGCATAACGCGCACGTGTGTGTACAGTAGGTGAGTGTGACCTATTTCTGGGGAAATTTTCCTACATTTTACCCATCAACCGAGGACGTTCCGGGTCCAGAAAACCATGTCAATGAATTCATCTTTTCATTTCAAACCGTTTCATACGGTAAACTCGTAATTCATGTAATTTGTGAAAAAAGTTCCCGTTTGGATAGTTAAACTGTGTGTAGTTAAACTGTGTGTAGGCGATAGGAAGAGTCCCCGGTTAGCCAACTTGCCGCACCTATGTCCGAAAATGAATCGGTTAGTGGATTAAATTAAACTTTTTGAGTATATGAGACCGAAACCAACATTAACATTTTTGCGACTGATGATAGCCGAGTCCCCAATTAAAAAATTACAAGACTGTTTGGATGTCTGCATTTGTGTTAAGAATCAGCGAGTGTTCGGGCGTGTGCGAGTATACACTAAAAAAGCAATTAAGACTAGTGACATACTTTACTGTCAACTGTGGTAATTTAAAGTTTGCATATTTATTCATTGCATTACCTTCACTTATCTATCTATCGAATTAAATTCTTTATTTCATTTCCAATTCAAACATATTACAAAGTAATAAAAATCGGATTCAAATTAGCAGATTGCCATTTTGAAATGGAAATTATTGTTCATTAAGTTATTCATTCATATGAGTGGTGGGTATACACACACACACACACGCATGCACACCCTCACCCCACATATATATACATGCATATATATATATATATATATATATATATATATATGCCGAAGCAGACTATGTATATATACATATTATATATATATATTATATACGCATACATATATTAGTGCGTAATGGGTGAAAAGTGATAACTTAGGCCTCTCTATCTTGTCAGATCACTTTTGAAATTTGTACCGAAAACGTGCTTGAGCATATTTGTATTCAAGACTCGGCCATGCCACTTTGTAAAATGATGGATATGTACCTTTGTCGTTGTAATAGTTATAATAATTAAATGAAGAAAAGTTCCTTTTTATGCGAGGAAATGAATAAATATACCCCTTGGATATTGTAATCCAAGTTCAAACCGGTTAGAAGCGACTGCGGTCAATTAAGGAATTTGATAAGGTAAAAATCGACTTCAAAATACAAAAGTAATGGCATCTTTTTCTAGAGGCTACTTAAACGCCCATGGCAACTCATAACAATGAATTATAATGATGAGAAAGGGGACAGAATAATGGAAGAAAAGTGCAATCAAAATTGGCATCATTCATACAGGACTTTAATTGGCGATTAAATGAAAATGATGGTAAGAAAATCGTTTGAGCTGGAAACTAGGAATATGCTGATAATACCAGGCACCTTAGTATTCTAATCGTTTGATTCGATCGGGATGCCAGCGCGCCTTTTTATTAAAAAAAATTATTCCGTATCAAATGCCTGTAACTAACAGCTGAAAAAAAGAAGAAAGAAATGTATACATGTAAATATGATGTGCATTATTATTGTGGGCATCATCATAGTTTTGGTTGTTATATTGCTTCTCAGGTTTTTTTTAGCTTACAAAAAAGAATAACACAAATAGCAATAATTAATGCCAATTTCATTTGAATTCTTATCACGTCCATGACTTTAGAAGAAAAAAAAAAATCAATTTTAATTTCATGGCCCAACACTCTGATGAAATTGATAAGATGACGATACAATCATCGTCATTATGGTGATGATTATTTTTCCCAATGAGGAATCCGTTACCCAATTACCCGAATTCCACAGGCCATCACCTCCCACAAAGCAGATGATGCATTTTGATAACGCAGTTGATGTACCTCCTAATTTTTTTTTTAGGTTTGGTATGGTTTGACGTAACAATCAATTGATAGAGCTTATCTAGAATATCTGTTATTACAGTGATTTTACGAGCAATAGTCAAATAAATATCCAAATCTTTTTACTCAATCAGAGGTTAATTAAACAGCAAGGCTTAAAAATGCCAGCCATCTGCCCATGCAATCAGTTAGTGACGCACAAACACAGACATATGTATATATAAATATATATACACACACACACACACACCCTTACACCCTCACCCTCCCTTACACACACACACACACACATATATATATATATATATATATATATATATATATATATATATATACATATATATAAACAAAAGAAGACTTTATATATATATATATATATTTATGCAGTCATGCAATCAGTTAGTGACGCACATACACACACACATATGTATATATAAATATATATACACACACACACACACACCCTTACACCCTCACCCTCCCTTACACACACACACACACACATATATATATATATATATATATATATATATATATATATATATATACATATATATAAACAAAAGAAGACTTTATATATATATATATATATTTATGCAGTCATGCAATCAGTTAGTGACGCACATACACACACACATATGCATATATAGATATATACACACACACATACACACACTCACATATATAAATATTAGTGCGCATTAAATTTTCGCTATTAACTACGGGTATAGAACAGTTTCCTTTATCATTTTAATCGTCAAAACAGAACATTAAAGGATATAAATATTCAAGAAACGGCTCTCTAGTGTTAAAATACTCAAGGTCATTTTCACATATCCCGAAGTACAAATTACACATGTATTGTCAGTCATTACAAATGGTAAACATTCATGATGATGGAAAAACGCACGCATGGGCTATCAAATAAATGTCATTTATTGTGATCAAATTAAAACATAATCATTCCAATGCACAACAACTGAAGGCCACATATCTTACATGTTCAAAATAATATTAAATTCTTGTATCTAATTATCCTTATGTTCATGAAAGATATTGCTCAAATTAAAATCATAGGATTATTAATACATAGGCATACAGGGTTAATGGTAATTCATCTCAAAATTTTGATTATCTCGGGGAAATAGAATGTGTAACTTTAATGAATCGAGACTACTTCATTAAGAAATCTTTTGATTTTGTTATGATAAAGCAATATGTCTGCAAATTATAATGATTATATTACTCATTACTCTAACTAAGGCTTAATAATCATATGCTGCAGAAAGAATGATGTTAATTCCATTCATGAAACAACCATACAGTACACATAATGCATACAAATTGTCTTCGAAATAAATATTCTCCAATTTTATGATTATCATCATTATAAACATTACAAATTTTTTTAACCAAATCCAATCATTTATATTGATATTGTGTAAATTCCCCCTACTATAGTATATGCAATGGTCCAAAAAGGTCCTCAGATACAGCGCGAAATTTCTCACGTTTCGCCTGCCTATATAACTTCCATCTCCTGCCCATTGACTCGAGACAATAGTTATGATCTTAATGTCTTACAAACCAGTCGATTAGTGACGTAGTCAACCGTGAAAATATATTTGCACTGAATGTCAAGGTGTGTGATTTAGAGTGCCATCTGTAATAATTGATTTTTGCACAGGGGTCGTTCACATTTGTCTCCAAATTTCAGATTTCACCCGTGTACCAAATATCCATAGGTACGATACTAGAAATAGTAATTTTGATTTTGTATTACCAAAACATGAAGGTCGTATGGGGAACACTTTTTATTTTAATGGCATCCAATTTTGGAATGCTCTTCCTCATCAAGTTAAAGGTGGTAAAAAAAATCCTCACTTTGAGAGTGCATTAAAGAAGCACCTAAAACTGGAATCTACTCGAGAACATTATTACCAGTAAAAGGAAATATTTTCTAGTATTGTAAATAATGTAGGGTATATTACAATATAATCTTGTTTCATTTGAGGTAGATAATTGTTTGCTTCAGGTTTTTGCAATTTATTTCATTGGTGGATATGTCTTTTTTATCATGTTCTAATACTTGTCGTAGTTTATACATTTTGTTGTTACAATATATTAATGTTTTATACTATCAATAAGAACCCATTGGAAATAAGCCTTTCGGCTTTCATGGATTATCCTGTCAAGGTATTCTTTAAATCTATTGTATCTCATATTACCTGTGATGTTCTTGACGAATAAAATCAATCAATTAATCGATCGATCGACCAACCAATCAATCAATCAATCAATCCAAGTCGAGATCCGTATCGAGAAGTTTAGATAAGTAGCACTGGCACGCTCGCAAAGAAGCAGGTTTACTTGTGCTTCCAAAGCAAACTTAAAAATATAAAATTGGTGAAATATGAAATTGGCTCAAATTGCGAAACAAGACAATATTCTATTCCAAAATAAAAAGTAATTAAACTTGTATAATGATCCCTATTTCTATTTGGTTTCTTTTTGCCCAAAATAGTTACACATGTGAACACCTCCATTTGGTCCACTCCAGATTTTGTTACTTTTATCATTTTTAGATAAAGGGTATTGAAAAGAGTGCGTGGGTGTAGAAGAATAGGCTATTAAAGAAAGGAATTCTATAATTAAATAAATAAGAGTAAAATGATTGTATCTCGATTTTCGCCAAATATTTGATGAAATCTTAGGTTGTTAAAGCTATACAAATATTTCTCATAGATCAATATTTCTTTTTACTATTTGCACCATTAACGCAGAAGTATTGATGCAGATATCATAGATATGACGATATATATCGACAAAATTTACACAAACACACATAAATATTATCCAGGACCAATCTTTATATATAAAAGATGAGATTTAAATTTCGAAAGCATTAGAAATATCGATTGAAACTGTTTAACCCAATTGCGATATGTATTTTTATGATAAGGGAGAGGAACAGAAATAGGGGTAGAGGGGAATATATTAGGGGCGATGAAACACATATGTTTAAATTATATATATATATACATATATATATATATATATATATATTCATTTCTTTCACAACTTATTTAATTAAATGGGATGCCGGTGCTCTTCTACATGTAATTTCTCACATTTATGAATATATAGATATATGAGGGTGTGTATGCGTGTGCTAGCGCGTTTGCGAGAAAGAGAGAGAGAGAGAGAGAGGGGGGGGGGGGGGGTACAGAAAGAATGCAGGGAATAGGGAAAGGGAGGAGAGAAGTGAAGAGAAGATAAACAGAAAAAAAATAAGAGATAAAAATGCGAAATTAAGAAAGGGAAAGAAAGGCAGAAAGGCAATTAGACAATTTCAAAGAAATGATAATTCAATTCACTATGTCATCATCTAAGGTAGATAACACTCCGTTACGCGTTACGATTATGACGTACACAATACGTCTTTCTATAAACATACTGCCCAAGTCAAGGTTATATACAAGGTGTCTTTTTGGGTTGGGGGAAGAGAGGGGGGATGGTAATGGACATGGTTTCTTGTAAATCACTTCTACCGTGACAAGCCAGAAAAAACGATGTCAAACTTCTATCTCTTGAAAGAATTAGGGTCCCGACATTTGTATTTAAGTTAAATTTATGTAAAATTTATAATGAAGTGTAACTCAGATTAACTGTTAAGCTTAAGAGATTAAGAAAGTGATGGCAATGGAGGAGATCGTAAATGGTAAAATATTTCTGCTGTGACAAACGACTAAGATCTGAAGTGTTTGATCAGTGGTATAGTAATTTTTTTTTCATAAGTCATGAAAGAGCTCTGATTGGGACTATAGGGTCATGGAAATTTTATCATAAAAATATAAGTCTTAAAAACCTTGGAAAATCTCTAGCCTGTTATCAAAACGTCGTTCTCGGGAAAGTACGTTTCAGAAATGATACAGATATTCATTACCAATTACATAAAGTACAATGTCATAGCGAGATCTTAAAAAGGGCGCAACGACTGAATAAAACAGGTCATGCAGATTTCTGCATTTCATACCGAGCATATATTCATAAAGGATAATAATATCTAAAGAACGCAAGGTTGACGGATTATTATTGATTTTTCCTTGAGTACACAGTGTTGAAATTATCTTTATCATCACAAAGTCATTAATTTGTTTGTCGATTCGCTTTATATATTTCCATAACCTTCACACGATCTGATCAATATCCACAGAAGTATTGACTGTGAAATACGTGTTTACGATATAAGTGGCTTTGAGAATGAACAAACATCGGCTTTTTGGTAAAAAAAAAACGTGTGGACATATTCTTGTAGAGTTATTTGCTTTAAAATTAGTGCCTATTGTTGCCGACGATCAAAACTATATTTAACACATTTCGCCCGAGTGCGCGATGACAATGTAAAATTACCGAGCATGATATTGCCTAGTGTCATTTGTCAGATGAGTGCGATGCCTCGCTGTGATAAATTGACTCATTGCTTCGGCGCCGCGGCGGAGTCGGGGATCATTCACTCGGAAAGTAATTGAATGGTACTAATTTCTGGCCTCGTTTTTGCGCCATTGTTGCACCTTTTGTGCAAAAAGTCGATGTCGCTCTTTTTATGGTGGTTACCTTTGTTTGCCGTTTTGATTTCTGCTAATAACAATAGGGGGAAATAGAGAGAAGGGCGCAGACATGAAATGAATCCCGCAAATTATCGCGGCTTTGTTCTGCTAAAAGAGAAGATGTCCCGATGTGGTTAACGATATGGTATGGGATGAAAATGAGTAATGATTGTTGGTATTATTTCTGGTAATCTTCGATGTCTTATCAGGTATCTCTGCCCTAAATGTGATATTGATTATTAAATTTATGTTCACTTGCCTTCAATGGGTGTCTTATTGTAGCGATAATCCAATTATTTGCGCGCAGATAAGATGGGAGTCTACCAGATTTGGGGCTTGTGAACTATTATCCTCACACTACGACTGGGAGGCATATTACACCGGAAAGGCAGAAACAATTCTATAATTTTGATTTTTACTTCATGAGATGGAGGAGGGAGATAAAACCAGCTTTCCTCGTGTAAAATTATGCATCTTTTAAACTTACGGGGAATTGTGGATCGAAATATGGACGATGACCTAGATACTTGACTGACGTAGACATCACCCTTATGCTTTTTGTAGTAATGTGTATTTTTATTGCCGATGTAACTATGACTGAATCTGTTTATGATGATAAAGTGATAGTAGCTGAATATAAACTACAATCTTCCAAGTAATACCAATCTTCTCCTTGGTCAAAAACAGTTTATTTTCAACCAATATACATATATAAAGCTTGTATCCTCCAGTTTTGGGTTTACGACAATAATAGACAATATTAATATGCATAGACAATTTTAGAGGTTTTCTATTATATATATATATATTATTTACAATGCGTTGGTCATCATAATCAAGCAATATTTATTTTCAAAATGTTTTTTGTTTCACATCGGAATAATATTTCACCGAAATATGAACTGGTAGGCCTATAGTGTTTTCGTTGTCTGAGAAATCTGTTTTCTGAATTTGATGAGCATCTCAAATCAAACCGGTTCTGGGAATCGAGACCCCCCCCCCTGATGCACACATTTCGAAATAGGCCTACGTGAACTTGAATAATTTGTAAAAAGCGGGCAGTGAAAAGTCACTCCACCTCAACGAAGCATTCTCAATGATTCCGTGCGGGTTACAATCTTTTTCTAAAAACAAGAAAAGACTTTCATCCCCTCAATTTGAAAGAAAAATTTGAATGCCTGCCCCCTCCACACCCCCCCCCCCTCCCGTCCCAAACACGCCACCCCATCATATCCCATCCTCTCCGAACGATCGTGGCAGGAGCGAGACGCTTAAAATAGGAAAAACGGGAAAATAACGAGCCACAATTTGCTCTCTTCCAGACACGGCGTCTCACCTACCAGCATTCACCGGCACCACAGCGATGACTTGACCAGCTGCTACGCCAGACAACTCGGGGGAGATTAACTCGCAGAGATGGAGGTTTATGGTCTCTGCTCCTGGCAGGTTTTATATTTGGCAACATGACTCAAAAGGGAATTGATATCGTCGAGAGCGAAGAGGGGGAAGATGGGAAGGGGGTGGGGTGGGTGGGATAGGGGTAAGAGAGAGTTAAGAAGTTGTCAGTCACTCTTTTCGATCATTTCCTTTTGGACATGTCAATGGCGATATAGGAATTCTCTCACCTTTAGATATGTGCGAAGTGTTAATGGCGGAGATGAGAAAGGAACAGTATGTCAACAACTCCAAAACTATTGAACACATTTAACATGATAATAAAAAGGTAAAACTTTTATTTTCAAGGGATTAAAATAACGAAGCCTTTTAGTTTTGACCAAAAGGGATTTGTAACCATTTGAAAACTGATTTATTAAACCCAGGTCCGATTTCTTACTTTAGGTGTAACATGGATGAAAATAATCACTTTGATGTAATGTATAATCGAAATAATGACGTGAGAAATTACATGTGTTCTTAAAATCAATTAAAGGTCTTCCAATTCATTTAATCATCAAAATATAATTTTTGTGTGAGGGAAAGTATAGTCATCTTTGTAAAACTAGTTTTGAACTCTATTTTCATAATGAAAACGTAAGAGAAAAACAAAGAAAGAGGGGTGGGGCAGAGTGACTGAGAAAAGGGGACTGGAGAAGAGAGAGAATCGGATAGAATGGACTAATGTTAGGCAAAGGTAAAACGTTTGAATGAAGAGGGAGAGGGGGAGAAAGAGGACCCTTGAACTCTGAATGAGGGGTAGGAGAGAGATAGAGAAGGGTGGGGTAGAGAGAAAGGAGAGAGAAGAAGGGGGAAGGGTAGGGTATGTCTTGACGGTGCAGCTGATAGTTGTCTTCAGATAGCGGCCATGGACACAAGCCTGGCGAGCTCGGAGCGGCTGTCATTATCCATCTCATGCCTCTGTTACAACTGGTTCCTGACATCAACGACCATCAAACTGAGAGGGGTGAGCACTCACCGACATGCGAACAGTGGCGTAGCTCGCGGCATGCCAAACAGTGGGGGCGCATGTGCGTAAGGAGGGGGGGGGGGAGGGTCTCGGTTTTAGGTTTTAATAATATTATAATAGCTGGATTTATATAGTGCTTTTTGACTGAGGATACAAAGCACTGCTATTATTACCCCAGCTTTCGCTCGAGCTACCACACCGGCGCTCAGTGCATTCAAGGAATTAATCTTAATTGCAGGGGTATACCCATTCACCTCACCTGGGTCGAGTGCAGCACATTTGCTGCTTAAGGAAAACTCGTCATGGCTAGGAATCGAACCCACGACCCTCTGCTTAAAAGGCGAGAGTCAGGACCACTAGACGACGTTTCGCCCACATCTTCTTTATTTATAAATACAGTTATTATGATTATAAAGATCGTCATTACACTTTCATAAAAAATGAAAGAGCGTGTTTTACGTTGTTCTTGACCTCCTCTCATTAATCCGTACCACTCCAGAAATCTCTTCTGCTCTATAATTTATTTCCATACATGCCGTAAGTCGTTCACTCCATCGCTCTGTATTTCCTTTCAATATTCTACTTTCTTTCTTTTTCTGCTTTACAGAGTGGAGTGGCTATGTTGAGGTGTAAATTCTATCCAAAGCCATGCATGTTCGATTTAACCCTAACATTTATCATGTTTGAACGATTAAACTATGGGTCAAATCTTGCCCACAAATTTCGTCTATACCTGTATGATAAACTGTTAATATCCCTTGTTTGGTATAAGAACCGAACACAAAAGGGGGCACAATCGTCAGCTTATTATTATGTTGAGTGATGTAGTTTATTTAACGATTTAAAAGAAAAAAAATTGTGAGTTGAATATTTCTTATTTTACCATCGATCACACAACTGACAAGACCGTCCCCGCGCACTCCCCTAGCTTGCGACAACTGGCTATACGTTTAAGAGTAGAAGCGGCGCTTTGAGAGCTCTATAACGAGAAATTTATTGGTATTGGTCGTTAAATTGTTTAGGGACGACGAATTTATCCCTTTCTAATGGTCCTCCAGTCTTTATTTCCTTAGACACGGGGAAAGTAAAACGTGGCGACTTCACCAATTACTGTTCAATGATTCCACCATACTAAGTGCGTGGGATGACGAGACGAGACTAGTCCGATTTCCTTAAAGAATATAAATATTTCCAGCCCGGAGTTCCCTTTTAAGAGAAGCAGAAACAGTGGAAACGTTAGGAGAGGGGGTGCCCCCGAATTATTTCAGAAAATTGATAGACCAAACATTATGGAGTGTAATCATGGTCATTGTACCCGGAAAAGCATGCATGAAAAGGGTAAAATGAAAAGGAAGAGGCAAAATACTTGTAATTCCTTTATCAACAAGCCTACTTTCTTTTCATTGAACTAAACTTCAAATACCCCCCCCCCCGCCAAAGTCCATTATCAATGTTTAACACATGGGGTGAAACATTTAATAAATGCCTGAATATTCCCATTTCATGCAGGAAAATCATGGCAACGTTGAAATTTACCATTTTATTTTAACAAAAAGGAATAGAAGTTGGGAGCACATATCTCCTCGAGTTGTCAAGAAATGCAGAAATGCATTCTATTAACTGATTAAGTCATGAAAATCTCCCCATTTTTTAAAACGAAAATTAGAACGACATATAGGCATTTACAGAACGGGTACTCGTTTTTTTTTTAAGAACACCCCGCAGTTCGGCTGCCCTACCACTCATGAAGGCCCCAATTCTCTTTTAAATATAAACAAAAACTGAAGCGGTAAATAAACATAATTAAGCAATATATGCAACTGTTATACATTGTATTGGAATTACTTGAGTTAGTGATTAAAGTAATTGGGTCTTTAATAGGCATTTAATTTGAGCGATTATTACAGTTATATGTCAATTAGGAGCCTGCTGGTTATGGCAAATGCCTGTTTTATCACAGAGGCTGCTCTCCAAGTGAGTCTTTTCTCTGTGACAAGAACAAGACTGGTATACTTTCATTGCGTTTAGAGATGAATTGAAATTGTGGTAGCGATCACAAAAGAGCAGAATTCAACAAAACGACAAATAAGTGTTTGTACGAATCAGATTTTGGTAGAGAATTAGCAAGGTGCATTCTCAGCAAATACGAACAAGCTATTCTGCTATAGTATTTCCCAAGCATATGCTTTTAATCCATTAAAGATTAAGAAAGTTATTAGACTGTTAAGTTTTGGATTTGTGACGTCATAAACGAGCAGCTGCCCCATATGTCATGTTATATTAAATGCATAAATTTCGATATTTTGTATTGGTTCGTTATGACTTATTTTTGTTTTCTTGTTAGGAACGGGTGTGAAATGATTTGTCTATTGATATATTGAAAGTACAGTAAAAAAATATATTTTTCAATTTTCTGAGAAAATGATATTTTTACCATGATATATAAAGGGGAGCTGCTCACATATGACGTCACAAATCAAATACTTAAAATCATAATAACTTTTTCATTCTTTGATAGATTTTTCTCACTAACCTACGGCAATATTTTTAATTTTTTTTTCTGCTTTTTTTACAATAAACTTTTAGTCAGGGTGAAGTTGCCCTTTAAGTTCGGTTAAGCAAAGTTTATTTTCATATTCTGTGGGAGATTGATGATCAACATAAATCAAATGTTAAATTAAATAGAATATAATCGAATCGCCCTAAGCATTGCAACACAATTTTGTACAAATAATGCAATTTTTTTCAAATATAAAATTCAAAAAGTTAGAATTGAGTATTTTTTTTATTTACCACGATCAAGCTGAAAGTTATCTAGGAACCTGAAAATGCCAAGGTGGCGCTCGATATAACTTAAGAAAATTTGTCTGCAAACATCATAAGATGTTTGGCGAAATCTTTGACCCCCCTCATACACACACACACACCCCTACACACATAATTCCTACTCAGGGTCAACGGCTAAATGTCACACCATTGTCGAGTCATTTGCTTACAAAGTATCATAATTGTAAACAAGGCCTAATGAAATCGTCAATATCAGAGCGTGAACGTGCTCGGACGGTCACCGCTCACTGCAATATCGAACGATACCTATCCAAGCAGGTATCGCTTTAATTGCTAATTCAAAGGACTGAAGCTAGCCGAACAATTGAAGTTATCTATTACGAGCCGAAACGACATCGATCCCCTCAATGGCATTGAAATATTATTCCGTCAAAAGGGGGTATCTTCACGGTTGCTTTATTTCCTCTAATCCGATAATTAGCAAACCCCTTATTATCGCGACCAGGGGTCCTCAATTGTAGAAAAAAAACAAGGGTCTAGAATTGTATTCCGCGGAGAGCCAGTGTAGTGTTCAGTGGATAGGTCTGCGGACAATGTTAAGTGCCAGTCGACAGCGTGGTGTGTGTGGGAGAAAAAGGGAATTTTGTATACCGAATCTTGTTCGGGTAAAAAGCATCCCTGTACACAAATAAAAAAATAAGTGGCATCAATAGAAGATGAAGAATCAGAAAAAGAATGGATCATGAGACTTACACCCCCCCTCCTCCTCCCCGCGAATAAGGTTACTCGTAAGGCTGATACAAACATGAATATATCATATTTCATAAAAGAAATAGTGAGTGGATGATGTCATCAGTCTCCTCATTTGCATTTCAACCATGATGTTCCTAAAGAATGTTTTGTGAAATTAAGCGTAACTTTACATCCGATTTTGATGAAAGTGTTATGCTTGTTGGATTTTTCTCTTTTTATTCAAATCAAATTTTCGTTGGCTGGATTCGTTCTTTAAACATCTACACACAACCACACACCCACACGCACACATCCTCACACACATAAATCAACATGCACAAAACCCGCACAAACATCCTCATATATCAATGAAAAAAAAGCGAATCAACAACATCAATTCCATCATATTACGCATTGGCCAATCAATGTACAACACTCGGTCATCATCACATATCCCTCTTCACATCCCCCGAACATTTAAATCAGTAGGTGATATGTCATTTTCTGTGTTTGCCCCAAAATATTAGAATAGATTACCCCATAAACTTAGACAATGTTCTTCTATTGATGTGTTTAAGAAGATGCTTAAATCTCATTTGTTTTAATATGTTGCAAGTAGTTTTTCATTTTGTGTAGTTTTGTTTTAAGTTTTCACCGATTGTATTTGTTTTGTCATTTGTACAGCGCTTTGTAACTTTTGAAAAAGCGCTTAATAAGAAGTAATTATTATTATTATTTATTATTGGCGCACTTTGAAAATAGTTGGGCAAAAAATGCCAAACTTTTAACCAACCCTGGGGAACATACTGACGCAATTATTGGTTAAAATCTGCAAAAATTGGGTAATAAAAATTACTAATTGGGTAATAAATTTGCTCAATTTGATAATAACTGCCCAGTATATATATATATTTTACCAACATATTATTACTTAACAAAGTGGACAGTATGTTGCCCAACATTTTAAGTGTGTGTTTGTTATTGAAAAGTAATAACCGATCAAAGTCACAAGGTATTTAACCTTTCCAAGTTCTTCTCCATTTGATCCCGACGTGGTGCCGTAAAACCAATGTGACCTCTCGGGAGACTTGTTTGAGGGTTTAAGAACATTAAGAACTGGATGGAAGGATAGGAAAATGATGAGATTAATTTCCTCGTTTGTTAGGCACAGCGTGAAATGCGGCCAAGATCAAAGGCTGTTTTGGAGGAAAAGGAAAATATTTATTTCCCATACGAAACTGAAGAATGTTCTTGTTTTATCTTAACGGTTACCTCTGGATGAATGGCTTTAGAAAATGCAACGTTCACATAAAGCCAAACAAGTTTAAACGTCTACGTTTGTAATTATTGCAACGTTAAGTTTGAACAATGTAAAGGTTCAATGAAGAAGTATGATACAAAAACCCTCACTATTTACAAACCTCATATGGACAATTTTTGAACTGGGATCACACAAAAAAAATAATCCAGTCATAGATTAACATGATTGATTGAAAGCCTAGCGAATAAAACTGGTGACATTAGGTATCCCTGATGACCTATCGTCTTTTTGTCTTTGATTCTGAACATGAAAGTCAAGATCAACTTATGGAGACATCTAACAAAAGTAAAGATAGAAAAAAGAAAACGAAAAAAAAGTAGTAGTAGTAGCAGTAGAAGTAGAAGAAGAGAGAGAACAGGAAAATAAAAAGAACAATAGGAACTTCAAGAATAATGACGATAATGATAAAATAATACTAATGATAATAAATGATAATAGTAGTGATGATGAGTATTCATAACAACGTCAACAATAATGATGATGATAATAATAATAATATATGATAATAATGATGATAAGAAGAGGAAGAAGAAGATGATGAAGGCGAAGAAAGAGAAGACGAAGTATATATCTAAAGATAATGGTGGTATCGATGGTGATATGACGAGAATAATATAGCCTACCAAAGTATAAAATAGTTTAACTATAAGAAAAAGTTAAAAATGAGTTAGAACAAAAATGGAAACACAAGAGACATATGTCCTGCTCAATAAAAGCAGAGGGAAAATCATTCTAAATGAATTGTACGGTGTCCTTAGAGTGCAAAATTGCTGACAAATGGCATCATCAAACATTAAGGAGGTAGTGTGCTCCTTTTCACATGAACATATGTGTGCTCAACGGGAAAGTCAAGGCCAATTTAGAAGGCAAAGTCCTAGATCGCTTTGTCAGATGTGTTGGGCTTAATAGAAGACGCATGGAAATGGCATTTCAATAAAAGAATACCTCCGCTATCGAGTAATCAAATTTTGTCGTTCTAAAACAATTTAGTTTAAATCATGAACATGCTCCTCTCTTTAAAAAGTTATTAGGAGTGTGAGGGACTCGGATGGTATCTGGGTTTAATAGAAAAGTCGTAAACGGCATGTATAAATTTACAAAGCTGAAGGATAATGAACTTTTCAAAAGAAATGAACTATAGCATTTCAGAAAATGTTTAATGAGAGAACACGTTCAACGTGTTCAAGTGGCATATATACAAATGTAAATTCCGGGGGTATAAGAAAAGAGGCAAATCGAATCTACAATTTGTCTTCTACCAAAAATTACTACATTCAGTTAAGAACAGGATGTAATGAATAATCAATAATACGAAAATTGTTATCGCAACAAAATCAGTATTTTTCTTCTGGACCAGTCATTAAAATCTATTGCATTTAACACAATAAAAAATCTCGATTCATCTTACTTGAAAACCGTAAAACTATATATTATTAACAAAAAACATGAATTGGTCTTAAACTATTGTATAAGCACTCCAACAGTCAAAAGAAATCAGTCGTGATGCAAAACTATGGTGCAAATTGCAATTGTAATTATTTTTACAGTATCTGTTAAAAAAAAAAAAATCAGAACATCTTCACACGGAAAGCGAATAATCATTAGAGGTTTCTATTTTGACTTGGATTGCGTTGCGTCCGTCTATAGGGTATTTAGTCATATATTACTTGTTCCAGAGTAAGAGCATAACCAATTTTCTACTGCTGGATAATAATCCATTGACCATAATTATAGTGAACTAACAAATAATAAACCTTTCTGAACATTTATATTTTAGGTCTGAAAGAATATCCATACTTCATAATAAAAAAAAATGTTCCAAATGAAATTTATGAAGTCTACATACTTGGTTATAATGTATCAAGTTCAGTTTTATGATTTTAGACCTTGGAAGAAATTTAAAACCATCCTTTAATTAGTATAAACGAAAAGAAAAAAAAAATGATTCCCCGTTAGTGAACTGTGCCTCTTCATTTAGCTTAATAATTTTAATGAATATTCCATTTCATAAGTCCCCCTTTGAAATGAATGGTATAAATCATAGAAAATGATCTCGTTTATGAAATAAGCTATTTATAGCGACATCAAAAGAATTAAACGCTTTAAAACGAAATCAAAATTTGAAAACACTTTTGAACTCGCCGAAATGTTTTGAACACTTCCGAGCTTCTTTCACGTCACAACAAACGTCATCAAAGGCTTTACCGATGAAGATTGGACCAATTATGAGAAAATCGGGTGCGAATAATTGACGAAGCAGATTTTGATTGTTTGTCTTGGTCATCACATTGGTCAAGGGCGTGGATAAGGTGGGCTCGTTAACACGTCGGCCAGTGTTTTTTTTTGCCATCCTAAAGTTTCGACCGATTGTCGCAGATGACATATCGTGTTTTATACGAAGAACTAATTAGGGTCCAAAACGAATGCAATAATTTTTAAAAGCAGTATTTGACCTCAGAATAAAATCGTTATTAAATACGGAACAGAGTTGTTACCTTCTTGCAGAATATGAAAATTTAATTCGTAAAATATAATTAATAATTATTTAGTCATTTAAGTTATAATTTGCTTGGTCTGAATAACTTGTCATCATAGACACTTTTTAGACAGTTTATCATATTCTGATGTATTCACATTCATGTTTGGCAAAATTGACAAGTGCTGAAAAGACACCAGAAACAGTTTGTGCTTACATGCCAACAATATTTGCAACGCAATAACTGATCCAGTTCCATGAAATCGACTTAAAACTACTTGTGCACCTCAATGCTGTGTTTCCAAGATTTTTTCTGGGGCTACAATTTTTGTTTATTTCGAGAGCATTATGTAAGGGAGGCAACCGAGTAACGAACCGTTTTGCACATGTAAATCGAAATCGATGGTTCTTGGAAGCTCCTTGGTTCTAGTTGACATTCTGTGTGGATTTTCCTTAAAATGTGGTGGTAAACCAAAAATTGAGAAATTTAATTAAACATTCGGGGTGGCAAACTTCCACTTACAGCGTACGAGCGTGTCTGCCTTCAAAGATGTTAGATGAAATAAATATTAAATTAATCAACCAATATGAAAGTTGTACAAAACGCCTACAAAATGCCTGTGAATTTCAAAGACACTGGCATTGTATAATATAGATTTAACTAAACTTGTTTTTTTATTTCATTCTATTAGTAAAGTGACTTTTGTTCAACTCAATTCCTTTCCTTGGAATTAAAAATAGTCTAACGATTATCATTTAGTATTCAGGCCTAACATAGCATGTTGTTGTATTTTCTATTTATACAGCAGTAATAGAATATTTTCTCGGATCATCTCTAACGTCAATAAAATAAAATGCTCACCCTTTGTCGTACTTTTGGAGATCGATTTCTACTTTAAACGACAACAGCTTACACCATCGTCATTATAAAACTCCAATTAAAACGATTACTTTTACTCGTAAAAAAATGAAGTAAATTGTCCCTCATTATACTTCGATTTTTCTCCATTTTCCCTCGATGGAAATCCATCGTGATCGCCCCCCATCATCCGCCGGAACAATCGGAAAATAAAATCGCCTCTTTAAATTGTCACTTCGATTTTCATAGCGGTAATCTCTCTCCTCTCGCAATTGATGCCAATTATCTCCCTCTCTCTACCTCTATCTCTTTACTCATGTTCAGATCCGCTTTCGATTGATACCTGGTATAATATGCAACATAAGCGACAACTTCCTTTCGGCTAACAATTGATATCTGTTTATTCATTGTCCATCCATCGCGTCCCGGCCACTCCTTTCTTTTCCCATCCAACATCAAAGCCTAAGAAGGCGGTGGCTCGTTTTCATGCGATTACGACCGACCTTGGGCTTCTTTACAAATGGAGAAACCATTCTATAAAACCCGACGTCTTTTATTCCGCGCTTTCTAACCATTAATTCATTTTTATTCACTCTTAAACTTTCCGCGCGGCTCATGTATATTTAATACATTTCCTTACAAACCAATTATCTATCAGATCCGTTTCAATCGCAACGATCTATTTCAGGTCTGTGGCTTTAGTGCGTTACATTCTATGCATGCAAAGAACGCCGCCCCATAGAGAATTAGGAAATAATCAATAGATAATTGGGTAGTGTCATTAGAACACATTATTAATGTGATATGTCCTTGCAGAAACATTTATGCATAAAGACACGGATTAAATCTATCACAAAATATATACATACAAGCACAAACGGATGAAAAGGGACAAAAGCACGAACGCTTTATGTTGCATTCTTCTTTAGAGCCTTTTAAACTTACTAATGATTCATTCGATAATGTGCTAACACCTGGATATACTTAACGTATTTATTCATTTTTTAAATAGAAATTTACATTTAAGACTCTTAAATCAATTATTCTCTAAAATGAGGTCGAATTATTGACATTTTTAGATTTATTACTTACACATTTCAGGCTCCTTTATTCGCTTAAGAACTCGTAAATGGGCTTATATAATAACTTTTAAACTCAATGTTGAATGCAATATTGTACATTTTCTGGGTAGAAAATGGGGATAAAATATTACAACAAAGAAAGACCGCGGGTACTTATCAAAAGTCAACTTAAGAGCGAAATCATCATTACCATTAATCATAGAGTCAGTAAAATTTGTCTACTTTTTGATTTTGTGAGCGTGCAATTAAGGTTAAGTCCCAAATTGTGATTGAAAAATGTTCTCGATTTATTCAGAAGAATACAACGGAATTTAATTTGAGCTTTCTTGGACGATGTATCGAAAACGAGGCCTAAATTATTTCAAACCCTGTTTCCAAAAAAGGCCATTTTAAATCCAGTGGCGTAAATGAGCCAAAAATTTGGAGGGGACCAGAAATGACATATCGGGTAAAATTAATAAAATGTTGAGAGCGAGCGAAGCAGGCGAGCAAAATTTTCGACAGTTTTATTACAACTATTTACAATTTCTCTTTCATTTTCTTTATTTTTCTCTTTTTTCTTGGTCGTATTTTTTTTGCTTGGGGGGGGGGGGGGAGGGGGCAAGCGGCCAGTGTTTTTGACTGTAATGAATTGTTTTGCACATAGTGATGAGCCCGACACAGAAAACCACCGTCCATTGAGTTTCTTAACGACACAATACATAAAAAAGTTACATTAACACATTGTGATTAGCTATTACATGTTTCAATTTCTGCTAAACAGTACACTAACAACATCAGCAAGAGAGACAATGACAATGTTACAATCATTAAATGTTGTAATATTATCATCGATTGAAAGAAATGATAATGAAGATAATAATATCAGTAATAATAATAATAATGATAATAATGACAATCAACATAACACAATATGAATTTAACGGTAATGATATGATAACAATGTAATGTATAATAACATATGTATATGTGTATGCAAATAGCGTATGTTCTGGTGATGACAACAAAAAATAAAATAGGTAAATTTTAATATACAAATGATTCTAAGGATTCTTTCTGGGTTTTTTTTACCCGGTATATGAATTTTCCCATATCCAGCTGCTCCTCCAACAAAACCGTTATATTTCAAAGTATTGGTACGACTCAGCTGGTCAGATATGTTCCCTTTTACTTGATTCTGCTTCATTAATGCATTATGAAAAGGAGAAAAACAAGCATAAATACACACCCACTCACCCACACCCTCAACCTCATAATCACGCCTTCAAACACCCACACTCGCGCGCGCACACACATCGTCCCACACACACATTAATAAACACAAAATAGACATGTAGAACGTCTATCAACAAGCGTAGCAGAATTTCTTTACACTGGACAGAGAGGGCTTCTGTCTCATCATGGACCTACTAGAGACAAGTCCATATTCTCACCCACTTTCAGGATAAATCCAACTTATTGGCAGCTCAGTTGAATTTTATGGTTTATTTCATGGTTCCCTTTTTTCTTTTAGTAAATTCAATCTATAAATTGAAAATATTTCAAAGATGAATACTTATTTATAAGTTTTAATAAACTGAATCTACAGAATGGCATAATTACATGATTGGCAAGGTTTGAAATAAGCATAAGAAAAGACTACATATTCAAATTAATAAAAGAAGAAGACAAAATAATAAACCGGGTAACGAAAAACATATAAAGATGCTGTGATACATGTGCTTCAAAAATAGCGTATGGTACGCTGAGAGAATGAGCCCCCATGAGTCATGAAAATAATAATAATAAAAAAAAAAAAAACTAGCAAAGTAGGGGGGTTAGGCTGGTCAGAGAATGCAGCTATATTTACCCATGGTCATTGGTCAGGTTTTGCGAAAGTTATAGAGGACTTCTGGTTTGAAAAAAGCATATTAATGTTCATTCATATTTTGCCCGATATTAATGTACATTCAGAGTAGTTTGTTCAAACATCGGGGAAAATTATTGAACTACTGTGCACTGTTATTGGATGATTTGCAAGCTCAGTACTTAAGGTCACGTCCCCGGCAGAGAGAGAGTGACGACACAGAGGAAATTAATAACCTCAATTAGCGAATAATACCAACAAAACTAGGTAATTAATAACTTCCATTGTACAACCACGCACAAGAGGAATGGGAATGAATAACCCGTTATTAACCTCACTTTTTGTCTGGTAATTGCGTTTAGGGGCATTTCATTGGAGTCTATATTGTATTATGCCAGGCAGCCACAAAAAGAATACTTGTTGCATTTTTGTTTTTTCTCACTCCCTCGGTCGGTCGGCGGTAAAGATGAATGAAGGGGCTTCTAATTCGCCAATTTCGGCCTTGCAGATGAGCTTGGGTGAAGCCTGCGCCTCCAGGCGAGTCTCCATCTCTCCAACTCCGTCTCTCCCCTTCTCTCTCTCTCTTGTTTTGTTTCCAAGCTGGAAGATATCTATGGGTAGTGATACGGTTGTGAAGATGCCGGTGCCGCACAGAGGACGGCCAAGTGTCTCGCGGCTCACCGCTGTGAAGCTAGCCTCCACAACCCTAAGACCCGTAGCCAAATATTGCCGCTCATTGGCGCTCATTACAGAATTAGCATTGCGGGCTTCCCGGTGTTTAATATATTTACTTTCTAAACAACCCTCCCTTTTCTACTTTTAGGGCTGTATATTCCCCCATTCTCTTCTCGAAGAGTATTCTTGAGCCTTGTGATAAATATCTTACAGGGATTTGAGGTTCAAAGAGGGGGAGGGGGGGGGGGGGTGAGGAGGGGCGACATTATTCCGTGACCGGCCGCCGGCGGGATATAAAAAGAGAGAAAAATTGTTACAGTATCTATTTCTAATCGAATTTTGTACTCAGCTTGACGTTATGAAGTGGTTGCGAAGTTTTCTTTTTGTCGGGACTGCCGGCAATGTGTTGGCTATTGAAGGATTAGTTTAATCTGACCGGTACCAATATTGAAACACTAACCTTCCATCAACTTTTTATCATTTTTTCTATTTTTGTTTCTCTTCAGACCTATGAATTTCCTTGAGAGCCGGTGCAGGCAAAGACGTTTGGGAAGCAAAATGGGGGCAATTTAGGATACGATGTGAATTATGTACGTCATGATTTTGAGTGAATAAGGGAGCTTTTATGTGATCTTGGCGTTTAGAGAGGGGGTTTCTTGCACCGTTTATAGTAAAACATGGAAGGGACAAAATAGGTTTCTCTTTTTTTCTCTTGATGCGAGCGCCTGGAGTAGGATTTGATTGGGGGGAGAGCAGTGGCGCCGACTGCCGTCCTAAGATGTCTACTCTATGAATAAGGTGACAAATGGTGACGGATTGTTTGTACTTGCAATTAGCCTGGCTTTGCCTCCTAAGGTAATTGATCGCCCGAATAGGGAGGAGCCGTTCCCACTGAAACCGGCCTCCCCCTTCTCTCTTTCTCCCTTATTATTGCTTCATCTCAATGAATCAAGTTTTTCTTTAGGTGAGCCATTGACAATCCGTTCCAGTCTGGCAAGCGCTTTCATCCGATTCTTCACCCGTCTCCGCAAGTTGATGCCGAGGATTCCGTACGCGATGAGCGAGTACGTTGCAACTGCCGACAAAAGACGCACGGTAATACTGGCTATCGGAAAACTGTATACATGGTACGCTTGGAAAGCTCGGTGAGTACATGTGCGTGTGGCTGGGGTTTTGCAACTATAGCTCTAGGCTTGATTCTGGTAAGTGTAACCGCTAAGGATCGTTTGATGTATACCAGTCACAGAGAGGGAGAGAGAAGGATCTGACAATTCGCAGGCTATCAAAGCTTTCGTAAAGCATTTTGTTTCTCTGTCCACGGCGCCGTACAGTGATGCCGGCATTCCAAACGTCACAGCATTCGCGGCGTCTGATTGGCCGACTCACCAGCAATTACCTCGGGTGCAGTGAGAGGGCGGGTGTGCCGATATTTTGGTTCGCAAATTGATTAATGACAGACAAGCGCCGAGAAAAGTTTGTGGAGTTAACGTAGCGGTGTGTATCATATATTGCCTAGCTCAATCGTCGGGCCGATATCATATCTCACTGCCCCTGCCCTGTCATCCAGCTACGATATGTGTTCCAACAGTCTGAATTATTGTTATCACAGCGAAGCAACTGCATGACCTACATGGTGCCTTCTCCAGTTTACTCAGTGCCTTTAATGTATACTGTATTTAAGTCATTCCACCCGAAGCTAGCCAACAGTGAAGACATTTTTTCCACTTTGAGGACATCTTCATGACGAGTCATCCGCTTGCTATCTTCTCTGTTTGAGCTCATTTTGATTACTTTTTAAAGCGATTATTTTGGAATTTGGGATAACTTTCTTTGATCGAGTCGACTTGCCCCCATGCATATCATGCATCACAGCGAGACGGCGATAAACGACACGCCGTACGACCCGGCTTCCAAGATGTCCAACAAGACGCTGACAGTGAGCAACAACTCTGCCTTCACCAGACCCCACCACAGTCTCTCTCCCGTCACCACCGCCATCTCTCCCGGGGCAACTCCAGCCGAGACGCCGCTGCACAAGGCAGACGACAGGCCCATCAAAGGAATCAATTTCCGCGTGGAATCGTTCTTCCCCAAATCACCGCCGTCCCCGCTCAGCAGCAAACAGCACCCTACAGACATGGACTGCAGCCCCGTCGCTCCCGCGACACCACCTCCCGAAAACCCCGCTGCTCGTACGAACTCATCCTCCGCTCCGTCTTTCGCGAGTCACAGTGTAGAGAACATTTTAGCCAAATCATCGTCATCGTCATCCTCGTCGTCATCGGAGAGCACGGGACGATGCACGTCGCCGACAACGCAGACGTACACGTGGAACGCCTCTAGTTTTCCTTGGATGCAGGCGACAAGATTAAGTCCTTCATCTGGTATGTATTATTTTGTTCAAGTGAGTTTAATCGACCCACCTTAGAAAAATCCTCAAAAAGTTAATGAAAATTACTTTTTGTCTTCATTAGATAGCATGTAACTTTCTCATCAGACAATTTTTTTTAAATTTAAAGATCGCTTAGTTTTTTTACACACCACTTTGGTTGAGGTGCGATTTCTTCATTACGTTCAGAAAATATTTTGAAATAACATTTGTAGCTGTCTAATATCTTGGAATAAAATGTAGATTTTGTTACATGATGCATATACACATGTATATTTTTAGTGATTTTCGTCAACCCTTTTGTTTCCATAACTGTGACACCTAGTAAAATGTTATAGTTTCCAGTCCTCACATGTTCATGTAGACTGAGATTTAAAAAAATGACAAAAGTTGCACATCAAGGTAAGCCCCATAACATTCCCTAAGATCCTGTTTTATTTACTCTTATGTTTATATAAATCACAGTGAGAAACGATTGTCATCAAAGAAGAAAACAATATGGGATTGACATGATCTACATAAGCTTTATAGAAACTATGACGCCGTTCACATACAGATAAATGTTATATCTCAGAACTATCATATTACTGTGCGTCTGTAGTGTAAGCAACTCACTTGTTATCATAATATCATTCTTATAACCGATGTTGCAAAAGTAGGCCATGACTTGTTACTCGGCTAACATCTACCATAAACAATATTTTCTCTATGATAATGATAATATCATACAGTTTTTAATCGGACGAGCAACAAGGATGTCATAACAAGCATAGACCCCTTTAAGTTATGAATTGTAGCCGGATTTAACTTTGATATTGGCCAAATACTTGTAGAATTTACATTTCATGTATCTGTATAATTACTACCGGCATGTATTTTTACCTGCACACCAATCGGCAATGATTTTAAAGTACTTCGCGTTCGAAGCGTAGAACTAAGAGTGAGAAAAAAATGAAAAGTTTTGATTAAAACCTTATAGTAGCGGACAGTAGTTACCGCCGAATATTGGTTCGTGATACGAAGATAGTACTTGTGCTTATAGTTTTTACAAGTAAACTGAAAAGAAAATATTGACTTTTCTGTATGAAATTTTAAATTGACCATCTATAAAGAAAGGCAATTAGCACAATTGCAGGACAACTTCTAGTACTAGACATGCTAGAAGGCAAAAATAGTAATAAAACATGGGTGGTTTTGCTAATGCTCGTGCCGGGATATAAATAAGCTTATTTTAAGTCATGAAAGCAGTAATTGTTTATTAGTATTTGAGAAAATTAGCTCTACTATATCTATGAAATATTCGCTGTGTTATTGTAGGCATGCAGGACTATTTAAATGTGTATTGATCTATTCATAACTCTATACATACTTACTGTATACTTACTGTAAAACAATTTACCTACGAAAGAGACGAGTTAATATTTTCCGGTTATGTGGTTTGGAAATTATGGTGACCTTCCAATAAAAAAATAGAAACTAAGCCAATCTTTGCATAGATCATATTCTGATCTTAATTATTGATACAATGCAATATTTCAATCACATTTATCTATGTATTTTGCCCGAAATTATATTATCCCCTTATGGTCCATGTCACGAAGCCAATGTCATGAAAATTGAAAATCTTTATTTTGGTAAAAAGTAAACAAACACTATTTTCTTTTTTTTTTCAAGCGATTTATGATTATTGTAAACAAACATTAAGCAATAATGCAATCACGACTATTTAGTTAGCCATGTGTGAGTGTACATAGCCTATACATGCAAATAATTAGCAGTAGGCCAACTATCTAATAAACACAACACCGCCACAACACTTGCTGACATTCACATTACATGCATTTACAGATTGGTATCCATGTCATAACTGTGCCGGTCATTGTCACCTATCGATGTTTATTTTTCGCAGTGTATTTTCAGTAGAATTCATTAGTGATGTCTACATGGCGACTGCGCTTTAATTTGTGCTGCTTATACAACACAATCATCACTTACTTTTAACTATTAGCCTGATTGTTGGGAACATATTGTCATCGCTGATTAACTAGGCATATCATTTCTAGTGTAACATATATTTGCTTAGTGTATTCCCAATCAGTTTAGCGCCGGTGGCTAACAACAATAATTCATAATGCACTTATAACTCACACAATTGTGTGTAGTTACTGACGCCCTGTGGCTTTTCATCTTTCAAATGATTTCTGCAAAGATAATTGATTCTCTGGAAAAAAAAAACAATAAACATATTTCATATTTAATAAATTCTATTATTATTGTGACAGATTTTCTAACATAATTTGAATCATTATGAAGATATATCTGAAAATATATTGGGTAAACTTTATGATCAGTGGTGAATACCTTCCAAGTTGGCAAAATGATGTAATATAGCAATATCTTAATAATATCCATTGCGAAACAAAATAAAAAGTTATTATTTTCTTTTATCACATATCTAATTAAGAACTAAACATAACAGTTGAAAAGGAACATAGTCATGTTGTATGAATACAAAACAAGACATATATGTCTTGTTTGCATTAACTTTACAATAAATCCTCCTCTCTCAGATTCCATTTTTAGCTCAGTTTTAAAGCACAAATAATGATTAAAACAAGTTTGTATCCTGTGAGAGACACTTAGACCGTTCTTGTGTGACACCTTTCATCTTGACTTACATAGATAAAGCGTGTCATGTCAACATGTATAACAAACCATCACGACCATGTATTGTATCAAAAAGCATTGAACGCTCAATGAAGCAATAGTAATGTTTACCAATTAATATGTATTTTAATTATCGTCACCGATGGAGCGAGCACACAGAACAGTCGGTGCTATACAATCCCGACGCTGAATTAGGTGCTCAAAAATGCGGTTGATTAGTAGAATGTGAACTATTTTCTTCTATTCAAAATCACCTTAGTCTTTTGTTCGATGGGGGACCTCTGCATATCTTTGACTGTTAAATCTCGATGGTTATTAAGCATTTAATTATCGTGGAGGGATCCTTTTACCTTGCCGACACGTTGTGTATACGCTTGGTTGTCCAAGCATTCATTAGGAGGGTCTCAAATAGGAAATATAAAAAAAAGATATTCAAAAGGAAGAAGAAAAAAATAGGATTCCTCAAAGCCTCCAATAAACCTCATGTCATTATGTGGTAAACAAAATAATGCTTTACTGCAGAGGCGTGGTAATTAAAACTATTTATGATCTGAATCTGACGTTTAACTTTTTCCACCATTGTAATTGAGCGTAATGATTAACGATGGTTTATTTCAACACCTACTTGTTTTTATAGCAACTCGAATTTGACCTAAATTTGATTCTTCATTTGTCAACCAATCACCCATACCTCATTTAATAGGGGTAAAACAATTCTGTTTATATTTAATTTGACGAGAGATTGAACGCATTCTTTCTGTTTCGTGCTTGACTAAGATTATCACTGTTTTCCACAAAAGGTAATCGTCAGCCTTGTAAACAAGTATATGACATTTCTTTTACAACCGTTTACATGCCCTTCCATGGATGTGACGATTGATTTAATGTTACTCACATTACAAAAATGAAAATTGTAATTAAACTAGCAAATAACAAAGACCCCAACACGACCAAGGTAATTGTTTGATAAGTTACAAATGCTGTTCTGTATCCATATACTCGAAACTCTTAAATAAGATGATTGAAACTCATATACTTTATGAAGTTATAATGGGCGCAACTACATAGGCATATTGTTTGCGGATGTTTGTTACTACTTTCTAGTTGCATTTTGCTACTTCTATGGATACATCTTCTACTACTTGTAATGCATAATAATAATAATAATGATAAAATATTATAGTGAAAACAATAATGATTCGAAACGAGGATTAAAAAAAAATGACTATAGGCCTATTGACTAGGGAGGCATACAGCTGACCTGTAATTTTGCAATTTTAATATGTTTAACTAGTTAATTTTAAAATTGTAGAGTAACATTGAAGGCTCGGTAGATACTTGATTAGTGTTAGAATGATCATGTGATAATTATAAGTGAACAATTATTAATAGTTTGGAATGCAAAGATGTCGTATACCTGTTGACGATGACTTCAAAACAAGTTGGAGACAGAGTTCACTAATTCAAGAATATCAGAAAAGTTGATCCCAATTGGATTCGAGCCATAACGACCCGTCATACAACGCTCTCTCAGCAGTTGGTAGTAGGTCATCAATATCATCGTCTGATGAAAGAAATAAAGAAAATAAAAGGGGAGAAAAATCATCACAAAGAACGGGAGATAACTCAGGCACATCCATTATCTAGTTACAATTAATTTATTTGTAGCATCATTGAGGGAACACAAAAACAGAATTTACCTCCATAAACCAGTTAGCTCCACCTCTGTGTGTCTTCGTATGTATGATCTCTCCTTTGACTGCAATTAAAAAAGAGCTTTGTCCTTTTGAAATGAGTGTTTGAATTGCAAATCCATAAAGAGTTTCTCTTAACAATTCACAACAAAAAAACCTCGAGGGCTTTAACTTTAAAAAAGTTAACTCTTGACGGATTGTCTATCGACGAATCGAACGGGTGAATGGGATGAAATCTCCTAATAATTTAGCATGAATGTGCGGGGGGAACTTCAAAGTTCAATCGCAGAACGGAAGTCGCCTGCCTTTATGGATGTGCTGAACTGTTAAATTGGAAAAATGATGGGATAATATTTTGTCTATGCAGTGTAAATATCACTTCATATCAATAATTCATCCTTTTTACTAATGTGGATCGAAAATTGAGTGTTACAATATAGAGCTTGTAATACTGTACGACCCACAAAAGCATAAATAATATTTTTTCGTGAATGACTTAATGCAGATGATCAAAACAAATTCTCTTTCTCCACTTGTTCCTCGATGTTTCTTGCTTTCGAAATATATTATTGATGATATCGGCCAATGTATGATACGTTTTCTGACGGCTAAAAACAATTTGATATTACAACAATGCAACATCATTTTCATGAAACTAGAGGACGCGTGATCTTTGTCAACTTGGCTTTACGATTAGATTATGTAGTTTTAGAAAGTATGTTAGCAGTGTGTATTTGATCTCTCGTTTCTTATTTTGGTGGATGGGTCCTTGCTTATTGTTCCTAAAAAAAAGTTAGTCAAGTTCTTTTCGGCATGGCAGTAAAGTTCTTTTCGGTATGGCAGGAGGAAACTGAAAAAGTAATCATAATAATATACCGTAATTACATTTTTTTCTCTCTCAAAATATCACAGTCACTCTACTGGAGATCTGGCTATTTTTTTTCTATCCGTTATATAATTTGACATGCACATTGGCTCATATGTCTTGGAGAGCGATTCAAATAAATGGGTCACATTTAAGTGAGATTAATTTCTTTGTTTGGGTGGTCGTATGGCACTCGGCTGAAATTCGTTGTGGTTCTCTGGTTTATTTTTAGTTGACCACATTAAACCACATTAAATGGTGCAAGACTTATGAATCGAATCGTACTTGCTGAAACCATTGCACTAATTCATTTGGATATTAATGAGCCAAACATTTTTGATAGGGCCAAGGGGGCGTTTCATAAAGCTGTTCGTACATTAAGGGCGACTTTAAGAACGACCGGTGATCCTTTCTTACGCGCTTAACCATCGCCAATGCATATACCATTTACCACAAGAAAGGATCACCAGTTGTTCTTAAAGTTGCTCTTAACTTACGAACAGCTTTATGTAACACCCACCAGGTATATGGCATGTGGGGCATATTATTGTCTAAAGAGCTGCGAGTGAGCGAAGCCCGCGAGCAAAAAAAATTAACGTTTTGATACAGTCGTCTTATTTTGTGATAGATTTGACATAACATTCAGGAAATAATATAATATTTTACCACTTTTCATTTCCGCCGTCTTCCATCGTCTCCTTTTTCGCAGCCATTAAAGAAAACGGTGCCAAAACTATGCATTGGTTTATTTTTTAGAAGAATTTTCAATCATTTTAGAGATGTTCCAGTGAGATGATAATCATATGTAATCGAATATTTCTTGTACCTGGGTAGCCCAAGTTAAACATGAAATGAAAATTGAAAAAATGTAGAAACAGAAACTCATTATAAACTTACACAATATCAGAATATAAGAATGTAACCTATTCAAATGTGCATTTTAATTGGACGAACAAAATGATTGTATGTTACTTCAAAATAATCTTTCTTTTTTTTTGTTGGGGGGGGGGGTGTATTCTCGATATCACAAGGTGTGTATGGTTTGCGAAAATTTGGAGCTTTAAACTTTTTAGCAGACAAGCATGCAAAATATATTTTGTTTGTTATCCGTAATACATACGATTGCAATGAATGACATTGAGTTAAACATTTATATAATTCCTACAACATGCTTTCAGAATTTTGAAATACTTTCTGGATATTCTGTTCTCAATTTGGCGTTTGATGTTATAAAGGTCCATCCTAGATTAGCCACTGATAATATAAAAGATACGAACTTGCTTTTGAAACTCAGTGTTTTATATTTTCAATGGAAGACCTAGCATTCTGACAACAACGAGGCAATATCTGGCCATAACATCCATGAAACGATAAATAATTGATTTTATCTAATTGGCTTTTTAAATGTTGATTATTTCCATTGTTTTAATGCTTGTTTTGAAATAAACTAGGTAGCCCCTATAGTGATTTAGATGTAAGCAATAAATTGGGTGGCCATAGTTGGTGATATTACCGCTCAAAAACAGATTTTTTTTTTCTTTAAAACTGAGAGACGGTGGTGAGTGATACGGACATTTTATTTTTAAACAATAACTTTTTTACTAGTCGAAAATACCCGAGTATGATGTCAACTTTTGTGGGTCATTTGTCAAATTATATTCCATTCCTCTCTCTTTCTCTTTTATTCCATCTCCCCTATCTCTATCTCTCTTTCAACCTCTTGCTCGCTCGTATTCCTAAGTTCTTTCCAGTCCCACATCCGAAAGTCTTTGACAAATTGGAGACATTCAAGAAATCGGACGTGGCTCTTTACTTCTTGTAAAGAAAAGGCTGTGATCAAGTACGGGAGTGTTGAGATGGTAAAGTCATCATCTTCAGTCCCACACGTTGCAAACCGCGTTGTCTGCAACTTCGTACTTCAAGAGTGGCCTTCCGCGACCCTTACTGTGGGAGCGCCAGGGAGACGCCAGCTAGGGTCTCTCCGCCGAAGCTCTGAACTAGATCTCGAGAGAGTGAGTGTGGTTAGATTGGAGTCTTGGATACTCTTACAAATGGCATTGCCACCTGTCTTCAAATTTGTCACGGATTTATCGATATTTTAGGTAATTTGATGTGAATTTCTTCCGCCCGTTAGAAGACGAAAAACATCGCGAGAGAGACGGGGAGGGATGGTAAGGAGGCTCATGAGGAGGAAATAGATCGGCACTCGAATAAAACACACAAATAGTTGTGACTGTAAACATGTCAGAGTTGTGATCATAACTTAGTCACAATTTCTTTTATTGGAGTGGATTTGAGCGATGTGGATTGTCGCGACGTCTACAAATTCGCCGTTATTAGCTGAATCGCAGAGGAGAGTGGAAGAATTCAAATGTTTATTAAAAAAGCCAACGAAATACGACTTTAGGGACTATCAGATTTATCCGTCCCAATAATGCGTCACATGTGCGTTCTCATGTCTCTGGTAAAGACCACTTTTATTTGGGGCTGTGGAACAATGAGTCTTTAGATGTCTGAGTTCGATTCCTTATACACCGATCAAGAAAATTTTAACCAGACGATTCTTGCTCTTCATGCACTTAACCTTGCAAATAAAATAGATTCCCTGGTCGTATTATTACAAGCTTTTTTTTAGGTCTGTTAAGAAAATGCTCCATATAAATATAAACTTACAATATTGAATAGACCTATAAATAACTTGTTCAACGTCTACGTCTGTATGATATAACTACGCCAAAATAGTCGAATCGTCATCATAAATGTATTTGGGGTCAGTTCAAGGACAGCATTAAAGAGTCAAGTATGAAAACGACATGGTCTTTTACGATAATTAGGCCTACATATTTAAGACTATTTTGACAATAAAGGGATTATGTTTTAATAAGATTTACAGGAGGTTGAATGTGTGTGTGTGTGTGTGCGTGTGTGTGTGTGTGTGGGGGGGGGGGGTGGTGAGATTGAATACGGTGTGTTACCGTGGTCGGGGTCGGCGCGCGCTTGTCCCGCCGGAACATACCCGTGGGATCACCTATAATGACTCCCTCGTTGCCCGTCGACGCCGACGCACTCGCGCGGCTGCTGAAATAGGCGATAGAAATGCGTCAGGGAATGAAAGGCAAATGACGGAAAAGAAGATTTTTGTCACAACACGAGCGGGGAAACATTTGTCCTGATTTGTCGCAAAATTTGGCGGCAAGGATAACATTGCGAAGCCGGGTGATCATGACCGCAACCTCCACCTTAAACCCTAAACGGTCATTAGTCTTCATTACTTTCTTCAACGTGCGGAGCATCTAGTCTTCATTCATCACCAATAGTTTGGTCTCGAAGAGACTTGCCAGTTGTAACTTAAACTCGATATGAAGAATTTAATAGAAAATAATGGCTTGTTGCAGGCCTATATACTTAAACTTGCACTTGGGATATGAGTATACCTATAGTACTTTAAATTGTAAAGGAATTTTTCTATTTCTAACTTTGTTACTTCATTTGATTCTACTAGGCTTATGACCTAGACTATAAATATACATCGGTACTAAAATGTTAGGGAATCCCACCAGAAAATGAACATGTGTTCATTAATTGTGTCATTAGTTGATGAAATATTACATTCAATATAGTTGTTTCTCAAGGCTCGCCGAACATTGTATACTGTTGTTGTCTACATTCAACTCTCAGCATGAAGGAGTGCATTTTGTAGTGGGGATTACTAACTTTTGAGCACACACTCATACCCCCCCACACACACACACACATATATATATATATATATATATATATATATAAAGGGGATATTGTTGTATGGCGACGGAAACCACATCACGGGGGAAAATTCAATTGCAGTTTGCTACGACCCTCGATGATTTAGATACCTCTTAATGAACTTCACAATGTTGGCAGCGCAGGTATACGATGGCTGGTTGAAAAAAAAAATCAGATCAGCGTTGTGCATCAGTCACACCACGGCACCCGGCACCGACCCGACAGATCGTATGTCATTGGTAATAACGTAACAGCTTTGATCGGGCTTGTCGATGTGTGCCTGATGTGACTGGGGCGTGAGTAGACGGGACGGGGACGATGTGTCAAAAAAACGAAAAATCTGATTCAATTTTTCATCATACCCGTCATCAACATAGGGGCATTGATTGAATCATATTCGTGCTAGACAGCATGAGAGAGGTGTCGAAGTGTAGCTCTTTTTTGTTCTCGATGATGAATTCCCTTCCCCCATTCACATCGGAAAGTTTCTTTTCCGGATTACTTTCCAACGTCCCTGCTTTATAATATGATATTCGGCATTAACAAGCGAACTGCATCAAATTTCACAAAAGCTCCCAAAACATCATGCACGTTCAAAATCTTTGCAGAGCATGCAAAATGGGGCTAATAAAATCGAAAATAATGAGAATAATAGAAACATTCATTCACGCGGATTTAAATAGACAAATTCCCCCTTAACATACTTTCGTCGCCATAGTCGCTACAAATTAACATTGTATTTAAATAATGATTCATAAATATCAGAGTTTGCAAGTTTATTTATGAAAATATGACATAGTTTGAATACTATAAAGAGAGTATAACTATATAGACGATCCGCAGTCCCTCCGTTGGAAGTGGGTAAAACAGGCCTACCTATGATCTAAAAAAAATAAAACGTTTCGTTCTTTGGAATGTCAAATTTTTGAGTGATATGTAAGTTGCACATAATTTTCAAGTTAAAAAAGGAAAGGTGATTACTTTGAATATTGCAAATTGTTAGCCAAAAAAAGTATATTGCTCACAAATGATATTTCTTCCTGTAAAATCACCACTTCTCTTTCACACACCCTTCGCTTTACCCCTATCAACCTACTCTCGCTCCTCTTAAAACCCGAGTCTCGTCGACTGCTTGAGTTATCTTGATCCAGGGTTTCGATTACTTATCTGCCCTCTATTACAGCCCATAACGTGTACTTGAACCAGCGCATCGGAAGTTGTTGGTCATTTCCTTCAATTTTGCTCGTATTTTCTCCCGCCTCGTTGCTTGTTGCAGAGCCCAGTAGTCTCAGTTTTGCATTCCTGATTTTCTCAACACTTTTTTTGGTTGTTTTTGGAAGTCTGTGTGGACTATGCATTCCTTCGAGGATATATTTCGAATGGAGGGCTGAATGTAGAGAGTGGTAGTGTTGGGTAAGATGACGATAGATACTTTGATGACAAAAGAGGGAGGGAAAGAGAAGGAGGAAAAGAAGGAGAAAGAGAGAACGAGAAAAGTTCGGTGCACTTTTGTTACTTCTTCTTCATGATATTGGCCTTACAGAAGTTATGATGATTCCCCCAAATTTGCAACACCTGTTCTCAAAGTGAACAAATTGAAACGAGAGCGGGAAAGGTTGATAATTATTTCCTTAACGCCAGTCCCCATTACAGGTCTTGTTGCCCTGATGTAAACTGTCTCCGTCCATTACTAACTTAAGTACTTGACGTGTTCGTGCAAAGGAAAGGAGAAGGGCAACAATATGTTTTACTTTCCAGAGTTCTACAATCAATCATTATTTTTCACTGAGGACAGATTTTTGCACATCTATTTAATAAAGAAAACATCATTATTATCTCTTTCCGACTTGCCAAACTGGAGAGAACTAATGGGAAATATTATTTCACTCTACGAAGTGTTGTGTGTGCTTGTCTAATAGAGGACTTGTACATCAATGCCTCAAGTAAGAATCGTAACTTGTCTTCATATAAGCTTGTACATGTACGTTGTTGGTCTTGTTGGATCCACTGATTCGAGAGGAGACCAAAACAATTCCAACTGTCCATCTTTCCATGATATCTTTTTACACTTTAATGAATATTCTAACATCATGATGTTTAGCATTGCCATTAACCACTTCTACTGTATTTGTTCTATCTCATTTTCACCATGCAGGTTCATCAGAGATCCGACCTCCATTCTCAGGACCCAAAGTGCAGTGCACACTTCGGAAGCACAAGACAAACCGGAAGCCCAGGACACCGTTCACCACGTCACAACTTCTCGCCCTGGAGCGGAAATTTCGCCAAAAGCAGTACCTCTCGATAGCCGAGCGTGCCGAGTTCTCAGCCTCGCTAAACCTCACCGAAACTCAGGTCAAGATCTGGTTCCAGAACAGAAGAGCCAAGGCCAAGCGCCTCCAGGAGGCCGAGCTCGAAAAACTCAAGATGGCGGCCAAGCCCATGTTCGCGCCTGGACTAGGTATGCACATTCCTGCAGCGGCTGCCAGCGCGTACTACTCGTCACTCAGTCCGCTTCATGCGGCACTGAGGCCACAGATTTCCATCAGCCCGTACCACCTAGGACCGTATGCATATTTACCTTCGCCGCCAGCTCCATCGAACATAGTTTATCCTTACACGAGTGGTAGCTTTTGAGAATCACACAGACACTTCATTGGACATCGCAGCTTATTACTTCATCGATATTCTTCGCAGATGAACAAGCTGGTACCGACTTTTATCTACTTACACTTCGATGTGCTTGTTCCTACTATGACTCCAGTTGGCGATGAAGACGATTTCGTCAATATTGTCAGGTCATGTGACCATGACGATAAAATATTATTGAGGATGAGCAGCCGGATTAACACTTGCTACATGACGTCGATTGCAAGTCCATCATGCATTGCAAAGTTCCAGAATGATTTAAAAAAAAATATACTTGCCGTCCATTGTGGGCCAAAAAACATAAATTTTGAATGCCAATTTTTATTAGCATAAAATTATCTACGCAGTCGTACGTTTCTATCAAAACTTCTTTTTCTTTGAAAATAATTTGTTGGTTAATTGAAAGTATTTCATCAGAACGAAACCCCACCGAATAAGACTGACATGCACAAAGTGCTCTTGTTGAATAAATCTTAGTCATCTCTCACCAGACAGTGCCAGAGTGTTTCATATTTCCACCTTTTGAACTCAACCCTAGAATCATTGTGTCTTACCATTCTGTCACGTGACAAGTGTTGGTGACGTAATGATAAACGAACCCACCGATTGGTTGAGAATTTGCCTTACGATGACGAGCAATCAAAAAATCTTAATTTAGTTTCGAGACATTCCCAATTCTAACACTCTTTATCACTCTTTTAGTTGAATTGTGATATTTTTGTGTTTTCAAATCAAAAGAAGTAATGCTTTCACGATTATCATGGAGGGCTGATTTTATTATACCTAATGACCAAAGTATATTGTTCCTTTAGCTGATAATTTGGACCAGAAAATGTTGCCCATGAAAAAAAAAATCATAATTACTAAAATAATGCTAAAGTATAAATCGAGTGTGTTATTCTAAGCCTAAGACCCCATATACGATTCTTGACGATCTTAGCCTTCATGTCGTGGTTTATATCATCGATGCAATGTTACGTACTTCATCTAGAGGTAGTTTACCTAAATGTTATAAGCATCGCGTGCAGGTGAGGGCGCTTGAGGCCATGAACTCCCCCCCCCCCCCCAAAAAAAAAAAAAAGGGGTGAAATGTGACTTTATTTTCTAAATATTGAAGGAAAAGGAAAAAAGGAGCGAAATGTATTTTGATTTTCTAAATATAATGTCAAAATCTTCAACCAAATATTTTTTTTTGTAACCAAAATGTGAATTTTCCCCCATATGTCATGTATGACTCCTCAGAATATTTTTGGTGTCTCATTACGCTACTAGGATTAAGGAACCAATGAATTACATAAGTTTGGGCAAGGGAAATACCCTTCTACATGTTCTAGTTGTAACAATAATAATAGTAATACATCATGATTAATAATATGTGATTTTAATAATCGTGCTAATATTAAGGAATTGTATTTGCAATCCGTGCCCACCGTATTTGATATGCATGTATTTAAAAAAAAAAACACCACTTTGTGCCGAAAGTATTGCCAGTATTACCATGTTAATTATCAAGGATGGATGTCAAACACTCAAATTCTGATCAAAACGTTTTTAATTGATATTTGTATCAGGTATTGCTATGTTTTCTTTCATGTTAACCCACCGCTTCCGTCGAATTCATGACTTAAACAATTTTACTATGAATTGGTTTGAATTACAGGAAACCTAGCAAATTTATGAAAAATGTATGCTATGTTTTTCAACAGTTCTTTTAAAATGTAAAATTATCTTGGCTGCATACAATTCGAATTGAATGTGCGTTAATATATTTTCTATTCCATCTTGATGGTTTTGCAGTCTCTGCCCCAAACTATTTATTTGTCTGAAATGAACATTGGACCGTTAAGATAATAATAATAATAATAATAATATAGGGTATTTATATTGCGCACATATCCACCTTGTTAGGTGCTCAAGGCGCTCCTATATTACCCGGCTAAGCTAGGCGTTCATATCGCACACAGCTTTTTAAGGAATTACTTCCTACCGGTACCCATTTACCTCACCTGGGTTGAGTGCAGCACATTGTGGATCAGTTTCTTGCCGAAGGAAATTACGCCATGGCTGGGATTCGATCCCACGACCCTCTGTTTCAAAGTCCGAAGACTAATCGACTGGGCCACAACGCTCCAAGAATTGAAATAGAGCTTTATTTGGCACTCTACGTAAAAACCCCATTTAGTTGGTTAATAAATGTCAATGGTGATATTATTGTTTTTCATGAGTGAAATTTGTGAAGAACGAGCATCTATCTATTTCTTTGAGCATCTATCTATTTTTTTTTTGTTATGGCTCGGAACTCAAACGTTTCATAGCGTCACATAGACCCTACCCAGGCCTCATAGCATATACAATTAATCCCGAAATAAGTTATCATCTGTTTACATGATTTCATGTAAACACATTAAATTTGTTAGAACACCACGTAAAACCCGACATGGATGTCTATACATGGGTCACTATGGTAAGAAAACACGGAGGCCTTGCATGGTTCAAGGATTTTTTAGCTCCTAAAAAGAGACTTTATTATTGTGTGGCACTTAAGGACCACCTTAAACTAAACCACCAGAGATTCTGTATTGTTACAGGGTATTTTATATTGTAAATATTAACACAGTATATTTAAAAGACCTATTGTGAAAACAGCCTCTTTTGTATGAACCTATACGAGTGCATTTGTACAGTCATAAAATTTATAAAAAATATCTTGGATTTGAGACATGGATGAAACATGACGTCCATTTTGAAGTTCATGTATTTTTCACTCACGAAAAGGTTAAAAGTCGCCTACATACCTTTAAAAGGTGCCTTGATGTTGCATGTTTCGAACTGTATTATATTTGAAATTTATTGTATTCATAGACTATCGTAACGGTCTTAAATAAATAAATCAAAGTGAAAAAAAATATAACACCATTGTCGCAATGTTTTCTTTTTTTAAAGGTTTGGTTCGATTTTCGATTACCATGTTGTTGTTTATTAGGGGAGAAACATGATCATATTCATGTTTAGGTAGGTGGGGAGATAAGTAAAAACTAATAGGAACAATCTGTTCTGATCAATTTCCATGCAATGATTGTAATATTTATCGAATCCGTGCTAAAGTGTGCATATTTTTTCACAATTATCTTTATGAACCTTATCTACACTCTTAAAATAGTTGGTAAAAAAAAAATCAAACTTTTAACCAACCCTGGGCAACATACTGTCCACACATCTATTGGTTAAATCTGGCCAAATTAGGTAATAAAAACTAATAATTGGGTAATAAATTTTCTCAATTAGATAATAATTGCCCAGAATATATATATATATTTTACCAACATACATTACCCAACACAATGGAAAGTATATATGTTGCCCAACAGTTTAAGTGTGTAGGCTTTTGGGGGGATAAATGTTGTTCTGCTTATATCGAAAAAAGGGGAAGACACATCAACACCGACAACACAAAAAATGAGTATATGTGTGTGAGTGTGGGTGCGTATGTGTGACCATGGATGTATGCGCGAAAGCCACGAGCGTTGGTTGTGTGTTTTTGTGTGTGCTTAATGTTTGTGTGGGGGTGATCTGAGGGGTGACTTGTGTGTGATTCGTGGTATATATGTGTATATATTATGGGGGAGGGGGTAGAGGGGGGATTGATGACAAGGAAGAAAATACTAAAACTGAGAAAGTTGAGAAAGCAAAGATAAATTAGGAAGGCTAAAAGCTCCCTTATAAGTACCAATTCCTACCCCACATAAATATCATTTGAATAAATAAATACAAACAAACAAGTTTTGCGTACTTATTTACACATAGCAATGACATACTCTATACATCATGAGTGGCATGAAAATCAGAATATCAATGAACTTCGCACACTTTTCATGCTATGTATTAAAGGGATGGTCCGGGCTGAAAGTATTTATATCTTAATAAATAGAGTAGAATTCACTGAGCAAAATGCCAAAAATCTCATCAAAATCGGATAACAAATAACAAAGTTATTGAATTTTAAAGTTTAGCAATATTTGGGGAAAGCAGTCGTCATGAATATTCATTAGGTGGGCTGATGATGTCACATCTCCACTTGTTCTTTTGTATTTTATTATATGAAATGAGGTTTATTCAATTTTTTTCCTCCAAGAAGTAGAAAAATTGGAATGACAACTGATTTAGTGCATTAGATATTTATCGCTGCAACTTATTTCATTATAAGGGAGACATATTATTCACACAAGTATGAAATAATGAAAAAAATATGATTTTATGTAATAACATAAGAAAACGGAAAGTGGAGATGTGACATCATCAGCCCACCTAATGAATATTCATGACGACTGTTTTCACAAAATATTGCTAAGCTTTAAACTTCAATAACTTTATTATTTGTTATCCGATTTTGATGAAATTTTCGGCATTTTGCTCCGTGAATTCTACTCTATGTATTAAGATATAAATATTTTCAGCCCGGACCATCCCTTTAAGTGTTTCACGATCAGAAGTAGTAGTCTTTCAATTCTTGCCTCTTATAATTCAAAGTTTGGTTTGATCCTCCATCGAAAAAAGTTATTACCATGATTATTGACATTCATTTTCAGTATGATTTGGTGGAGATATATGTATATCGTCCAATTTATGAAACTTGAAAATTTTCATATTTCAAATAATGAAATAAAAAACCAATAGTGACCGTGTGACACTATCGGCTCATTCATTAATTTTGCATACTTACCAGGATTTGGAAAATAATTGCTTTGTGAAAAATACGCGAAATATAAAAATGCCTTCATATCTCATTTTACATCCGATTTTAATCAAATTATCATCGTTAAAATCAACCTGTATTTTGGGTAGACCTCGCCTTTTAAATTGTGAAATACTGAGCAAAACTAACTACACTTATTTTTCAGTTAAATGGGAGTACACAGCAAACTTTTGAAACATGATATTCCTAAATGACATTTCCACTTTCTTTTCAAACTAGTCGTAGCATAACGAATGTGTTTGTTGGTGGGAACTACGTTTTATCGTTAGTAATGGTTGTATCGCGTGCGTGTGAAGATGGAAACGTTCGGCTTTATTTCATACGAGCTTGAGTAATTGCTTGTCGCGCTGACTTATTATTGTAAGGCATATCAAAATTATGAAAACCAACAAGACCCATGGTTGAAGAATCACGAATAAAGACACAAAGAAATTGAAGAAAGCGAATCTGCGTTCACCCATTTGATTGATGTTCTTATTTCCAATTTAATATTTTCTTTATGATAATCATCGCATGCTATACACACTCCTTTCCCAGTTCGCGTTTAATGATTGTCTTGCAGACGCCTGTCATGGCTTTTCTCCGACAACTAATTCATAATTTATTGAGCATCGTAATCGATGATCTACATGTGGGGCCTATTACATAAAAATACAATCAATTGTGAATGTTACTGATTGTGATGATCATGATTGTGGGAGCCAGTTTCACAAACGACGTACAGCTTCTGTAACTTTGCCAATATGGTAACTACCAGGGCAACAGGGCTCCTCAGAAGCCGATCACGATCAAGGATTCAATGATGGAAGTTGTCACAATCGTAAAGTCACCATACTTTAATTTGTTATAAATGAAGCCGGTATCTGATGATTATGATTATGGGGTCGTTATCATGATAATATAAAGTCACTACAAGTCCGATGTGCAATGCAAAATTTTCTACAACGGGCCCCCTAATCCGAATAACAATCCTAAAGAAAAGTTTCAATACTTTAGTTAATGAATTTTTAATGCATATAATATCATAGTGAAACAAAATGGTAACTCGATTCTATCTATATGCCACAAGAAGACCGACACCAACTTAATAATATTAAAGTAAAAATGGACACAATTCATGACGACGACCAAGGCCGGTTGCACAAAAATTTCCGAGTTTAGAAAATCGCAAGTCCCGTTGCACAGTCTGATTGGGATGAAATTCAATTCCATCTTTTTTTTTCTCAGTTGAGTACCATCGCAACTGTTTGTGCAGGGGCCCCCAGAAGAGCATTTTCTTAGTTTTAAGATCATCCTCTAAAAGTCAATATTTCGTCGTTACACTTATCATGCTTATCGAAAAAAAATATCAACTTAAAAATCTAGCAGAGCAGTTAATAATATAATTTAGTGTGAATAAAGAATAAATAAGCTGCTATCTCAGAAAATTTTATTATACAAATTTCATATTTTACCATATTCTTCCATATTCATCATAATCAAGACTCTTTTTGTTCATATTTATTAGTGCAAACTAAAAATAAGAAAAGAGAACGTTTTTAACGATTTCAGCACTCCATTAGAGGAACGTTCAAATAAAGACCAAAATGATGTCACTTGAAGTTGCTATATCTAATTAAGATGTTGAAATGTTAAAGAATATCTCACTTTTGGCATGATCCAAGAATCTGCAGAAGTGTGCATTATGACGTCATTTCCACGTTCATTGATGATGATGCTCTTGTATTTTGAAATCACTATCAGGAATCATTGATTCTTTGCTGCCTCTCTCTTTCCCTCTCTCTCTCTCTTTCACTCATTCTCCCCGAACTATACTTTTCTCCATTTCTCACTCCACTGATTAAGCCACAAAGTATTTTACACCAGCCCTAAAGTAATTGGCTAGTGCTTAAGTCAAAAAGGGAAAAATAAAGAAAGCAAGACCGTGAAACAGTTAAATTTTCATCAAACAATGGGCGGCCATGTTTCGGCTGGGTGTGCATGCATGTCCCCGTGACAGACCGCGTCTTAGCGGATCACGAGGCGGAGAAGCCGGGCTGGCGTCGGGGAGTCAGTAAGCTTTGTGCCCGCTCACAAACCGATAAATTCATGTTTAACTTGCGGTCGAGAGCTTAAAATACTTCGTACCTTTGTTAAGCACTCATTTAAAATGGTTGCATCAATCGCCGAGATGATTGTAATCTCGCATGATCTCCCCCCACCTTCTCCCAATTCCTCCTCCTTCCCCTTCTCTCTCCTTCCCAATCCCTCCATATGATATAAAATGCGGAAAGGCTATTGACTTGTTTGATAAACTGGTCCCGGTTTTTTTTTTCAAGTGGTGGGGGAGAGAAGTGATCACTTAAGTCTGCCTCATTTTTCGAGTCATAAGGCAACAATAGCCAGTAATTGTCCTATGACGCCACGGTAAGTCTATCCATGCCATTGTGCACCAGACATGATCCCTAATATCATATTCTCCCCCTTTGCCCACAAATCTGTTCACTAAATCGAGCAACTAATTTTCGAGATGAATTATGATGTGTATAACTCGTTGTATTGTTAATAGTGCATGCTCCTGGTGATGGGCATAGCCCTCTTTTCTGCTCCCTCGACCCTGAACTGGCCCGGGGGCGAATCGCCTTCTTTTTTTCTGAGGGCAATTGAAATTGGACGATAACGTTTGGTTAAGAGTCTATCTCCCGGCATTCTCTTTCTCCACGCACAATCAACATCATAATATAGAATGAATAGCGAGCAATTAATAAAGTGCAGCTGTTCTTATTGAGTTTAAAAAGGAGCAGAAACTATCAATGATAACTACTTTGCAGGTGGAGACAAAATGATGACGAGATCATCGGGAATTCAAAAGGAGGCATTGTGCTCCATAGAAATGAAGCTAAATTCAACTTTTGTTGTAAATGGAAGTTGGATGAAAGAAGTTTTCCTTTTCTTTTGAAGTCAGGAGCATGGGACACAAATGAACTAATCAAACAAATTTCATCACCATCTGCAGAGGTTATTGTAGATAGAAATTAATGTTCAGATGACTTGTATTCAAGTAAGTCGTAAAAATAGAATGATTCAAATGCCCTTCCGTCAAATAATACTTATCATTGGTGTATAACGCATACTATTCCAAAGGCCTCCTAGAATAGAAAACTAGTGCACTTAAAAAATAATATTCAAAGATTAATACTCATTATGATTTATGATAATAACATTTAAGAAAGAGTCATTCACATATGACGTCGGTAGCATAGTAAGAACATATATTGATGATGCCATTAAGCTCTTATTACGATTAAAGTGTGGGTTGAATGTTATCTTTTCAAAGTAGCTAGGTATGACCCATTTCTTTAAATCTTTGTCATTAATAATTAGTCATTATTGCATAAATAATTTGACTCTTTACGTACCGAAATCTGTTTGTGACTTATTTCAATATAAATCCATCTAGACATTGATATTACGTCAGTGTCTATGTGCATGCATGTGTATGAGTGTGGGTGTGTGTGGTAGGGAGGGTGGTTGTGTATGCGCGTGAGTCTTTTCTTCTTCTTCAAATCACGTTCTAAACGTACGGAGCCTTTAAAGTGCCATCGACTTGACGACTTGGCGAGATACTTTATCTTGCCATGTCGATATAATAACCTTATTATTTCGACATGGCGAGATACGTTATCTCGCCAAGTCGACTTATAAAACATTATATGTCGACATGGCAAGATATGAAGTGTCCAAGGCCCGGCGAGAGTCGACATATAACTTTTTATAAGTCGACTTGGCGAGATAACGTATCTCGCCATGTCGACATAATAAGGTTAATATGTCGACATGGCAAGATAAAGTATCTCGCCAAGTAGTCAAGTCGATGGCATTTTAAAGGCTCCGTATAAACGAGACCTCAGACAAGGGAACATACTAACATGAGGGAGATAGGTATACTACAATATATATTGTTTCTTCATCATCTTGGAGATACATGATATAAGAAGCAGTTACTTTCCATTGGCCAGTTGAAGCTTACTGGTATGCACACTGATAGAAGTACATAATCAATGCATTGCAATGAGTTTGTAATGGCATCCTGCATGTTCAAATCATACATGTAGATTGAAATTACATTGTACTCATCCTGCATGTATATAAGACCCTATAAATGGCAGACTTATAGCATACATCAGTGGCAGACGACAAAAAGATTTGGAGGATTTTTTTTTCAAGTGGAAAAAAAATCTCCCACTTTCTGGAAGTAAGTCATGACCTTTCTGCTCTGTCACGGTGGGCAAACGAACTTGGCCCTAGTACTTGAACCTTCTTCGGAGACCCAAAACTAAGATGGCGGCGCCCTGTCGAATACAAGGGTAAAAAACTAGGCACGAAAATGTGATTACTACAGTAAATAGGGGGAAGGGCGATTGGGTTGGGATGAAGGGGCAGAGGGCGTCGCCAGAGGAATTTCTGGATAATTTTCTCCATTAAAAAAAAATCTTTATTCTATGCATCCTTTTTTTTATTTTTTTAGAACGTGTTTAATTATTGTTCTTATTTGTTTTATCATTATCACCAAACAGGTCCGCCCGGAAGACCACTGATTTTGTAATAAGTGTCACACTACATCAGTATACACTCTAAAAATGAAAGGGATTAGATCATATTTCAAAAGGACTGAGGAAGGACAGCATTTTTGATAAGGGTGTAAATTGCTGTCACTCCTTGGCCGTTTTGCACCTATCCATCCTTTTCGCCTTTTGTATTATTAGAGTGTATTAGAAATAGATGAATAACATGAATAGATTAAAGGAGAATGAAACCCTTGAAACCAGCTGAATCCATATCAAAGAGAAAATTCAAAGAAACATATTGTTGAAAGTTTGAGGAAGATTGAATGAATAATAAGAAAGTTATGAGCATTTGAATATTGATATCACTAATGCCATGTAGATCCTCCCATTGGCAATGCGACCAAGATCTGTGATGTCACACACGTACAACTCCCTCATTGCTTTAGTACTTATTTCACTTATATTCTCACTTATATAGAATCTATCACAAGGTGAGGTGTTCTCTTTATGAGAGGACAAGTACAGAGGTTTCACAACATTATATCATTGATGAATCGTTTGTCATATGATTAGAATGAGCAAAAAGATATGTTTTGGGGTATATTTTCAGTGTCTAAAAGGGGAGAGTTGTTCATCTGTGATATCATAGATCTTGGTTGCGTTGCCAATGGGAGGATCTCCATAGCATTAGTGATCTCGACATTCAAATGCTCATAACTCTTCTATTGCTAGTCCTATTTTACTCAAACTTTTGTTGATCTTATTCTTTTATTTTTTTGCTTTCACAAAAGGTAACTTGCTCCAAGAGTTTCATTCCTCTTTAATAACATGTTGTTTTTTAAGGGAAGATTTAGGGGTTTTACATACATGGAGGATTAAGTCGATCAAAGTGCTTGTTGATTTGTAAAGGCTTGTTGATTTTTTAAATAGTAATTTATCAATGAAATATATTGTCGTACAAAACCAACGTAATATGACTAATCTTTGTTCTTTTTGTTTACATCATCCCTTAACTTCAAATATCCAAGAAATCCAACCGATTATGATCAGTCTTATTTCTTATTCTTGTAGTTTATTTGTCCTTTAACTTCAGCGATCCCCAGAATAGACGTGCATGTGCTGACAGTCATCCTATGAATTGGAGACAATTTTTAAAATGATACATAGTTTGAAATTTTATAAAAATTACTCGACAAAATCCCCTCACCACACATAGTGACATGTTTATCATGGTGGAAATCGAGGACACATTTGAAGCAAATAACAAAGTACCTTTGTGTTAATAGGAGTCTAGTCCACCGAGGTAAGGACCACATTATCCTTTACGATATTTGTCAATCGAATTTTCAAAATTTGTTTACCCCAATATCCAAAAGCAAATAAATTGGATCATTCCCGCTGGTCTGCGAACCGGGGACATCCTCGATTTACTGTGTATCCAAGATTTAAACGTGAAGTTTGTGTGTAAGTCCTCAGTTGCCGGTGTTTATGTCTGTGTGTATCACACACACACAGCCATAAACAACCATATAGATGACATACATTGATCTGTAAATATAAATGCAAGATATATGATTGCTTGAATGACATGTCAACATTTTCGTTATTGCAATGGGTAAGTTTCCTTTCCATGGGGTTATCATATTTGCAAGACCAAACTGCAAGGCCAATGTTGTTTTAGGCAAGCATGTCAGCCATGCATCGCAAAGTAAAGGAAGTGTCCTCAAATCATTTGATTACACTCGCCTCTACATCCTCTCCCGTCTTCTCCAAACAAAGTTAACCGAGTTTCTCTTTTAAACGTTTGAAAAGTCGAGAATGTCAGCGGAAGTACAACTGAAGGGGAGGTGGGTAAGGGTGTCTTCGAATGACGTAATGAGACACGACATTTGGGTGGGAGGGGGAAGCACGCGAGCCCTAATCCTACTCCATAAACTGTCAGCTTTAAAGGGCTATACACGGCCTTTCTCTTACTTTGAGTCATGCCCTCCTCCCCGCAAAATCTGGACCAAGGTTCATAAAATATATTACAAACAGAAAATCTCAACCTTTACGCAACTAAAATCCCATTATATTTTGATTGGTTGACGGGATACTTGTCTCCTTTGTCTGATAAATATAGCATCTGCAAAATAGTGAATGATGATAAGTTTCAAGGCGCTGTAGGACAACCGGTTCAATGGAAATTTGAAAACCTAGTCACATAGTATAGACGGATGCCAGATCCCGACAAGGCCGAAAAAGGCCGGTCAATCATCGAGGCCTCAATAATGGTGAAATATTACTCTGGCAAATTACAAAAAGAAACACCATCAGTTGGATTGAAGTCGGTTTGTAAGGTGAACCGAAATGTAAGGACCCAGTCACACTACAAGACAACCTAACACCAGAAGAGAGTCAACGCTACTTCGAACTTACACAATCGATCACCTTGTTTTGTGAGGTCTATAGTGTGACCAGTCAAATATCATTTTGGTAAGTCTGGGCAGGTATAACCGAATCACATCACATCATCCAAGAAGGACCAAAAAAATAATGATCGGCAGGACAAGCAAAGAGGGTTTTACATGTAGAATACATCCCAAAAGTTGCTAAAATTGTCCCTATAATACATCTGCATTCTTCGGCCGTGTTGACGAAGTGAGACCGAGACGTGTAATGTCTTCCAGAATTTGAGTACGCATCATGGATTTGCAATCTGTCAAAGGACATTCCTCGAGAAGTCAATCTTAAGGATCTCCACATCTTCCCAAGATCTCCCAGTTTTAAGGTGGATTTAAACGTTTCGAAAGCAAGCAAACGAATTAGCCGGAAGCAACGGATCAGGACTAAGCGAGGATGTAATCTGATGTTGATGATCTGAAGCTGTCCCACGACAACATTGACAATGGCAAATTTGTTCTTAAAATGGCGTCGCAGTAAAGTACATGCACAGCTTCAGATCTATGACAAAAAATAACCGACATGATATGACTGATAAATTTTCGTTAGTGCTATACAGCATGGCACAATCAATAAGCTACGGTTTTGCAATGAATTTGATTAAGTATATTGATTGAACTATTCTGGCTATTTCTTTACTTAAATATGTTGAAACTGATGATGCAGCTTTCTGTAACGTGTTGTCTTACCTCCGTCCTTTTCGCCTTTAATTCTCTATCTTAAAATGAACTTATGAAAAACACATACTTCATTCCTTAAACACAAATCCTTTTCCTAACATCGATTTGATTTGATGTGTAATCATTAATGACGGGTTATTAAGTGACAAGATACCTTAGGCGTGATGTGTGTGGACGTGAGCATTTTTTTTCTGCAACGAAATAAAGGTAGGCCTATGTTGTGCTTCAATGAACTAAAATACGTTTAATTATCTCATTCTCATTTTCTTACAAGTTATTCATATTAAGGTTGAATCCATTGCTATGATCCCAGACAAACTTTGGCAATATAATATCTCGTAGCCATTTTCGTGTCCACAAAAAGGGAGAGAGAAGAGAGAGTAAGAGAGAGAGAGAGAGAGAGAGAGAGAGAGAGAGGGAGGGGGGGGGGAGAGAGAAAGAGAGGGAAGAAAGTAGATAAGAGGAAGACTTGTAGGAAGAGGCGTTAGTTCTGGAGGAAGAGCAATACAAACCGCAACATTGGTTAACCCCGATCCCATGAAGGGGATGACACAACCTTTAAGTGTCCTAGGAGAGTAGAAGAGGGATTGCGAGGGATCATCGCTTCTCATCTTAAACCACTGATCACTTGTTACATCTAGCCTAAATCAAGACTAATACTCCTGTTGTGCTGACTTGCATCTGTTTATTCTCAAGTATATTTCGTTTCATATTCGTTTATAACCATTTCCATTGCCAACAATGACAATATATCGTTTAGTGTCGTACATCTTGATGATATAATTCATAAGGAAAACAATCATTGGAAAACTCACGTACAACATAGACAATAAAATGTAACAGGTTTGTAATGGTGAGGGCTATTATTATACTAGTACATCAATTTCTACTTTTACTCAAATGATTTGAAGATCATTGGATTCATAACATATGAGAAAGATATCAAACAAGGATTTAATTTCTTGGACGTATAATACAGGTCCGCTTCATCGGTCGAAACATTTTACAAATTACTCAAAGTAAGGGAAAAATTATTAAAAACAAATAAACGTGAAGGGTCTTGCCACTCCTGGGCTAGTTGAGAACAAATCATCAGTAAACCTAGTGCTCGACAATCATTTCGCTTCTTGGAAATATTCTGGATCAAAGGACTGGTGACCAAGCTTGTCCTGAAAATTGTAAAATGTCTTGAGGCCTTTGGCCCAATGGCTTTACCTAACATGCATAAAGAGGCTAATACACGGAAGAATGAAATGTCTTGAAGAGAAGCCTTGAGCAACGGCTGTTCTTGAGTTCCTTGGGGGTGGAAGGAGGACGGGTTGGCGGATTGGATAGCAGGAAGTTGAAGTACACAGATCTAGGCAATGAACTTTTCCGCTCCCTCTGCGAACCCTTGGTGGACTGACGACGCCAATTCAAGCCCAATATATCTGCAATCAAGTGCATAGTCTGTAACAAATTGGAACCTAATTGGGCACCCTTCCCCCTTCTTCCCGAGTGGCTCGCCCTCGACACTGTTTTCACAAGATGATTTCCGATGAGACTGGGCAGCTTCTTGTCAGGGTCTTCGGCGGGTCCCTGGGGGCTGGTGTTGCTGACGATGGTCGTGTCCCCGGTGAAGATGTCAGTATACCCTTGACGTAAGATTCCCAGAGGCACGTTGGCGATCCGTGCCAAACTGTGGCCCTAGGAACTATCCAGTCCATGCGGTGTTACTGACGTAATGTACTTCTCATTCGATCAAGCTGAAGAAAACATAGGGAAACCATGGCAACCATCAGTACAAATTAAGCATTGCCAAATTATTCATAAATGATAAGAAATAATCACATACTCCCATATCAATGTTTTCGAATATTCCCTATAAAAATAAGAGAGGGGTGGAGTTTGATTTTTGTAACGTCACTTTCAAATCATCATTTGACGGAATACATCAAACTGTTAACCGAGTCAGAAATCAAGTATTTCTTCTGCAAAAAATGTCACATAGCCTTCCAGTTATTCTTTGAGTAAAACCAATAAACAAACCAATCATTTGTATTCAAAATTTAGACTACAATATTTTATCTTCACGCTAATCTACCCTTAGTAATATGTTTCGACAACACAAATCCTAACCTGAAGGCTTAACAAATCTAAAACTATACTCTACACTCACAATCAAAACAAAACAAGAAATACGCTGTTATATCCCTACCCACCCCAAACCTGCCAATTCCTATTCGTCTTCCCCATCGATGACGAGATCAACATCTGTAGTCGAAGTCAATGACGTGGGAGTATACGTCGTCCCTGTTTAACCCATATTGAAGCGTCTTACATCCTTTACTTCTTCGAAGATAAGTAGGAGATTACCTCATCGCAGGACTAATTTGAGAAATTTCCGGCGAACATCGATTACTCTAAACGATTTCATTAAACGATAATAATCTTTGACCGCACTGTAAATTGTAAGTTGATGTAGACCGATGAAGAAAATCTTGAAATAAGTTTACAACTTTCCCTTTTTAATCATCAAATAATTATTTTTAAACGGAAATGAATTAAAGATAACTTGTATTCTAGGTGGGTGGCAGTGGAATAACCTTAATATGCTAGATTTATTGAAAGATAGTTTCCAAAAGAATGTAGGTGTAATAGCAAATGTTAATTAATGCTGATTTAGACAGCCGATGACGAAATCTCCGTTATCAACAAATCATCAAATGTGCAAATCTCCAAATGTAGATGACTTTATATAATGTGCATCGGAGAGAATTTGCATTTCTAAATAAAGCTTAATATCTGACATAAGTTTGTTATTTGGGATGGTAGCTAGAATAACAGTAACAGCATATCTTGATAGATATCTTATTTCCCCTTCTTATGAAAATGTGACATAAAATCACACATATGCTCATTCATTAATGTTCTTTACAATCATAAAACATATGTTGGTAACAGGTGGAATTCCTCTGGCAGTCTCACCTGCATTACGCGATTCAATATAGCAGCAGCGCTGACATTGAAACCTACTATAAAATGATTATTCACAAAAACACAATTCATATAATGATACACTACTACGTTCATTGACCCTAAATGACATTTGACCTTGATCATGTTACCTAAGACTTGTCAGTGATATTTGATTACCGCTATGTCCACAATTCAAAAACTATATCTACAGATTTTGAAAGTAATGACAGTATAATTTAATGATTACCTCCAACATGGCCAAAGTTCATTGACCTTAATGACTCTTGACCTTATTCATGTGACCTGAAACTCGCACAGGATGATCAGTGATACTTGATTACTTTATGTCCAAGTTTTATGAACCATACCAATACAATTTCAGAGTTATGATGGTAATTCAACAAATACCCAAAAAATTGTCAAAGTTCATTGACCTTAAATGACCTTTAACCTTAATTATGTGACCTGGAACTCGCACAGGATGTTTAGTAATATTTGATTACCCCTATATTTAAGTTTCATGAACTAGGTCCATATATACTTGCTAAGTTATGATGGCATTTAAAAAACTCAATCTTAGATTGAGTTTTCGATATCGACTCCCCCAACATGGTCTAAGTTCATTGACCCAAAATGACCTTTGACCTTGTTCATGTGACCTGAAATACTTGATTGACCTTATGTCCGATTTTCATGAACTAGGTCCATATACTTTCTAAGTTATGATGTCATTCCCAAAACTTAACCTTCGGTTAAGATTTGATGTTGACGCCGCCGCCACCGCCGTCGGAAAAGCGGCGCCTATAGTCTCACTCTGCTATGCAGGTGGGACAAAAATGGGTGTCATAATTTCCAGGTGTAGTGACGATAGATGAAAATAAGAACTCGCAATTAGCAGGATATATTAGGTTTCAAAAGTAAACACCATTTGATTGAAGGAAATGCTATACGTGTAGATGTGGGATTTGTATCTTGTCAGTACTATGCTTCTTCCTGACTAGAACCCATTTGAGGACCACAGGACTCGAAAAATACCTTGATGGTCGATCCCTTTGAAATATCTAGTGGAGTCCAGCCGGCACTCAAAGCTATCATTGGGATGCGATCTGAACTTTAGAATAAAAATACACGCCATCAAATACATGTCACGCAAATACACCTTATGCATATGACGTCACAATCTCATAGCGCCCTCAGAGGATATAGGAATAAGCGTAAACGGAATTATCCGAGATGCACCAGAATTGTGCAGGTCCCAACGCATGCAAAGCAATGGCTTCAGCCTCTAAGATGTCCATTGAATCACGTTCAGTGGAACCTGGATGTCAACCCTGGACATTGTTGTGCACAAGATCGGAAAGCCAAGGCCAAGGTCAAGTCTGAGGCCAGACGGTACTAAGCTAAGGACAAGGCCAAGGAATGACTGCCGGAGGACGGGGACTTCAGACCTCCGAGGCCACAAGATGAGGGATAAGAACTAGACGTCCGAGATTAATGTCAAGGCCATGGTCGAATAATTCCCTTGAGGATCACAACACTTCCGAATGATTTTTAGTATAATATAGTTTGATTTGACTTGTTACCTGTCACTTCTGAAATATTTCTTGGCCTCGTCCGGGACCTACCCCAAGGACATGACCAATGGCTTCAGGCCTTCGAGGGCAATGTCAAGGCCATGGACTAGCAACCGAGGCCAAGGCCATAATGCTCTTCCTCGCAGGGACCTATCCACGGAGGATTATTCTATTGTTACTGGGGGTGCTGAGCATTGTCACAGCACCCCCAGTAACAATAGATAATCCTTCCTGGCCAGGTCCATGCTTCCTCGAGACCGTTCTCAAAGAGCAAAGCAATGACCCTGTGAATGGACCCTGGATATCCAAGATATTGTTTAGGTAGTACCCAAGTCTTGGTCCGGAAACCAGAAATATCATATGCCGACGTTTTGATAGGGATGGGTATGATTTGGTTCCAACCATTAAGAGAGCCAGGTAAATTTTAGGATGGTCTTGGCAAGAAGGGTACTGAATAATACTAGGTGTGTCGTACAACATGACCTTCTTTAACTTCTCTATACTCATAGCGAAGAAATGGCCTGAAATTATAACAATAAAATGTCTGAATTATATCCAATGTTTAGAGCATTTTCTTGGAAAACCATATTCCATGTTAATGCGGAAGGTGTATCTATCACTTGGGTTTTTAATTGAAAAAAAAAACAGATGAATTCTGCATAACGTAAAGAGAAAACAATACAAATCAAGATCCTGCCCATATTGACAGATTAATCCAAGCCTATCCAATGTTTGTAAATTTCTTGTGCGAAAGTCACAAATTAGATCGACACATTGTCTTGTACCTTACTATATGAATACTTTCCTTGAAGTACAGTATGTACGTGTGCGTAATTCTGGGAAGGAAGAGTGTGTAGTGTTAAAAAAAAATGTCCACAAAAATTTATGCAAATATTTCTAATAATAATAAAAAACATTATCATGGAGCTAATAGCTCCATGGTCTTATCATTTTGCTAAAATTAATGAAATAAATATTTTGACGTCTTGGAACTTATTGTGAATTGTCGGATGGTTCTAAACATAAGGGCCCGTATTCTGAAGTCAGGTTTAACTTAGACCATGGTCTAACTCTGTGCTAAAATTATGGGGAGCCAAACATTCAAAACAATCTGTTTATATTGTATATTTCATATGTTTACTATTTTGTTTCCTTTTGCTTTCATAATGAGGGGAAAATGCTTCAAAAATACTTCTGTTATTATTCCCAGACAATTATGAACAATTTGGGTGTCATAATTATGACTTAATAAATTCATTGGATGTGTCTTGTTAGGGATATGTGCCCCAATTGGCTCTCCATAGTTAAACCACAACTTTAAACCAGGGTTTAATTTAAACCCGAGTTCAAAATACGGGCAAATACGTCGAACAGTTTGGGTGCATGTTGTAGAAACAGCTTCAAATGAAATGCGAAGATGTGCTTTAATTTTAACTAGCTTTTGACAGTTTTCTGACTTTCTGTCCAAAACTCAACCTTTTCCCAAAATTTATTGGCTCATGGTATTGATTGTGGTGATCTCTTGGTCGCATTACCATGATTACCCGCCTCGTCTTGCTCTTCCGGGATGATTCTCCCACCATGGAGAAACAAACACAGATCACATGGCTTAAGACAATGGTCCGTATTCTGAACTCGGGTTTAAATTAAACCCTGGTTTAAAGTTGTGGTTTAACTATATGGAGAGCCAATTGGGACATAAATCCCTAACAGTATACATTCAATTGATTAGCTCATATGAAACCTTAATTTTTTCGTAATTGTCTGGGAATGATAAATGAAGTATTTTTCTTCACTATGAAAGCAAAAGTAAAAGAAATAGTACTCTTAAGAAATATGCAATATAAACACAATGTGTGATTTTTGGGCTTCCGAAAATTTTTAGCACAGAGTTAAACTGTGTTAGACCGTGGTCTAAGTTAAACCCGACTTCAGAATACGGGCCAATGGGTGGTGATGGGGAAGGGGTACTTACAATTTTATGTAGGGGATCAAGCCTATTATATCTTCCTCTCTCTTTACTATTGTCTTTATCATTGTATTTACTAATTTATTAATCAAATCCCTCTTCCCTACTCTCTTTCTTCTCTTAATATTTTTTTCCTCTCTTGCTCTCTCTCTATATCTCTGTCTGTCTGTCTGTCTCTTTCTTTCTCCGTGTGTCAGTCAATGCAAACCCCAATTACTTTATAATACAAGAGGTCCATTCCCCTATTCTGCTTCTGTTAACTAATAATAATAATAAATTTGTGCTTATAATTATCACGCATAATACGTAGGAGTTGGTAGGTCAGCGTTTTGCTAGTAAACGCCAAGCTGGTATATAACCAATTACCTAGGAAACATTTTACGTCTTGTTTGATCAGTCAATTGGCTGACATTACAGACGACATATATTGCTATCGGGCCTTTTATTCAAATTGGAGACAATGGCAGAGTGGGGATTCGAACTCACAACCTTACGATTATGAGTCCAATGCTCTAACCACTAGACCACACGACCCGACAGTTGTATCCGGCTAAGCTGTCTACCACTCTTAAAATGCTTATTATCTATACATATTATTAAAAAGAAACAGGGTGAGATAAAAATGTAAGTTAGCATTCTATTTTTCTTTCAAGTTTTATCGGAAAGCCATGTCATTAATTTTACCGTTTAAGTTTTTCATTTTCTTTGAATCTTTGATGGTACTTTTGGATGACGAGGGATTGTTTTCAAAATAATTTATTACAGATTAAGGTAGATTTTAAATCCAATAGTCAATTTAAAAAAATGGTTTCCGAGCTGATGAAAATTGTTTGGACCTAAATTACCTAGAAGACATCTAAAACATTTAAAACTTTATAGCCTTATATTTGTCTCATTTCTTGATTTATAAAGAATGTATATTGTAAACTCTTTGGCACTGGGCGATAGCCAGAAATGTCTTGGCATTATTTTCGGCACATTCTATACGAAAACATGACAGTCCATGACGTTTTACGTACACCCCTGGATCCGTCGAGCCTTGAGAGGTAACACCAAGCCCCTAACACAATAAAGCCAAACAATGGATCAAGAAATGTAATGATTATTAATATTTTGCGCGATTTATTGGCACTGGCCCTCGAAACAACTCAAAATTGATCTTAATGATATTAGGTGCCGGCTCCATCATTCTTAACGCGAGACGGATTACTCCACTCAATTTCAACTCATTGTTTTCTTGGTTTTGCAATCTCCAGTAGCAAATGACGGACTTAGGGGCTTTGTTGGAACCTTACCTTTGTCTTAATTTTCGCTCCTTGTTTTCAAATTTACACCTTTCCCACAGCCAGCCCCTTAGACGATTGGACAGAACAGGTGCTGTCTACCTTTTCGTCACGCGAAGACTCACAGCTTAATAAAAGATTCAATCATACTATTTTTTCTTCCATTCGTATCATTTCAACAGGCGGAGGTGTTGAGAGATATTCGCTTATGAAACATAAGAAAGTATCATCATTTAGGGGGATGCCGAGGTGAAATGCTGATTATTTCGCCCGCCTATGCGTCAGAAATGACGTTTATGTTTTTTGTTCATAACTCTCGCAAGTTTATATGAGCATAATAAAGGTGATTAAGGTATTATGTCATTTGTTTTAAAACAATGTTTGCCATGACCACATTCACTGTAAAAACAGTGGTGTTAAAACTGACACCAGTTGGTGTTAATAGAGGACCACACCCTGAGGTGTTAAAATTACACCCTAGAGATTAAACATAACACCAAAGAGTGTAAGGGTAACAACCAAAGGAGTTGTAATAACACCTATAGGTGTTAAACTAACATTTTAACAAAGGTGCAAAATAACTGGTGTGGTCCTCAATGTACACCGGTTAACACCACAGTTTTAGATGTGTTTCTCCACACACAGACATCCCTATCCTGGAGTTCAAAACATCGAATTAATAGGCTGTTTCCGCTTCCACGATGCACGATTCAAGAACACAGTTAATCTATTGAAAATGCCCGTCATATGACAATAAACATTCGGGAGGCCATTGTCGAAAAAAGGTGAAATCAAAACAGCAGTTTCGTCCTGGACTCTGGACAAACCTCAAAATCGCAATTTTTCGTCTGCTCGACGAAACCTTAGGACGAAACTGCTGTTCCGGTTCACCAATTTTTCGACAAAGGCCTCCCAGCTGTTCTTTGTGATTTGATAGGCATTTTAATACATTTAGTGTGTTCTTGAACCCGTCCCCGTTGAAGTTGCAAAAACTTCCTAATTGGTAACGCAGCATTCGGGCTACCAAATACCTTCGATGTCCTTCAAAATGGTTAGCGACGTCCCGATTGCATAAAATTGAAACATGAGTTTTTAGGATATGATAATGGGCTTGGGTAGATGGATAGGGCGGGCATACAAGCCGGTCATACAATCCACGTATTCAGAGAGAGAAAGAGATGAACAATCTCCACTTCCTGAGGAATACTCATGAGAAGTCAAGACGCTTTGATTGAAAAGCGAACACCATAGAGGTTCGAAGCCTAAACTCTATATCAGGTACTCATTTACATTAACACCTGAGTGGCGAGACTCGGCGGCCAGGTTTACACTGATGCCTTGCCAAAGGACGGCGCTTCCTCGATGGTACTATGATTTGAGCTTTGAGCGCCTAGGCAGCCCAGCTAAAGCCGGGGTAATAATAATAGCAGGGCCCGCTGGGAGAACCGTTTTCAGAACTGAAATGGCTTCGCTGGGTCAATATACCTATATTATTATTATTATGATGATGATTAAAAGACGAGAGACATAAATGTTACATCACGACACTCCCACGCGGTCAGGTTGAAAATGGATTCGAAAAATGTTCTAACCTGTTCAAAGTAACCACATTAACTATAGGTTGAAATAAATCGGGGGTGGGGGGTGTAAAGGTAAGATGTTAAGGAATCGACGCGGGGTATAGCCAGAATTTCAGGTTCCTTTCATGCCCAAATGGTAAGGGAGACGGGGAAATGACCTATGGCGCGCGGTAATGAACAAGTGGTGCCGGGACGACTTGCGGGATGTCACCTCACATATCCTGTACAAGCACTGGACGTGTGAAGCGAGTGAACATCGCTTGGTGAGTGACATACGTGTATGAATAATAACGACACAATCATCCACAAAAATCTACCAGTTTGGCCGTTAATTAATTGCAATTTCACGCTGGCAGCCAGGATGAGTAGGGGTATATCCCCCTCTTGTTGCTTTCTCTTTTTGCGCCGGGGTAGGGGGGGGGCATCCAGGGAAATAGAATAAGCACCTACAGTAGTTCCTTCCATTATGGAGTGTAGGTGCAAAAAAGTCTAAGCATTTGAGTTCGATGCCTTCATTGTAAATACAAAGATATAATTATTGTGATGTATAAATTTCTTTTCAGGATGGCCCCGTCGAACGGTCAGTTTCTGGTTAAGTCAGGTTGGTCTAAGACGCCCTTTTAGGAAGAGAGTTTTGTTTTTTAAGACTAAAAATTATACAAAATTAAAAATTGGAACGTATACAAATAAAGTGAAATAACGGCTCGTAGATAATTCTCTGCTGCAACTTTGATGGTTGCTACTGGTCTTTCATGGATTGAGTGCAGTAGGATGAAAAACAATCTATACAAAAGAAAATCTTGCCAAACAGAATACAATGCATTGTAAGGCAAGTATACTCGAGTATACTAAAGGTAATGTACAATTTAATAATAATTATAGTGTGTTCACGTTACGTAGGTGGGTTCATAAGGGGCGTGTGTGTGTGTGTGTGTGATAGATAGATAAATAGATAGAGAGGGGGTGGAGAGTGTTAGGGGATTGAAATGGCAAGGGCAAACGGGGTTAAGAGGCTTGGATTTTTGGATTGGAATAAAGAGCAAGGCCCCGGCCGTCTTACGAAGAGTTACGATTGATCCGATCAACCTCAAATGTATGGAAATCCCTCAGCGTCATATTTTTTTCTACAGGAAATTTGCGCAATGTGCTTTGTAGATATAGAGAAGAACCCTCACTTTTTCAAGAAAGCAATGAATGTATGAATAAACAGCATATGTAGAAAATATATATTTTGAACAAACATGCACTGTAGATGTTGACGTTGCTGGCTTTCCATAGTTGTCGCGGATCGGATCAATCTCAACTCTTTGTGAGACGGGGCCCGGGTAGATGAATGGAGGTGGTGAGGAGGTATATAGGACCTAGGTCCACAAAAGCATGGTAAGCAGATATGGGAAATGAAGAAAAAAAATCAGAAGCAAGGAGGGGTGATGGGGGGGGGGCTAAGTAACCTAAGACGGAGGTGGTGTCCACATGCAAAAGAACTACACAGTCATCATAACATCATCATCACCATGGGCCGCGGAACGGTTTTCAAAGTGGGGGGGGGGTGGGGCTGATCATGCAAAAAATCAAAATCATATGGTCATTATTACGTTTTTGTACACGGTTTTGGAAAAAAAGTGGGGGCTGAAGCCCCCCCCCCCCCGCTTCCGCGGCCCCTGCCATACCCCCCATGAATTCAAAGGAGTGAGGTGAACTTGACTTGGCCATCACTCATCAGAAATCGGACTGGGTGTATGATAACCAATTCCGGAAGATTCTGTAATTTCTACAAATCCAATCCAACGAGAAAGTAGCGCCTCCGTGTCTGCTTATTATCTCTCACTTGCCCGGTCTTCCTGCTTGTTTTTTTTTTCTTCAAAACTTTTGTATCGATATATTTTCATGTTTTGGGAAGAGAACTTGAGGGGGAAAAGGGGGAACTTGGCAGTGCAGAGGACCTCACCGTTGCAAGAAGCGAAAGTCGCTTTGAATTACAGCTTTCGAGAGGGGTGTGAGTGCCGGTGATTCTCGTGTTGGGAATAATTACTTGGATGGAAAATAAGACAGATTTGTGGCTTTAATAGTATGACACTTCAATTTGGGTTATCTGACTATTTCCCTCTTCCTATGCGACTCCATGCTAGAAAAAACATGGCCGAATATTGTGCGAAACATGACATGACATCTTAATGGCTTTGGTTTTAATCTTCAAAATATTGTTTATATATGTAAATAAATATATATATATATATATATATATATATATATATATATTCAAAGTTATAACGTTCCTTCAATCGCAAAATATTGATTGTGTGAGTGGTTAAGTTTCCAAGTCTACACTACGTCATGTCTTCATCAATTTAAATTTATTTTATTGTCAAAACTAGCTGGTGTTATGTTCAATCTCTAGGGTGTAATTTTAACACCTCAAGATGTGGTCCCCTGTAGACACCAAACATTCCAGTTTTTACATTGTACTATACCAAAAGTTTATATTTTGTAATCAGTCTTCTTGGCTTGTTAAACGTGAGAAAGTGAATGTTAACAAGTTCCCGCTCTGCCCCACGATATGTGCGCCATGTATGAATTACGTGTGGGTCGTCTTTGTGGGGACTATAAACATGGAGCTACTAAAAGACTGAACCGTAAACCCAACATCATGCACAGTATAAATATGTTTAGAAACATTATTATAGATCACTATTCAAAATGTAATTACTGTGATAGAGGAACCAAACAATCCAGGGGGCCGTTTCATAAAGCTGTTCGTAAGTTAAGAGCGACTTTAAGAACGACTGGTGATCCTTTATTGTGGTAAATGGTATATTCATTAGCGATGGTTACGCGCGTAAGAAAGGATCACCAGTCGTTCTTAAAGTCGCTCTTAACTTACGAACAGCTTTATGAAACACCCGCCAGATCGGAGACCTACATTTTGTTCAGTTTCTCTCCATTAAGTACTCGAAATAAGTAAGTGAAGTCTTCAACTGACCCGAATAACTTTCTGTCAGATTTTAATGCGATATGTCACAATTCTAAGCTCCCTTTTCAGACCAACAACAAACGAACCCACCCCTAAATTGATCGCCAAATAATTATTCGTATTATAGGGTTGCATACATGCGCCAGGAATTTTAATCGTTCGTATGGGAGAAAAGAGGGGCACATTCATCATGATGGAAGTATCATGACAAGGCTAGAAGGCCTACCACGGCGACCGAAAATACCTTGCCAAATTGATTAGCGTATGAAGTTACGCGCGCGTTTTGGAAAGTGGCGACGAACAAGCTGTCTGCAGCGCCAAAAATGGTTAACCCCTTCAGTCGGTCGTAACGCGACACTCCAGTGGGTGTTTAGCGAACCCTTACGACTGCTGGCAGCGAGAGGGTTAGAGATATCGTTCGATCAATACCTCAAATCCAGATTGGATTACAAGTCATTTGTCTTGAGTGGAATTCACTTGTTAACTTCTTTTCGTCGCAGTAAAATTATGTTTGTTTGCCAGGCATAGTTTAATTCTCTGCAGAGAATAATAATAGGCACAACTGTAATTCCCTCTCATTCATTATCGAGAAGGGGGTCGCCGTGGGAAACAAGACATTGTGTTGACTGAGGCTGTAGACGAAATTAGAAGATTGGCTTGTCCAGTTCTGGGACCTTGGATTTGAATGTAACTTTTTAGGAATGCAATTATTGATGAAAAGGGTTTCTTGAAGAGACGTTAAACTGGAACCACAGTTCTATTGCCGGCTTTATTCAAGTCTTTAAAATTCGTTAGCTCAACTGTAAAATTGGGTTGTACTTCTATGTTACTAAAAGGGATGGTCCAGGCTGAAAATATTTATATCTTAATACATAGAGTAGAATTCACTGAGCAAAATGCCGAAAATATAATAAAGTTATTGAAGTCTAGCAATATTTTGTGAAAACACTCGTCATGAATATTCATTAGGTGGGCTGATGATGTCACATCCCCACTTTCCGTTTTCTAATGATATTACATAGAATCATAATTTTTTCATTATTTCCTTCTTGTGTGAATAATATGTCTCCCTTATAATGAAATAAGTTGCAGCAATAAATATCTAATGCACTAAATCAGTTGTCAACATAGGCGGCGGAAGCGGGGGGGGGACGTGTCCCCCCTAAATTTTAGGTGGGGGGACGGTCCCCCCCTAAATGTTTTATTGATAACCGTTTTTTTTTTTTGTTTTTTTTTTTTTTGGCTTGTCAAAAAAAATTTGTGGTCCCCCCCTAAAATTTTTGGCTTCCGCCGCCAATGGTTGTCAATACAATTTTTCTAGTTCTTGGAGAAAAAAATTTGAATAAACCCAATTTCATATAATAAAATAAAAAAGAACAAGTGGGGATGTGACATCATCAGCCCACCTAATGAATATTCATGACGACTGTTGTCACAAAATATTGCTAAACTTTAAACTTCAATAACTTTATTATTTGTTATCCGATTCTGATGAAATTTTCGGCATTTTGCTCAGTGAATTCTACTCCATTTATCAAACTATAAATACTTTCATTAGCCCGGAAATCCCTTTAAACAAGATCTAGTTTGCTGAATCCCACAAATTAAGTCCAATGGCAAAGACTGTAAAAATCTCGTTAAATTTCATCAAAATCATGTTATAATAATGTGTTAAAATGAGTTTTTACACCTTATATGTGAATTTTAGATATTGGTTTCTTTAAGTAAATTTAGTTTGGCATTGTCAGGGGTTCATTGCTATTGTTGTAATTTTGAAGATTCCCCCCACCATCATGATCATAATCTAGAAAAGGGTATATTCATTATCCCTTCTTGATAATATTATTCATTTATTCTTATTTTCAATTTCATCGGAATCATCAAACTACCAAAGTTATCTGCATGTATAAGTAGAAGTAAAGGGAAAAACCACTGATTTTTTTCATGAATTCTCTTTATAACATGAATATAAAAAAGAAAAATAAATTGTTAAAATACGAGAAAGTAGAGCTTTTTAAAAACTTATAGCAAAATGAACTGATTTCTTGAAGAATTGGGATGTTAGGAATGAATCGTGAAGGCCATTGATATACTTAAAAAAGTTAACATGCGTTCGTGTAGCTATTAACGAGCCATTCGAAAACATAAGTAAATGAAACACGAGCTCGTGAACTTGTAAGCTAGTGAACACTTTTTGCGAGAGTGATCACGAATTTCCTAGAAAGCTAGAGAACACTTTTTGCGAGAGTGATCACGAATTTCCTAGAAAGCTAGTGAACGCTTTTTTGCGAGAGTGATCACGAATTTCCTTGTTGACCATAGTAGATTGCGAGACAAATGAATACCCTCTAGCGATTATTTTAAGAGTGTACACACTTAGTCAAAGTTCAGTGAAATTGAAAAAGCGCACATCAAAAAAACAAATCAAGTTGATAAATAAGATCATTTTTTTATCAAAGATAATTTGTTTAATTAAGAAAAAAAGATTTTCATCCATAAGTCACAGGTTTCAATAAATTTTCATGATAATAACTAATAACGCAGTAAGATTGACAGTAAAAGTAATTAAGAAGATGCTATATTACATGTATTATGAATAACTGGATACATCTTTCTCAAGGATATACCCTTCAGTTGAAACACAAAACGATAACGAAAGATTAGGGGCCCGTTTCATAAAACTTGTTATAGTAACAAATTTGCAATAACAGTTAAAAGCTACTGAAATCATTCAATATGATTGGTTGGGAGCCAGAATTAGTATATGCATGGGCAGTGAGTGGCGTACATCCTGCCCGTGCTCCCTCCCATTTGAGAACCATTTCTGACCAAAATATCTCCCCTCATCAAGTGATCAAGTGATAACTACATTATATATGATTCTCATTCTTGCGATGAAAGATTAGTCGTTGATTAGAAAAAAAATATATATATAAGCAACGCAGTAAAGGACTGACCGACAGTAAACTTCTGTTAAAAACAACATGTTGTTATGCACAACTTCACATAGTGATTTGACTCTCTCACCATGCTCACACCCAGTACATCAGTACATGACGATGGAGAGATCGAAAATGGTACTCGTGCAAAAAAAAATTCTCAACATCTCGGTGTCAAAACATAACGACCTTGGGTGTAATCTAAAAATGAATTACTTCACTTCTAAAATTACACCCAGCTTCAAAACCATATCACAACCATAATCAAATTAAAATCGGCAACAGTAACAATTTTCCGCGGTTATTATTCCCTTGGACTTTTTCCCCTCCTCTCTGCCTCTCTCTCCCTCGTGATCTGACGCACCTCGACACCAACCCATCTCGCGACGTCATTCTTGTTTTCCAGCTTACGGGAATTACCTTTTGTTACAGTAACAGACCGAAATTCGCCCAATTTTCTCAATTTTCTATCGTCTCCTCTCTCGCCTTACTCTCGCTGTCTCGACAATCTCTGTAATTCTTTCCACTTTTTTTCTGCTCTCGTTTTCTCTCCTCATTTTGCCGGAATTTCATTTTTACGACAGGTGACAGTTTTCAAGAGAAAACATAGGAGGGCATCTGTGTGAAATATTACCGGCCTTTGTCGGCGAGCTCGGTTCGCTTTCGGGCTACTATCGGAGGGGTCGCCCCGTGCTGGGATTTTTATATCGCCCCAGTCGGCTCTGTCAAGTTCGAGCGACACAATTCGCGGTGACGGGCGTTTGAACTTGAGCCGCGTCCACGCGCGCCCAGACTCATGAAGCTATTCGGACGGGTGGAACATTCGAAACACGAATAAGAAGGATATAGAGGAGGACTTTAGAAGAAGAATGAAGAGGAGGAGAAGAAGAAGAAGAAGAAGAAGGAAGGAAGGGGGAGGAAAAGAATATAAAAAGAAAGAAGTGGATAAAGTAATACTTTAATAAATTGTGGGAAACCATCGTCGACATGAGCATGAATGTCCAAACAGAGAAATATATAGATAATACCAGTGATACCAATTACTTTGGATATTGTACATGTATATATTTGGATTCGAGTACAATTCCGCACTTACAGTACATCATTATATTCATAAACTTATACTGCAGCAATGAAGCATCTTAGTTATTTTCACACTCTTAGATTTAATTCTCAATCCGCTTAAAGACTAAAATATGAACGTGTAAACCTCATAAATATTTCCAAGAATAAAGTCAATAATATGTTTATATGTATAAACCATCTTGATGAGGCCTTAAAAATATTCGAGAGTGCGACGATGAGCCGCCAGCTTGCTAATACGATTCGGGATGCTGTGTACATCATACCGCCAAGGTGCAGAGAAGACAAATAGATTTTCCCTATCTTTAAAAGTAAAAGGATAAAGCCGTAAATTTACCAAAAGTTGGGACTTTTGCACTTAACACCCATGAAGAAAGTAAGAAAGTAAGTAAATAGGTAAAATAGTAAACAATTAAGTATGTAGGTAGGTAAGTAAATAAATACAGGTAAGTCAGTAAATGAGTAAGTAAATTCGAAAGTAAGTAAATGGCAAGGGAAACGCTGTGGATTCAACACTACCCCGAATTAATGTAGCGAAGGCTTTGCTGTAGACAAATCATAACCATCACACTTTATTCAATGAAAGTTGCTATTTCATCCGAATATTTTTAACGGTTCATAAAGCTAAGAATGTGTTTATTTATTTGAAGAAAAATAAAAAGGATTTTTTTTTTTACGCCTGATATTTTGTTGAGGCTACCGTTAAGTGAAGAGGCGCGGTCCTTTCATGATTCGTAATTCGTGGGATGTTTAGATAACGTCTTCCGTAACGCCCCTTGAGAATACCATATACATTCCCAAATCAGCATTTCCAGATTATCAAAAATACACTTTAACTTCACTTACGGGGATTTTTTTTCGAAGGTCCGCTACAAATTGATGTTTCTCAACTCGCCCAGTGATATTTTGATTCAAACTTTCATCAGTATTAACGAGTCAAGTTATGAAACCCTAGAGATAAGCAACTGAGGGGATGACGAGGAGAAACTAGCGGATAAAACCAAAATGATAGGTCAGGAAAAAAATATGTGAATTGGAAAACCAGTCTTCCCTCAGTCCCATGTATTGAAAACGTGGTTGCAAAAAGGGAAATGTCGCGCAAATTTGCACCGAATAAAATTTCATTTCCCATCAATACGACTGGGTTAATCTCATTTGAAGAAATACGCTACAGTGGCACCCCACTTTCCGTTTTGAGTAATTCCCCTGGGGAATAGCAAGAGGAGCATTTTCCATGCAGAAAATTGATGGGCATGTTCAAGAGATAAGCCATATTGATCAGGCGTTTTTATTTAAGACCATAGCCGACTACTTGCTGATTGGTGTGGGGGGTGTCTTAGAAGCTCGTTGAAGCTTATTACATATCCACGCCTGCATTCCTGGCGATGATGGGGGAGAGAATTGTAATCAGAACCAAAAGGTATGAAATCTTCGTGGAAAAAAAAACCGTTCACTTTGCTGACTAATGGAGGCCACGTTGGTCCCATGATTTTATTAGTTATCCCTTAAATATACACTTCTAATTATATACATGTTAGACTTTAAAAAGGAAATGGAGAAAAGGGTGCATGTTGGTAAATCAGCTACATGTTTTCTACCCAAAATTCACACTGTGTTTTTGCTTCTTTACTGTCATGTCTTGTGGTATATGCTGTTTCCACCCAGTGGCGTACCGTGGGTCACGGCATTGGGGGGGCACCAGCAAAAATTTCGAGTCATTTAGGGAGCGCGTGAAGCGTGCTCAGTTGCCCGGTATACTGACCTAATAGAGACATTTTAAGGACATGCAGTGCCATTAAACGGATATATATCTCACTGATTTAATGCGAGCGCGAAGCGCGAGCTGAAATTTTTTGTATATATTGACCCCAAACAGGGAATTTTTGTATTTTAGGAATCCATTAAGAGTATATATATCTCAGCATAGTCATCTAATGCTAGTGCCATCCTTTGCTGATTTTGTTAGAATTACATCTAAACACATTTAGCACTTTTTGTAGACATGGTAATCATGATTACTATACGCATCTCACTAATCAAATACTGCGAGCGCGAAGCACGAGCTGAAAATTTAGGAAATTCAGACCTGAAGAGGGGCATTCTAAGGCTTGTTTGCAGAAATTCACTAAGACCGCACGTATTTCACTTACTAAATGATGCGAGCGCGAAGCGCGAGCTGAAAATTGTTGATATTGAGATCAGAAAAATTGGCATTTTAAGGACTGATTTTAGGAATTCTTGAAGAGCAGATCACTTTAAGTAGTCATGAAAAAGAAGCAAATGTCACTACGTGAAATAATAAATCGAATTGCGAGGAAATATATTTGGTGTACAGTATATTGATTTGAAAACGGGAGGTTTTAGTACAACAGGAATATATATCTCGTTAAACAGTCTAAGCGAGCACCAGGAACAATAAAGACATAGGCCCTGAGCAAATAATGTTTCATAAAATTATGAAAAAATGCTTCTTATGTAAAATAACATAATTATAATATAATATAACATTTATAATGAACATAATTTCTTCTTTCCCCACTACGTTTCTCTTCCTTTCTCCCTCTTTTTCTCCTTTTCCCCGTTTTTTTTTTTTTTTTTTTTTGGGGGGGGGCCAGCCGATTGGGGGGGGCACGTGCCCCCCATGCCCCCCCCCGTAGTTACGCCACTGTTTCCACCAATACACACTCTCATGGCTCGAACACTGCTCCATCCATACAGTGATTGGTGCCATCATGGACCTACTACAGCATGGTGTCATCAACATGATCACCGTTAGAAACTCTATAAGCAGGATCGAGACCCAATGCACACCCAGTCTTCCAGCTCTCCTACACAAAGTATCTCCAATAGTATCAACAATATAGCATCATCACAACTCTTCTTCCTGAAACACCATCAGCAACACCGCAATATCGAGATCTATATGGCCCTATACTTCCCTCCGCATATCCTCTACCGCAATCTACACATGTACCACCACCACCACCACCATCGTCCTCATCACCATCATGACTTATATATCGACTCCTGAACCTCTTACGTCCTCATCGCCTATTCAGTTAGCTCCAGAACAAGAAGCACCATTATCAAACCACTTCAATTTAGCTACACCAACGCCATCACCATAGTGACCCCACTCCGTCACCAATTCACCATAACCATGATAACCTCCAACTAATTACCAACCGCTACCACCACCCTCATTACACCCCAACTACCCCCAATAACACCATCATCAGCACCATCACCATCGCTTTACCTAATTACAACCCCACCTCCCCTCTACTTCCGCTCTTAGCACCACCGGTATACAACCACCGCCATACACGCCACAACCATCGCAATCAACCATGGGCGTACAGATACGGGGGGGGGGGCTCTTGCCCCCCCCCTTCAATATTTCACGACCAAGAAAAAAAGGAGAAGGAAAGAAAAATGAAAGGGACAGGGTGAAATACATTTTTCCAAATAATATGTCCAAATCTATCAAAAACTTGGATTTTTGAAATAAAAATATCCAAATTTTTGCTCGCTCGCTCGCTTCGCTCACTCGCAACTTCTTATCAATTTTACGCGATACGCCATACTGAGCCCCCTCAAAATTTTTGGCTCATTAAGCCACTACAATCAACAATACCATTATCACAACCATCATGCCCATCATCAGACTTTCTACAACCGTCGCCACTTTTTCCACTACATCCATTAAACGATCACACACACACACACCCTCACACACGAGCTCGAACCCACACTCTTTCCATTCCACCTTTCCAGCTGAAACGATAAATATGATATCATCTAAATGTTACCTGTCTTCTCGAAATATATATGAAACAAAAACAATGCATCTAACTATGATTGACAACTAGCAGGAGCAGCAGACATAACAGTAGCTATACGGTAATAGTTTCGATCTTTGAATCTGCGATGAAAATGAATATTAATGGTGTTTTTATATCGAATTAATTTCTGTTTGGTTAAAGAATTGCGCGGCAGCGGTTCGTCCGACGGCCGCCTCGGGTTCCCGCTGCTCCCCGAAGTTTGAAACAGTTTCAGTTGTAACTTATTCTGCGAGGATTAATATCAAGGCTTGTTTCTCCTGGGATCTGGATTGGTTACTGGTTATCAGCTAATGGGAACACTCAACTGATCAGGGGGAAGTTTGAAGAGTACCAGGTTGTGAAAGAGCAACCACATTAAAGATGGCGTTAGCCTCGAGTAAATAGTGTGATGTCAACCTATCAAGTTGTGATTTTTAAGTAAAGCAGGCCGGTGATTTTCACTCGGTAACTATCTGGTTGCCCTTCGGGATAAATAAAGTAATAATTATGAGGAATTATTGCTTTGATATAAAACTTGGCTCCTGGTAGAAATCTTAAATTTGAAATGTTCAAAAGGATGTTCTTCTTAGAAGATTCAGATATTCCTTTAGATAATTTGAATAAGGAAGTGCCATTTTATTTGCTTGTTACAGTATTCGGTACCGCCAAAAACGCTTACTTTGGAATGCCGTAAAGAATTTCTTTTCGGGAACGTTTGTGCAAACTCGTTGTTCAGAGATGTTGAAGATAATTTTACTACCCTTTCACAATCATGTTTCTTCAAATGATAAAGCTTATTAGTACTTGCAGTTCCACTGCCTAATTAATATGATTGTAAAACAGAATTAGACCTTCATTTCGTACTTCTTTGAAATCATTATGTGCTATTGTATTGTAACGAAGTGAGAATAGAAGACAAAACCGGTGAGGGTAGTAGGGTTGATGGAACGCGGAACAATGTAAAACCTATCAAGAAGAAAGCAGCTTTCAGGAGCTAAACAAAAACATCTAATTTTGTTGTAAATGACGGATAGAGCCGATCGCATTTACTCAATATCGCGTGCTGTCATTAAAGATAAAATAAACGATGCGCAAAATGCAAATTTGCCAACTGTGGTCAAAACAATGATGGTCAAGAAAAGCACCCTTTGTCGAAGCGAAGAACAGAACGCGGATGGTTTTCTAGGCGACCGCGACAATCGAGCCGAAAATTCCTTGGTGATCGGTTGATCGATCGCCCATGAAAACGGCAGAGGATTCGCTGATCTGGGTGCGTGTCATCCTCTTTCATCACCATTAAGGCTTGTGCGTCTACCTAATGACTCGTAGAAAAAGGAGACAAAATGTGATTGATTTTGCAATGAAGGTCGGGCTCATGATAAAAGATTGACCTTCAATAAAGATTAGTTTCGTGTGAAATCTGTAAAACTATCGACTGTTTTTTTTTTCTGGTTAATTACGCGATATCGATTTCAAACTACCTTTGTAAAAGAAAAAAAAAACAAGAATGGTAAGCTATCCGTGTTGCCAATGTAGTATACGACGCCATGTATCTTAAGTATCTTATTTACAATCACAAGCATTGAAACTTATATCGAAGTTGTAAGAATAAACAGGAATGACCCCCCCCCACCCACACACACACACACTGGCGTGTACTGCGTCCATTTACTATCTTCATAAGATAAACTAAGTTATATAAATTCTGCTCCGAAAGAAGACTATGTTCAACAAGATTTTGCAATCATCCCAATAATTATATAAAGCATACGAAGCTAAGCGTGCACTTTCGATGTTTGAGGGTGCGTGTGAGCGTGTGTTGGTGTGTGTGAAAGAAAGAGATAAAGGGTATTGTGTGGGTGTGTATGTGCCTGGGTGTGGGTGTGATTAGTGAGAAAAGGGTAGTTGTGAGTGCGATGCAAAGGGTGCGTGTGCACTATTTGGCCTACATAAGTCTGGGTGCGTGTAACAGTGTGGGTGAGTGTATGATGTGCGTTTGCGGGAGTGGGTGTGCTTTAGGCGGTTATTGCAATGCACCTTACGTGTGAAAAAGTGTAAATCGGCAACGCAGCTTTCTTTGTTCAGTTGTTCAGAATACAGGTCATTAAAATGCAAGCACTAATTAATTTTCTTATCCTTTAAATAAAAAAAATGAACTCACATTGTTTAATGGACGTTTGATTCACACAACCATATGAGTTTTGTTCTAGATTTTGATTTGATTTATCACCATCTGTTTGTCTTGTTCATCACTGAACACAACAGAAACAAACGCTCTGTTCGGACACCAAAGAAACATCTCGAATATTCCCAGATCGTAAAATATTAAACTTACCATATTGTTTCTTTCATGAGTAAATGATAAAAAAAATCAATCAATCTAACTTTGTTCTATTGTCATCCTTGAGAAGGTGTCGAAAGAACATCGCATTCATCTGCTTAATTAGATAACCAAACAAAAAACTCGTTGTTCACCCTTGATTCACAATCACTACCTCAAGGTCAAGTTCACGGAGGCAGGACGATTATGGACAGCTGTGCTCACTCGGACCCCATTGCATTAACTTACAGTTGTTTGTATGTCTTTCCAAGCATATCGGCAAATAGTGAGCTTTCGATCTGCATGGGAAACGTGGATCCCTTTTTTCGTTAGTTGTATTTGTTCTGAACAAATATAAAATCAATATATGACAATTAGGAAATACCTCATAGTGTCTCAAAATGAATAGTCATATAATTTGAAAAGTGCATCAATATAGGGTATGCCTGTGTCAGTTTATTGACGTATTCTCAATAATGGAAACGGTTTTGTGTAAGAAAAGGAGAAACGGTTTAATTAAGTTTTATTTTATTTCGTTTGATTTAAAGAGCACTTTCCGGAGCTCAGATAATGGCTGCAATCCAAGTCCTGTTTTTATAGCTCTTCGGGTGAAAAAAGTGATTAGTTTCATTTTGTACAATCATTTATATTTAGCTTTAGTATTTTGTACTATCAATACTACAATTTTGTACTATCATTTTTTGAGAGAGAATTTACAGAAACTCGGATGCTTGATGCTTTTTACCATGTTTGTAAAACCATCATACTAAATCACCAATACCATGAATACCATGTCAATATACATACTCATATTAAGGGAAAATCTCATGATCCTTTACAATAAAAATAAAAATAACTATTTGACTACTGAGTTAAATGGAAAATAAAACAACAGATAATGGTACAAAAATACAAGTAATATTTCTTTTAAATTGCATTAAAGAAAATAAATTAATACATTAAATTTATACTTTGCGTGTTTATCACTCAGTTTTCTGCTTTAAGTATTGCATTCAAAACTAAGTTATTTCATGTATGTTTCTATATGTTATCGATTTTTCATATCAACGGAACCGTGTAAAAATGTATCTGAATATTGACTATCTATAAAGATTTTTAATAAATAAATACATGAATAAATGAATAGATAATTATAATAAATGAGTATGTAGATAAGAAACTAGCACATAAATAAGTACCGGTATGTGAATAATAATTAAAAAAACAAATGAATAGAAAAATGAATAAATAGATAAATGAATGAATAAATTAATTAATTGATAAAAAAATAAGTAAACATATTTAAATAAATAAATAGATAATTAAGCGAATAAATAAATAGATAAATAAAGGTCAATCACTTCGTTATCCGATTGGCAACATTTGAATAGTTTTCTCACAAGGATGCGGTCTATTGACCTACTTGTGACCCGTTTCATAAAGAGTTACAGCTATACAGTGCGTATCAAAAAAAGTTTTCACTTTGAAAAAGCCCTGGGAATTGAAAAATATACAACATGTGGGTAATTTTTTCACATATATTCTTGGGTTTGGGTCTCATCTATCCAATGGAAGTAAAAGTTTTGACAGAATGTTACACTTGAGTGACCACTGTCCATTTTTGTAAAGCTCGCAGAAATCTGTTTGCGCAGAAATGCTCACTTTCACGCTGTGTCAAGGGGAAAGGGCGAAATCAAACTTACCCTGCGAAACATTTCTCATACATTTCCCTTGCCCTTTTAGTTAATTGAAATAAAACGAATACATTCAAGCATTTTGTAACAATTTGCCACCCAAACTGAAATTTCTACACTTAGTAAGCACAACATTTACCCTTTTTGTGCCAGCTGGATCTGAGGACATAACTGAATCTAAAGAAAAGTTTATATCAGACATCTCCAGCATTTTTTCACTAAGTTTTTATCATTTAAAGTACGTTTACATTTCATTTTTCATTTAATACTCGTTTCTCCACACTTTTCCCAAGCTTGACAATGATTAACAAAATGAAAATCAAGCCTAAGCCATTTCATGTAAATCACAGCTCAGTGTAAAGCAAATATCGTCACGATGGCCTCGGTGTATGGGGCGCAATGCACTCTTCGAAGTGTTTTGAGCAAGGAAACAAGTTAAAAAGGTAAAATACATCTTTAAATCAATTTTACAAGCTAAATTGCACATGTTCTTCAAGATTAAGGTCTACTTTTATTCGCATAACTATTTCAAAGTTCTGCGCAAATCATTTTTCACTAACTTTTCAAAGGTAAGTGGTGCTCACTCAAGCGGAAATATTTTTCGACAGTTATATCGTCATTTGCTTATATGGATCTCTACCAATGTTAAAATGTGGAAAAATCACCAGGATATTACCAATTTACGATTTTACAGGATTTTTTCTAAGTGTAAACTTTTTTTGATACGCACTGTATAGTAACTTTGAAATTATAGTAATTTCCATGGAAACATTGACTGTGGTTGGCTTCTGAGCCCTGTTACCATGCACATTCTGAGAATGTTTTTTATCCAATGCAAAAGTTGGTTTAAATATGAAACGACCAACTGTTAGTACATCAAAAACTCAATTTATTTTGAATGAAGTTTAGTATTAAAGGCGAAGTTCACCCAGACAAATGAAAAGTTCATTGTAAGAATAGCAGAAAAGATATATTTAAAAAACGCCGAAGGTTTGAGAAATATCCATCAAAGAATTGAAAAGTTATTAGAATCTTAATTATTTTATTTGTGACGTCATTTGCGAGCAGCATTTCTACATAGCGACTGGTAACAAATCAATGTAATGTCATGTTCTCAGAAAAAAAATGGTTTGTAACTGTATACCTTTTGTATATCAATAGACAAATCATTTCACATCCGATCATGAAAAGAAAACAAATACAAGTAATCAGGAACCATTAAAAAATGAAATTCATGCATTTTAGATACATATGGGGCAGCTGCTCGTTTATAACGTCACAAATCCAAAATCTAAAATAATCTTAACGGCTTTTCCTCAAACCTTTACCAAATTTTTTTAATTGATTTTTCTGTAATTTTTAAAACAAACTTTTCTTTAGGGTGACTTCCCCTTTAACCAACAGTTAATATGTTCAATGTTCATATTTAACAAATTTAGAGTTTGGTTTAAAAAAAATTGAGAGTGCATGGTATAGTCGCCATTGCTCTTTAGCCCTTTATGAATCGGGTCCCCCGCAATGTCCCAGGAGCTATCGGATCACTGCTTACTTTGATATTTCGGTATTTTAGCAATATCTTAGGTAGAAATAATGATTTTACTACTCCAGCCAACAGGTAATCGACAATTATTGGTCGCAATACTGCTGCGTGTCTGAAAACAGTATTGTCCATATCAATTTGTGTGGATCTTATGTGTATGCGCATAAATGTATCTGTGTATACATTCATTGGGGTGTATTATTTATGCAAATAAAACATCTACAAGAATCATTCGAGATGAAACTATCAGTACCATATGTGTCTAATGTCGCTAATAATGGTCAAAATTACCAGCGTGTTGGTGACTATGTCCCATGTACAAAAAACGTATTTATTGGTGAGAATCTACCAGATTTTTGTTATCGGTTGGACAAATATTCACCAACTGAGTGGTTTCTCTGAACATTCCGTTTTAAGAGTGTATGCGATGATGATCACAATTAACAACAAACGTATCGCGTGTACGATGTGATTTTTTTCGTGGAGCGTTGTGGCCCAGTGGATTAGTCTTCGGACTTTGAAACAGAGGGTCGTGGGTTCGAATCCCAGCCATGGCGTAATTTCCTTCGGCAAGAAACTGATCCACAATGTGCTGCACTCAACCCAGGTGAGGTAAATGGGTACCGGTAGGAAGTAATTCCTTAAAAAGCTGTGTGCGCTATGAACGCCTAGCTTAGCCGGGTAATATAGGAGCGCCTTGAGCACCTAACAAGGTGGATATGTGCGCAATATAAATACCCTATATTATTATTATTATAATAAATTCATTAAAAGATACAGAATCATCCAAAAGGCATCAAACAAGATGATTAAAGATGATGCTACAGTGTTAGTTCTCAGATGAACAAAACGGTATGGTAGTAATTATACTTGCATATATACGCATATACTTCTTTTTCAGAAGTCTCTAAGCGCTCTACAATAAATGCAGCATAATAACCCTGGATTTAGCCAAGGTATTTTACGCGATCTTCGTTTCAAGGAATAAATTCCTGCAAGGTTCCCATTTCCCTCACCTGGGTTGAGTGCAGCACAATTGGGTGATTTCAAGTTCAGTGTTGACCTTTTGGTGTTGGTGTTAGGTCATTTTAACACAAGTATAACACCAAACATAAAATGAAGACGGTCCTGGAAAGTCTCTCACTAGCTGTTGAGATGTCAATAATGTGATCTGGATCAATTTTACAAACTCACACTACATTATGGAGCTAGGGGAAGCAATCCAAATTGTGCTTCCAACACCGACACCAACGCAAACACCGGACTTGAAATCACCCGATGTGGATAAATTACTAACTGAAGGAAATTACGCCATGGCTAGGATTCGAACCGACTACCCTTTGTTTCGAAGTCCAGAGACTAATCCAAGTGCCACAACGCTCCACACTGCAACCTCCAATTCATGATCGTGATGATCTATGATGATCTACTTCACTATCGTTCGTACCTGTTTCGTTTATGCAAAACCTTCGTGAGTGGTCATTTGACTGTTGTTCTCCCGTCTGTCCTCGAAAGATAAATGATGTCCACGGTATGCAGAGAGTGGACAAGAGGAGAGTTCGAAAGATCATTTAAGTGGCTCCATCGTCTATTAGCCGCCTCGTTAAAACACCATAATAAACCCATCAAGTGGATCAAAAGACCGGCTCTTGAAGCGATAGAGTACCATCAATTAGGACTCGAAGACATTAGTATCGGGACTCTGTTTGGAGGTCTAATAGATCGGGGATGGATACATGGGTGTTTATGGGAAAATGTGTAGAACTGAAGATTTTTTCGTTGATAACATTTACCTCAAACTAAAATGATTAAAGTTACAGATAGACGTACTTTTAACAGAATGTGTCATTTGAATATGAAAGTAAAATTATACCGAGTTGTTTAGTGCTGCCAGAAGAGGGTATAATGCGACTTGATTTTTTTATCCACATTATTATCAGTTATTGTTTCATCACCATCATCGTCGTCGTCATCACCATCCTTACCCTCCTCATCATCATCATCTTCAAGTTCACCACTGCTAATACCAATTCATTACTTAATATTTTGTGCAATGAAATAAAAATGAAAGCCACGTGCAAAGCAAAAAGTTGCATGTCTTAATTACACATTCGCGGACTTTTTTTTCCGGCAGCCGTGCACTTCAAAAACATGTATAACAATTTCTCCCATTTAAGATATATGAATTCATAAGTTGACACCGTAGGCCTAACGCTTTTTCGGTTTACAGACCCTATCGATATAACAAAGCACGTTGACCAAGTATTTTCTTTCGACATATTCTTTATCAGAAATATTCTAAGGGCGTTCTCTTCAATTTTTAACGGACCTACATAAATATTTTCCATAAAAAAAGCTTTTTTAACCATACTTAAACATCGTACAAACAACCTAACAAGATGTTCCCAAAGATTTTCGTCCACTTTGGACGAACATTTATGTTCGGGACATTCAAGAATTATAGGACACGCGGTGGTCTCCGTAAGCTTCGTTGTTACCGGCGGCCTCGGCCAGGCGACATCTTTCTTCGACTAACTGTCATAACAGTCTACAGCAACTTTAGCAAACAGTAAAGCCAGAGCCATTTCTTTTGAGAAGAAAGAAAAGAAAATGGAGTCACTTCAGTCCATGATTAATGACTGGTGTGTTTTAGGCGCGCCGTTTAGGTATAGACGCAGTTTATTTGGGTTAAAACGCAAGAATGGAGTTACTTTTAATGCGGTTCTGGATTATCCTTCGTCATATTTGGTAATCATGCCTAAAGTTAACGAGAAAGTAATATGATCTGCTTAGAATATACGAGGAATAAGGGATAAGGATTGTAGATTGTGCGGCCGACGTGTTCGCGTATGGGTGGGCAAAATTGGGGATCAAGGGTACTTGCTGTAAAAAGCCAAATAAATAGTAGTCTTGGAATAATCTAACATGTCTAATGCAAGGCAGTTAAAAAGAAACATTGAAATACAAATGAAATCTTATTATATCGGACGATGTATTCCTTCGGACACATCATTCTTTACCATTAAAGGATGATTATGTCTTTGTGATGTACTTGAGATGTCATTCCGATCGATAACGCTATCTACCAGCCCCCCCCCCCCTAAAAAAATTGATTTCGCCAATCATGCAAATTGTCAGATGGTAAAATCTCGGGCCGCAGTCCAACTTTCTGTCTGAAGTATTAACGGCCGGGCATTGGTTGGAACATGGATCCTACTCGACCCCAAGGATTATGTTTACATTGCCAATGGTGTATGGAATATTACTAGGACTTCTAACAAGGCATACTTCAGACAATTCAGATCCAAATCCAAATTAAGATTCAAGACTTGCGAGTTTTGAGAGTGTGTGTCTGTGTTGCGTAAAATCATGGCCCTTGTATCTCAAGGGTTCCATGACATTTGCTCCGGCGACAATTGCTCCGCTGTAAATTCCACACACCAATGGAATGACCAAATTCAACGCTGGATTTAATACTATACCCTATCCTAAACCTAACCCTAAACGTAACATAAACGCTATTTCAACCCTAACTCTAACCCTACATCTCAGACAAAATTAAGCCCGGAGTAATTGTCGCAGGAGCAAATGTCGTACGACCATCTCGGTTTTACCCTCACTGCAGAAAAAGGCTCTCCCCCCCCCCCCTCTCTCTCTCTATCTATCTCTATCTGGAATGGAGTTCTGTCAGATTCAACAAGGTGAAGGGGCTGTCCACTTCTTATAAAAGCACTATCTAGCGACCTTTCCCAATTTGGCGATGGGAACAGACGCGCAATATTTTATCATTGTTACAGCACTCTATTAAAGTTGTCATTGGGCTATATTTGACGGCATCAGTTTTTATTTGTCCGCGTCTTTTTCTTCTTCATCTTCTGATGTCCTCCCCAAATACTTCCCCGAATGCGAGTTCGCGCCATTTGTTGGTCGGTTTGACAAATGATCTTTTTTATCGTCTGTTGTCTTGTTGAGGTTTCTGTTACACGCAACAACAATATTGACACTCCTTTGACGAACAGCAAACAAGAGCATATAGCGTATTTTAAAGGTAAAGAGGGATCATTTCATGGGTAAAATTCTTTTTCTGCAGATGTTCTTTCTGTTTTTAGTAAGCAGTAAGCAGGAAATTTGTAAACAAAAACATCTGAATAATCCAGGAAAAAATATGATTGAAGCGTCAATCTTGATATCGTCAGATCGTGCACAATACACTGGACAATAATAATGTTCAAGGAATTCCAATACCACTGGTGTAGAGACGGGAGAGGGGGGCTGGGGCTCATCCCCCACCCGCCGAAAAAAAAGTTCCTCGACCAAGATTAACTTTCAACTTTCTATTGGAGTGACTCTCGTATTGACTGGGCAGCATATAATTGTGGCTCATAACATATAAGTGGTACACATATCAAATTACATAAGATACGTTTTATGTATAAGTTTTACCTTATTATACGACAGAAATTACTCCCGGCTTATTTTGTTGTTGTTGTTTGTGAGTGTGTGTGTGTGTTAAAGTGGATGTGATGGACGAGCGGGGATTCGAACTCACAACTTCGCGATGCAATGCTCAAGCAACAAGACCACACAAACTTTAACCTGAGTATAGGCCATAATTAGCACTGTTCAAGCTTAGACATCTTGAAAATGAAAAAGAAAAGTTTATTTCAATTTTTTTCTTATTTCTATTCCTGTTTTATATTGATCTAAACAAACTTGGTGACACGAGCAACAAAATGATCAATATTGTGTCACAAGTTTTTCATTTGCGTTTATACAAATCAAGAGCAGTTGCGCGATGAGAAATGAGTTAAAGAATTTACGAGTGAAGGAAATCCTAGCGTATCTGATTTTTTTTTAAAGATATGCAAGTGAGCAAAGTGAGTGAGAAAAATTATTGCGATTTTTAACAAGTAATCAATTCTTTACATTTGGCATGTAAAACTTCAAATCGGCTAGATATTCATTGAAATTTGATGACAATTCAAATGTCAAACAAATGATTTTGTTAGATTTTCGGGGCAGGAGTGAAAGGGAAGAGGGGTATGGCATTTTTTTTCAAGAGCCCATCGATGTTCCAGTTATAAATGAGTTTTATATAACCTTTCCCTATTCAACACCAGAAGTGGAAAATGAAGAGAAGAGACCCGAAGCTTGGTCCCAATGACCTGTATTATGACGATATAAACCACTTTAGACAACACCTTCCGTTAGGGTGTTAAGAACTATACATTTTAAGACGTTATCCCCCTGTAGTTAGACGGTCGACACATCACTAGACTTCGACACCTCTAGTTTGTGTGTATGAAAATAAAAGGTCTTCAACTTCAGCTACACCATGGACCTACTAGTCCATGGTTACACCCTCAATGCAACACTAGATTAAACACTTCTTGTTGGGGTCGTCGTTTATACACCGTCAAACGTGGCAAGACCTAACGCCACAATTTAAGGTGACGACCAGTGCCCTCCATTAACGACACCCCAAAATAAGTTACCTTCTTCACTTTAAGACCTAGCATTAGAGATCAAATTCTTTGACAATGAAATCATCGGCAACATTAGTCAAATATGAATGACTACCAATTAACATTACGAAGGGGATGAAGAAAATGTGTATGTAATTATGAAATATTTCTGTATACTTTTTTTACCAATTTTTTTGTATTTCCGTCCAATAGGGCATATATTTGCATAAACATAAACTTTTTTAGTTGCTTTGAAAATAAATATAATTTACTTACATACAGCAGATGATGTCTTTTTCGACAATTTTGTTGATCACCGAAATCTCATATACCAGCGCCTCTGTTCTAGGCCCTCAAAAGATACAGACGGGACAATGAACATATAGAAGAAAGAACCCATATCAATCATGGAAAGGGATATTGATGCTTTCCGAACAATGGGCATAAGACCCATCAAAATGGCGGGAAGAATGGAGAGATTTGTCACAAGATCAGACAAATCTTTTGACGACGCCACGGGAAACCTTGTCGATGGATGATCAAATGGAGAAAGAGAAAAGATCACATTCTCTTTAATGGGATCTGCAGAATTAAGATGACATGATCTGAATTCCCTTTTTAACCAGCGCCATTTCACGCAAGACGGGTCATTGATATGAAATCAAAGATATTGGACGGATTAGGCTATAGGCCGGAGAAATGACAGATCTGCCCAGTTCAGGGTGGGGATTGGGGAGGGGTTCCAACCGGATTAAGATGGTATTAATCACCTCGGATTTAATAACAGTAACATTAATTTAGGGGCTAAGTGTCTGACTGTTGGCTAATCGGTAACAAACTACAATCGGGTAAGGGTAAATAAAATCATTTTATCATTTTGCGGACAAGCCTTGTTGATTAATTGATAAAAGAACAACAATAGGTTGAGAGGCTAGTGCACTTACTGAGACTATGGAGATTCTAACTTTCTAACCCGTGCTTTCGATGCATGAGTTGGATTCCAATTAGAGGTTTGAGAGTCAGTGACTTTTTAAGTAAAGCATTTTGAAAGAAAGTCTTTATGCCGAAGTTACACAAACCCCCTCCCTTTAAGCTAAAAGTTATACACAATGTTTATACCATGTAGTGAGTCGTGTCCCCATCTTGTACATATTTTAGAGCTAGGAAAAGGGATCAAAATACGACCGTTTCTTTTGTAGTAGATACTTTTTTTAATTTTACCAATTTACCAATTACTGAATGTTGTGATATGCTACGCTAAGGACATGTTTCTTGATGGCATTTATTTTTTAAACGAATGTTATTGATAGCACAAAGGACATTCTATCGGCTTGATATCAAACGGCAAATGCAGAATATTCTTAGTTGTGTTCATGATTAAACGAAAGCAAAGGAGGGTTTGTTCCTTCAGATTGGGTAATATTACTCTTACTTTTTAATAATTCTTCATATATTTCTTTCTTTGTTGAGTGAAGTCGCAGATGGTTGGTGTTTTCTTTTCTGTTTCGTTCCCGATTTATAGTAAGATATAAAAACGCCATCCCAGCTCCACCGTTGTCATCCAAATCTCGTCACGACTTAAGCAAAGAAGTAAGCTTAATGTTTGGGATTCCATTCGCAATTTCATTTAACACTTGGATAGTTGCATTCAGGATCCATCGCGCGCAAGAGACATTTTAAGTAAAATCCAATGAGGGTACATTTCAGGGTTTTTATCCCGGATAAAAGGCGGGAACAATGCGTGTTTTTGTCGAGCGGTCGTCTGCCGAAGATTCTTGGCCCATCACTCCGCCAAAGAATCAATTTGTCAAGCTTTATGGTCCTCGCCGAAGAGACAGGGGATGGGTCTGCGATGAAAATCTGGGGATAAAGAAAAAGGGATGTGCCAGGAGTTGAAGATAATGGAAACAACATGAGGTGATTGGAGCTTTGGAGCGAGAAGAAAGTATATATAGTGACATAAACCACACATTTTCTTTGGAAGAATTGTTCATAGATTGATAGATCAATTTTTGTTTAAAAAAGTATTTTTGTTGTAGCATAACGAGTCATAACTTTTGAGGGGGTAGGACATGCCATGTGGGGCAAATAAAAAAAATAAAAAAACTACGAGCGAGCAAAGCTAGCGAGCAAAAATGGTGAACTTTTCATTATAAAAAAAAATATATGTATAATTTTGGTATAGATTTTGACACAATATTCAGAAAATGTTTAAGCCCTTTTCCTTTCTTTTTTTGTTGTAGCATAACGAGTCATAACTTTTGAGGGGGTAGGACATGCCACGTGGGGCAAATATAAAAAAAAACTACGAGCGAGCAAAGCTAGCGAGCAAAAATGGTGAACTTTTCATTATAAAAAAAAATATATGTATAATTTTGGTATAGATTTTGACACAATATTCAGAAAATGTTTAAGCCCTTTTCCTTTCCTTTTCATTTTTTCTCCCTTTTCTCTTGGTCGTGATTTTTTTTTTGGCGCCAATGATTTCTTGGTATTAAAGCAATGTCAACTCAATAGTATCTTGTCAAAATTGCCTGAAATCGACAGCAATGGACGGGAGGACTGGTCAGGTTCCGACTCTTTCAATCGGAGGGTCCTAGGTTCGACTCCAGTCATGGTTTTAATTTCATCCAGTAATACGTTTATTCATAATAGAACTTTACCCGACCCAGGTGTAGCAGAAGAAGTACCTGGAACATTTCTTTCTTGAATTATTTATGAGACTGAAAGGCTTAACGCAGAAGTTTTTTGCCTTCAGTAAAGGCCTATTTTGCAGCGTTGATATAAGCGTCTAATGAGAAGGAGAATTGCCTCATTCTCTGAACAAAATACAGTGAAAATTAACATTTCAAGGTTCACTTCAGTTTCCATAGAACATGATCTTGTATAGAGAGCTAAAAAACTAAATCAAATACAGAGTTTCTTTTTCTGAATACACACAAATGGATTTATTTAAACCCGTATTGAAAGCAACTGACGTGGACTTTGTTGAAAACCATCTTGCACAAGGCTGGAAGAAATATGGGGTATATCCAGCCTCCTACTCAGCGCTTGCATATTTGTTGTTTTCAAATATTGTTAAAACGATAATAAAAGTGATATCGATGAGGATCAAGATATGATCATATTTTTTTCCGGAACATTTAAAGTTTTCCAGACTGAATTATGATGTTATTATATTGCTGCAGACGGGGCAAAATTAACTTTGTACCAAACACCTCAACCCCTCGATCATAATCAAATCGTGTTTTCTCTTGCGATCTCAACTTTTTCATGACACCTTTTAGTCATTTCCCCAGTCCAATTACGCCAATTTATCCATATCAGGGAGCACCATGCGTTCCGGAAACCCGAGCGGAAAGAGAGAAATGTTTCGGCGGTGCTTACCCCGTTGCGTTCTGTCTCTCCGCCCGCTCCCCGTGTCCAGATCAGCGCCTTGGACCGCCAGTACCGTTCATTTTGGCAGTTGACAGTTGCACGAGTACCCATGTCAGATCGCATTACTGGAGGAACAAATGATTGCTGCCGCAAACAAACAAACACTTCAAACATGTCGCCGTGAATATTCACGCTGAAAGATTTCATTTGGCTTGAGAGGGGTGGAAAATATCATATTTTGTTGCCATTGTCTCAATCATAATTTATCTATGCAAATCAAACAGATTTGAAAGTCTTTTTGTGTGACGTGTTTTTCGTAAATATTTTCGATAAATTACCATTCGATAAGTTGAGTGATTTAATTACCCAAGGGGCGACTGCCCCCTGCCCCCCCCCCCCACTTCTGTCACCTATGATTATTGCATACCATTAAGTTTTATACAACGTATACAATAAAACTTTAAAAACAAATCATTCAGACAAATGAAGGCGAGAAACAACTATTTTCATTCATTGAAATCTTTCTCCCTCTCCGTCATAATCAGTGCTAAAAACAAAGTAATAGATATGACCATGGACGGAAAACCCGACTTTTTGGGAAGGAGAGGGGACACAATATCCAATACCCCCCCCCCCCCACACACACACACACACACTATTTGTGGAAGGAGCAAAACAAATACAAACTTAAGGGAAAGAAAGAATAAAAGGAAAAGAGAGGAGAAAAAAAGAAGAGAAAAATAAGAAGACAAGTGAATGAGATGAGGTGAGGGAAGACATCTTTCATGTCACTCAATACAATTTTCGCTCACGCTTCGTGCTCGCATTGCCTGTTCTATGAGAAACATATTTTGCTCATTAGGCTGAAATGGAGCTTAAATATCAAGTTTTTAAGTCAAAATACAAAACATTTCTCGGACATCGAGCTTTCATTATTTTGTTTTATTCACAAATTGATTTTAATCAGCGTTATATAAAATGTCCGTTTTATCATGTTTATGGTCTGAATATCATCATATTCAGCTCACGCTAGCATCATTCAATGTACCTATTCTCTTCGTGTATTCCATAAATTTCTCCAAGTATCTATTTTCAGGTATAGTTGTCAAAACGTATCAGCTAGCACTGCGCGCTCGCAATTTGACTGGTGAGTTATGGATGTATTCTAAAAACTACTTATTCCCCTTTCATGACAGTTCACAAATTTCGGATCGCGATTTGTAATCGCATTATTTTTGTTAAAAATATATTAACCCATGCATCCTTTTCATTATTACAAAAGTGCTTATAAAATGTCCAGTTTTCTGGCCTTAATTTCGTGCTCTCATTAGGCTTATTAAAATTAATAAGTAAGATAATAACATTTTCATGAATTCCAAACAATCAAATTGTCTTTTATATCGACAAGTTTCATCTCGCGCTTAGGAAGAGGAATAGGAAGATATTTATCATTTTCATACGATGACAAAAAGTCCTTAGAATGCCCCGGTCCTAGACCAAAATAATAATTAAAAAAAGCTTCGCGCTCCCATCATTTATTAGAGTGCGATCATTACAAAACATCAATTTTGTTTCTGCTCGCGCTTCGCGCTCGCGCCAATTTTATAGTTATACACCTATCTTGTTCATGATTACAAAAAGTGCTTAGAATGTCAAATTTTTAGGTCGGAATGTCAAAACTTTTCAGATCGCGCTCGCATAATTTGATTGTTGATATATGTTTCGTCTTCATGGGTTACTGCAAACAATATTTAATAGGTCCCTTTTCGATCAGGCCAGAACGTAAATTGCTTGCGCTTTGCGCTCGCAGTATTTATTTGTTACATACGCATCTTGTTCAGGGTCACAAACATTGCTCAAAATGTTCCATTTTTAGGACGAAGTACATGAAATTTCAAAAAAATTATAGCTCGCGCTTCGCGCTCGACTATTTAAATATACATCTATGTTGTTTTATAAGAATAAAGCTAAGTAGTGACTGTCATATATTTATATTCATATATTCAGAGCTCACTTGCAAAAGGGGCTTGGTCCATTTTTCATCAAATTTGATTTTTTTTTCAATTTGTCTCAGTGTATAGATTTTTAGTAGCTCTATAAGATAATACCAAAGAAAAGTTGAAATTCTCATTAAAACTTGAACTAAAATGGCAAAGAAAAATCACCTTTTTTTTTCAAAAGGGGTTAGGTCCATTTTTGTTTGTTTGTAAAAGGGGTTAGGTCCACACAGATTTTTTTTTTGAAAATAATATTTTAAAAAATATAAAGACAGGTAGATTTCTCTTATACCCAATTTTATGTTCTCATGGTAGGGTATCATAAAAATTTAGTTTCGCATAAAAATATTGCAATATGGGAGAATTAAAAAAAATATTTTCTTGGAGTGGACCTAACCCCTTTTGCAACCAAACTCTTCTGAAGAGCTCATTTGTCAAAAGGGGTTAGGTACGATTTTCATAAATATTATTGTTTTCTGTCTCAAAACCTCTAAATTTTTAGTCGCTCTGATGATGCCAAAGAAAATTTGAAATTCAAATGAAAATGTGAATAAAAGTGGCAAAGAAAAATTACTTTTTATTAAAAAGAAAATGGATTCATTTCAGTTTGCTTGCAAAGGGGGTTAGGTCCACAATGATAATTTTTTCTAAAATATATAGAAACAATTGAAGACCGGTAGAATTCTTTTATACCCAGTTTTATGTTCACATGATAGGGTAGTACACCATGACAATTTAGTTACTCATAAAAATATTGCAATAAGTGAGAATAAAAAACATGGTTTTTCTCGGAATGGTCCAAAGTGGACCTAACCTCTTTTGCAACCAAACTCTTCATATGTATATATGGGGGACGGTGTATAAGAACAATGAAAAACTCAATTGTGCCCTCCACCTTTGAGGAGAGATTTCCGTCCATGAATGGATATGACAGTATATCTCCCCACCCCTTAAATGTCAAGTCCACCCCAGAAAAATGTTAATTTTAATCAATAGAGATATATCAAACAAGCATAATGTTTCACTTATTTTTCACAAAACAGATATATGCACAACTCAGTGACATGCAAATGAGCGAGTCGATGATGTCCCTCACTCACTATTTCTTATGTATTCTATTGAAGCATAAAAATAATGTTAAAACAATGGTAATGCCACATGCTCAGGGAGGAATAAGACTTTGTTTCACAAGACAATTATTTTAATATCAATTCAGTGCCCATGTGATAAAATATATACTCAACTTTGTATAGATAAGTTTTTAGAACGAAGTAATTCATAAATGCATTGACTAGAAAAGGAGTGTATGAAAAAGGATTATGGGTAATATGCAGGTCCTGCTTTGTGCGGTGTCCTCGAAGATCAAATTTGCTAGTCCATGGTCAAATCTACCTCATTATCCGGTCATTATAAAGCTATCGCCGCGCAGTAATTGCTCTTCATTTTGCAGGTGCTTTCGCGCTGAATGACGAGTTGATTTTGTGGCAGAGCAACCGACACAGTGCATTATTCTCCATCGAGTCTTCGTAGTCACGTGACTCCCGAGATGATATTGCGTCATAATTGTGTTATGATGATTGCAACGAAAATATTAAGGTGGAAATGGAAGCAAAGAAAGAGGGCTCTTTAAAATTATCCCTCTTTTTCTTATATTCATATTTTGAATATTTCCAGAGGCTTAACGATGCGCAGTAGATGCTTTCTTGGAAAATGAGTTGACTTTAAAAGAACTACTTTCGTTCGGTCACTAGTCTCTCCCGCAGACAAACAACTAAAAAAAAAATTTCCAGATGGCTGAATGCGAAAATTCATATAAGATGACCCGAACTGATACCGCGTTATCTTTCATCGCTCGGTCGCCAAGATCTCTTGCATAAATTATACGTAAAAAAATAAATTTGTATCATGGGGGTGGGGACAAATGCCCCAAGTTAGTATATCTGATCACCGCACACTACACGATCTGTTTGCGATCAGACTCAGAGAAAGATTATTTTCATTTTTTATGGAAATCTTAGAATGCAATATTTACAAATCAAAGTTCCGAACAGTGATATGAATGCTAAAATAAAAACTCAAGACTATCGCGAGTCTTCGTCTATGCAAAATAACAAAATTCAAATGCAAGTCGTATGACGTCATAGCAATTTTTTTATCCGCTCCGATTTGAAGCCGATTTATTTACTCCGACCGTAAGACTTGCAGAAAAGAAAAGTTTTGACTTTATTACTCTTAGCATTATCATCATTCCAAACTTTGACTAGCATGGTTTCCCTCTTCTTTTTTTTCTACTTCATCTTAAGTGTGATTTGCCCAGCCCCCCAAAAAAATAAAAATAAATCACGTCATAGTTTGATCGCATAGTGCGTGGCGGTTGTTTTGTTTGTTGGCCTATTTCTTGAAAATGTTAGAAATGTATTTTCAAGTTTATTGCATTATTTATATATTTCTTTTGAAAAGTATTATAAACAGTGGGATTCTGATGATATGGGTGTTGGGCATGTATGCACGCAATTGCGTGTGTGTGGGTGGGTGAGGGTGCGTGTGAGGGTGTGTGTGTGTGTGTGTGTGTGTGTGAGGGTGTGTGTGTGTGTGTGTGTGTGTGTGTGAGTGAGAGATAGTGAGAGATAGAGAGAGAGGGGGAGGGTGGGTGGGGAGGGGGCGCATGAAGACACGCCCCTTCATCTGTGGTCCGAATATCAAAGATCGTAAGAAATTAATATCACATTGTACTCGATAACGACATTGCAATGACTTTACCATTACTCATCGATCATTAAAAGTTCTTTCGCTTGACCAAACTACCATGATAAGAGAATGTTTAAAAATTTTCCGTAATGTATTCAGCTCTTCACTTATAGTCGACACGCATACTGCATTATGTTATGTAAGTGACATTCAGGCCCCAAGCTATTTTCGATAAATCACCTGTTCTCTCAAAATCTAGAAATAAAATAAAAAAATCATAGTAATCATAAATATGGGGAAGTGATGTCACCTTTATCAAAAAATAGGAAAATTATGAGCCAGACTGCTTGTTCGGAAGGCGACAAAATTCTTTGGAGATTTTCCAATGCGAAATGAAATCATTTTCAACATTGAGCCATCACGTAATGACTTTTATCGACATCAATCTCCAAACTTACACATTTTTTGACAGACGTTTTGATATCATGGCCACCCGTTATTGGTAAATAAGTGATTTAAACAACGCGGAAATGCAGGGTAATTTAGCATCGTTGTACAGAACATGACATCGAATAAGTTCTTTTGCCAGACATCGTGTTATTCAATTTCGATAGGAGTGAACGGGAGGGGAAACGGTTTTAATAGCTTGGAAAGTAACAGTGTGGATATTGTCATAACAATCAAGCATTCAATTTTGATTGGTAAAAGGTAGTAAAAAGCTTTTCCTTTTTTTTGGAATCGAGTCAATTTCTATGATTAAATGGCTCGTTGAATCTGATATAATCTATTTTATTCATATGTTAATTTGAGTGTATTAAAATGGTTTTTCTTGTTTTTCTCTTAAAATAATGAATCTATTTTCCAGGGTAGTTCAATCTGATAGTTCAAATATGCAAAGATGTTGAATAAACTTGGTATATGAAAAGGGTATAGTGATCTTAAAATTTGCGTATTTCTAGAAGATTGTGGACATCAATAAAATTATTTAAAAGCATTTTGGTAATAACTGGAAGACTTAATCGGCAGCACGAGCTGAAGTCGGAGCAACATCGGTTGTGCCCCCCCCCCCCCCCTCTGCGCTGAAAAAGAGCTATTCAAACCCACCTTTTATTGTATTTTATACATATTTCTGGGAATGACCCGGTTTGGCACTTGATTTTGCATGTCAATTGCAATTCCATCCCACTAGTCTTCTAGACCTGCCACGTATAATATCGTCATATCTCACAATAAGAAAGGATTGCACTCTATATGTTCTGAAAATTATCATCTTCTTTTATTTTGCTTATCAGTAATGGGAAAGAATCATTGAGATGTAGGGCAGTTATCCCACACAGATCGGTGGGAATGCGATCCCTGAGTTGGCAACTCTATTTTATTTTATTACGTGGGCTAGTTTCATCTCATTTGTCTGTGCTGTCACAAAAGGGATCTTCCAAATGCCACCAACAAATCCTTAGTTATGTGCTATTACCAACAAAGTATCAACTTACCGGGAATAATAGCCCCATAATTGCCCGGGTTTAGGCATTCGGCAACTGTTTCCCTGCAGTCCGAGTCACTCAACACCCTGCGTCACGGCGTATGTGGGACTATTGGTACGAACAGTCCAAATCCAGCTCTCAGAACGGTGGGTGTGGGTGATCTGTCGCCAATCAGTGGAGGATCAGACCGATAAACCATGGAGATTCCCAGCGCCAATAATCCATCGACTTTGACAACTACAAATTGCTGCTTTCTGCCAACGAACAATGCGCGTTATTGATTGGTAGATCAATTTCAGTAAATCCGCAAGACAAGTGACACGACGTGCCATCTAAGATTGAAGGAGGGATTCCTTGGATGCCAGCCCTAACCCCAAAATCGACAATCTTCCTGCACTTTTCCATTTCTTCAGATTTCCTCTTGATTTTTCCGATGGGCCTTGTTTCATTCTGTGGCCAGTCTTGATCTCTTTGGTTTTGATGACAAAATTCACAATTTTTATATACACATAGGCATCATGTACTACCTTTGTTTTTTTAGCATATAGACATTATCATGAGGGGTATAATGAGGTAACCGTTTCAAAGCCAAGCTGATGTATAACCAATTACATATATAGGAAACATATTCTTTATAGTTCCTGACCTTGTTTACAACAGATATTACTCTCGGGTCTATTTCATTAAACAAAGTGGAGATGATGGCCGAGTTGAGATTTGAACTCACGACTTCACTATCATAAGCCCAATTCTCTAACCACATGACCCCGCCTGTAAAAATAAAGACACTTCTTAAATAACGCAAAGCACGAGATAAATCTCGTGTAAAGGAGAGAGCCAAACGAGGTGTAGTTTCGAGAAATGTAGGATTCTAACAACAAGAACAATCGATGTTTTGGCAATTTGGAATTATTTTGAAAATTTGTATGCCGATGTTTGTTATTCGAAGTTGAGAGACATTAAAATCTAGGACTTGAACAGTTCCAGCTTTTATGAATTTGAATTTCTCATTAATTTCATTTTGTCAACATTTATTTATATTTTGTGGTACATTTTAGTACATCTTTGTTATCAAGTTTGATTTCTTTCGATGTAGTTCTGCTATATTATCCTGCACGGGTAGCGAGTGGAAAATTCAAATTAGTATCGGGCTATATTTACATTTAGTGGTATGAAGATTCAATCCATGAAACTTTTTCGTCCCCCTCCAAAAAAAATGATAAATACAAAATAAAGTAAGCACGAGTTATTGGATTTTAAAAGAAACTGTACTTCCTATATAGAGGTATAGAATTGCAAAGCTGCTTTTAAAAATCATTTCACACCTCACAACCTTCTGCAAGATAGAGATATCTTCAAATCACCTTCGAAAACACCCATCTATAAATACACACTTTAAACAAATTCCTCCGTGAGATGATTGCAAAAATAGATCCAGGATGAATACTTGTAGATCAGTATGTGGGACTGTGATGACAAATCGATATTTGGAGTTTCTTAAATCTCTCCATCCTGAAAGCATCTCGTCGGCCATACTGCAGAATGGCATGATTCCCGACACCGACAGCGAAAGGGGTAAGGAAAATTTCATTTCCCCGCGGTCCAAGACTGAAATTAATTCTTCGTTATGCAGTAGACTTGGACGTGAGCAAATAAAACCACTAAAAATGAAAAAAAAAATCATCGGAATTTGGAAGGAGGAGGAAATATCTAACGAATATGATTGGATAATTAGTTGTAACTTGGATGGTGGGGAACGATAAATAAGTCTGGAGGTGCTAATTGAGAAGCTGTTTATGCACTAATGGAGTGATACGTTTACTTCTGCCAAACGTGCTTGGGGCCGGAATCTGATAACGTCGAGTGCAAACGATGAGGAGGATCTCGGAAAGGTATAGATGATTTCTAAAATTGTGAGATTAAAAAAGAAAATATGACACCATGCGGATACCATAGCTTGATGGAATTAATGAGTGAAATGGCGCCGTGACCTATATGACACAGCGTAAGAGAAGGCCAAAGTGTCGCCAATATAAAAAAAAGGACTAAGCCTTTTTTCCATAATCATCCATCTTTCGTACTTAGTTTCTTCTCAACTTTTTAATATTTTTACTTAAATTATGCATTTAACCTGATTATGACGATAAAGAAAATAAGCAAAGAGTAAGCAAGTATCTAGATATGGACCTAACCTCACTTTGGATTTTTTCCCTTTTAATCAAATTGGTAATAACACCATACACAGATACAAATGTTGTGATAACGTTACCAGGAAAAAATAAAGCAATGAAAAAAATGGTTGCATAATTCTTATCTACATTATCATGGACTATGTGAAACTATTATTCACACTGTTAAAATTGTTAAAATGCTCAAATTCAACAGTGTGAAGATATTTTCACACTGTGGACACCTCGACAGTGTGACTGTTCACAGCGTGTTCACATGGTCGATTATGTGGATATGTGATGCACACTGTTCAAATGCTTAAATTTTACAGTGTGAAGGTGAGTTTACATTGTGTTCCACACTGTGCCCACACTGTGGCACACGGTCGGACAATGTGGGTGTGTCTCCTTTATTAATAGTTGGATTGTATCATGATCGCATAGTTTGAGTGTCAATTGATTTCGATAAGTCATTGATTCACAAAGTTTGAACTTGAAGCTCAATTATGACAGAACATAAAATAATACGTAGTTAAGTTATGAGTTTCTCCCCTTTCTTTTCACTTGTATCGATTTGAATACACCATTGCTTTTAAGACAATGATAATCATTGTAAAATATGAAGACCCCCCCCCCAAAAAAAAAAAAAAGATAAGTGGTTGACGATGTCATACGGATACATCTTTGTTCGCGTCCCCTCCCATTGCTCTCCTCCCCAAAGTGCAACCGCGTTGTTTTGAAGAAAGTACACTTCACCTTTCTATTTTGAGGCAGTGAGCAATGTTCACACACACAACTATCCGGATGTATTTACCTTCAGTGTGAACAAAACAAAGCTAACCTGTCACTTGCTGTACAAATAAATTCCAGCATTTGTTTATTAACTCTCTAAAAAGGTATTTATTTCGCCTTCGGAAATTAAATAATAAATGTTCTGTTAGAAATGATCCCGTTGTGGTGATAATACCCCGGTATGACCTGAATCATGAATGATTAGCTGGGTGCGACATAATTGTCTAATATATAGTCATATATTTTTGTATATCCCTCTCTCCCTTTCTTTCTGTATGAAAAAAATTAATAAAAAGTAACATAAATCCTAATCAAGCAATTCAATCTTATTTCAACAAAGAGTCTAGCTTTCGTACTTAGTTTTAATATTTTTACTTAAATTATGCCCCTGAGCTATTGTAATACCAATAATGGTTTAATGCTATAGAGGGGCGCAGGGGCGGGTCTATTTTTCAAAAATGAAAGGGGCCAAAGTGGGTCGATTGTTTTCGTAAAGAAACAAAACTGAAGGATTGAATTTCATTTCAAACCGGACAAACACGCTTCTAAAAATAGACAGCTCGACATTTCTAGCTAATGGGCGGGGGACAGGGGGGGGGCACGTATCCCATGCCCCCGAGTCTGCAGAGACACAAGTTACCATTATACGTTTACCTTAAGACAGAATAGTCTATTCAAGCTCCTTAATATGTTCTTAAACCATATACAGTAGATATTGCAGGATTAAAGAATCATTCATAGTCAAAATACTCTTTGCAAAGCCAGTAGCTGAATGTTTGGGGTATGGCTTGCAAACAGCCCTATTAACTGATACAATTGATTGAATTATGAATGTTAAAATGCATTCGCTCACAGAATTCGAGACCAACTACCGAGCTGTGTCTTGAGAAGTAGTCTAAACGGGCTCGGTTAGCAATGACACTAACCTGTTTTCGAAAAATTGTTCCAAATTACCAAGTCTTAAGAGGCGACCTTGACGAATGAAATTGCGTTATGACGATGATTGCCGGGGAAGAGGACAACATTGGCAATTTTGACTGCAGGATTGAGCAGAGGGAAAGGCGGTTAGGGGTTTGAGCGGTTCGATGTAATTAGGCAGTTAGGACTTTGGGTGTTGCCATCAAATTAAGAGTATTTCTACAAATCTCATTTTGAAATAGAAATAATTCTACCCAGAGGTCCCACCAATAATCATTTTTAATCGCAGATTGATTGATAGATGGATGGATTATTGGGGCCCGTCTGGTAGCGGTTTCATATAATAAAGTTATAGAGAGTTGGCAAAGGCGTGTGCACCGCCATGTTAAACGTATACGAGGAGGTTGCAATACATTCTTCTTCCTCTAAATATATGGGACTACCCTGCTTTTTACGAAGAAAACATGAATAATAAATAGATAAATAGATAGGAGCGCCTTGAGCACCTAACAAGGTGGATATGTGCGCAATATAAATACCCTATATTATTATTATAAATAAATAGATAAATAAATAAACATATATATAAATAAATAATGCGCTCCCTCTCTCACCACTCACCCCCCCCCCTCCTCCCCTCCCTTTCTAGCCCTCTCTCCTGAATATTTCTTCCCCTCTTCTCTACGAGTGAGGGGTGCCCCCACAATCACGAGGAGGAGCACTTCTTCGGAGCATAATTTTCATCGAATTCAATATGATATTTGGCAGAATTGCCATTTTTATGAGTCGAAATTATTTCAAAATTGGTATGTATTGTCAAAATGTTCGACTTTTGGCCCACTCGCTTTGGTCCCTTGCAACGTTTTCAAAATATTGCACTTCAATAACAGACCGAGTCCCACTATTTTTTTGTTGCCTTATTACGCCACTACACTATTCTACACTATACTACACTATTCTACACTACACTAAACTATTCTACACTACACTACACAATATTCTATTTTAACTTATTGTATTTACACTTGCGAATGAGCCACATTTTTCAAATGTTTAATATACTATCTTAGGGGATCCACGCTCTACAAGCAATGCTTTTTAGTGGATCCCTCATTTCCATATCAGATTCTGTTAAACCTATTTTACAAATGTTTTGGAACTTGTAATTGATTTGTAATCATTTTTATCATATTTCATTTGTATTTGTTTATATTTATAATGTATGTTTGATTTGTATTTGCTTATAATGTTGATAATGGAAATGGAAAATAAAACTTGAACTTGAACTTGAACTTGAACACTTTCCAGTACTCTGTCTTTTCCCCCTTAACTCTCAAATTTCTTCTCGTACCCAACCCCTCTCTCTCTCTTCTCTCTCTCTCTTCAATCTTTCAATAAATATTCTGCCCCTTCCCCAAATCCCACCCTCGTCCCATCCCATCTACTCTTTCTCACTAGATCCTGAGTAAGGTAAATCTGCATCCTCCAGCTGATCATTCCAGTAACCATGGTAACAAGATGCGATCCCGCACCCGTAGTTCAATGCAATTTAAAGGGCTGGAAAACCCCCTAATAATTCACGATTTATGGTTAAATTATGTTGTTATGGAAAGTGCCGATTTAAATCCCCACACTCATGATCACTGTCCCTGTTATTTTTGTCCATGTTATTCTGTTTTCATAGTTTTTGACAGGTGATACCTTAATCATGATGGTGATGAGCATGGGTAAAAGTGACATTTTCAGCTGAAATAACATTGAATCATGCATAGTTTTGGACAGGTGAGTAGTCAAAGTGCAGTACATACCTATACATTTAATGTAAACCCATTCCTTCAAAGCATTAAAATAAATAAAATTATAGTAATTTATTGTTGTTTAAAAAAATATATCCATGAATTTTTAACATAGGCCTTCCTATCAGCTGGAGTATCTTGAACATGACAATGAAAAGTATTTATCAATTGAACAAAGTTAAACAATACCTTTAATAGATGAAATATTTGAACGATTCTAGAGCTTGGTCAGTGGCACGGCGCGAAATGTACGGACGCAATTATGACAAAAGTGCGGACATTATATAAGATGTTTCCTCCAAGTTCATTTGAGGATAAGAGGATGGACCTAGTTATTCATGTCACGTTCACAGGGACCGTGTTCGACCTGCGAACTAAGCCAGGAACCATCGGATATAATCCGTGTGAACACGCCCTGTCATGTTCAAGTTGAATGATGTTTCGGACAACATGTTGATTCAGTTTTTCGGCGTCTGCGATTGTTTGCGATACCACCGTGTAAACGCGTTTAATTAATTGGCCTTATAATGATGATAATGATGATGATGATGATGATAATAATAATAATGATGATAATAATAATGATGATGATAATAATAATAATAATAGTAATAATAATAATAATAACAGGCGTCTGCGATTGTTTGCGATACCACCGTGTAAACGCGTTTAATTAATTGGCCTTATAATGATGATAATGATGATGATGATGATGATAATAATAATAATGATGATAATAATAATGATGATGATAATAATAATAATAATAGTAATAATAATAATAATAATAACAATAATAATACATTTACATAGCGCTTAACGCTTAACATGGTAAATACAATGTTTTTAAGTTTGCATACCTTGGATTTAGCACCGCTATACTCCTATCGGGCGCTCGAGCACTCATGGAATTCATACCGGGTATCCATTTATTACACATAGGTGGAGAATGACAAATGTAAATAAACGCCTTGCCAAAATGACGCGAGTGTTGCGTTGGGATTCGAACCCCGGACCTTGTGGTTCAAAGTCTGAGCCACAACTCTTTAACAAGTTTTTAAGGCTCCAGTGTCGAAATGAGCAAGGGTGGACCTACAAACAAATATTGACTGCATTAAAATAGAGTTGTATGAACCGACCTTGGGGTGTGGTCAATGTTACAGCCATACCAAGGCACCCGACTCCAAATCGAACAATGGTATATCATTGGCAATAACGTAATAGCTTTGATCGGTCTGGAGTCGGTTTCACGTGTGTGGATGACGTAACGGTCCATCATTCTATTTAGAAGTAATATTACACTGCAAAAACGTCGGTGTTGATTTACCACCAGCCCGGAATCTATATATGTCCACACCTGTTTTATAACTAATTGGTGTTGTATAAACACCTGTCTGATATTAGACCAAAACCACACTGATGTTGTTTAACACTTCTCTGGTGTGGATATATTTAGATTCCAGGCTGGTGTTAAATCAACACCGGTGTTTTTGCAGCGTACTTTCGTCGCTTTAGCCGTTTGTATAATGTGACACTTTTGAGGGGTGTTGTCTGAGACCAACGGTTGTGAATTCGAGCACGAAAAATAAAACAAACATGGTGTAAACGCACTTTTGAGTGTGGTCGCCGGTAGATTATCATCTACCTTAGATAACCTTAGTCGTGATTTCGTCAGTGCATGTGACAAAATTGGTTGGCGGTTGACATTGAACTTGATGGGATGAATAAGTAGGTCGCATGATGTGTTCACAGAGTGTCCTACAAGTGCTTTTCACAGTGTGTTCACATTGCGTCTCACAGTGTACCCATATGTTCACAGTGGTTCCCAATCCGTGATCATAGTGTGTTCATAGTGTGTTCAATGAAGCTCCTCGGTGTGCTCATAGTGAGGAGCACGATGTAAACTTTTCTTCGCGCTGTGGAAATCCTCCAATTTAATAATGGGAATGCCACAGTCACAGAGTCCACCATGTGAGCACACTGTGAACACTCCCACTGTAGAAGTGTCCACAGTGAGTTCCTACTGGAAAGGACACAGTGTGACACAGTTTGTGCCATAGTGTGGTTACAGTGTTGAACACAATGTGAATTACATTCACATTGTTACATTTGAGCATTTCAACTTTGAATCACATATTCACATAGTCGACTGTGTGAAAATGCTGTGAACAGTCACACTGTCGAGGTGTCCTCTGTGTGAAAACATCTTCACACTGTTGAAATTGAATATTTTTACAGTGTGAATAATATTTTCGCATAGTTTACTATGTGAACACACTTTGATCACACTTTGTTCTTTCCAGCAGTGATAGAAGGTCGCAATTTTATCGTATTACTTCAAGGTATCTGCTGGAAATAATGATAATAATAATAGGCATTTATATAGCGCCATCTATCTATAAATATTCTATTCCGAGGCGTGTTGTTATTATTATTATTACCCCGGCCTTAGCACGAGCTGCCTTTCAGCGCTCATGAATTCAAGGAAACAATCCTGCCGGGTACCCATTCCCCTCACCTGGGTTGAGTACAGCACAATGTAGATAAATTTCTTGCTGAAGGAAACTACGCCATGGCTGGGATTCGAACCCACGACCCTCTGTTTCAAAGTCCGAAGACTAATCCACTGGGCCACAACGCTCCACACAAAAGAATACAGCGTCACACTGTCATGACAGTGTGTCCACACAGTGCGAAATCATCTTAACACTGTTAAAATATTGAAATCTAACACGTTGAATCTCGTAATCACAGAGCCCACATCGTGCACACACTGTGGACACTCGCATTATAGAGTTGTCCACAGTGTGAAATTATTTTCAACCGATTTGAGCGTACGGCATAGCAGGTGCACACTTTGACTGTTTGAACTTGGAGGTGACGCCATTGGATGATCTCCCCTGATGGTAAAAACCACAGCGTCCCACAGTGTGTTCACATTGTGCATTTCAAAAACCCACAGTCACAAGTAGGCCTGGCTACATAGTATCCTACAATGTGGTGACAGTGTGGAACGCAATGCAAAATCATCTTCATATAAGTACAGAGAGTGGTATCGGCGTTGTAATTCTATAAGTCTTCTCCCGCTATCCACCCCCTCCCCCTCATCATAATATCCGGGCGCCGTCCCTGAAAATAGGGAAAGAAAAGTCGAAAAGAATGAAATATGCTATAACATAAAAATGAAATTATCCTATAATTTCTCTTAAAGTCATTAAAAACTATTTCAAAAAATAAATTGTCAATCAATCATCTAAGTATTTCGACTATCTTAAAGTAAAGTTTGCTACATATGCCATATGATGCCCCCAAACCTTTCGGATCATTACACACTATATACATTTTACCACCTCTCACCCAAATATCCCCCTCTCACCCTCACATACACCCACACACACAGAGAGCTCCCAGTCGTTCCTGCAATTGGTAAAACTGGCAGCTGACATGCATAGTTGTATAGTCCGAGATGTCAAACGAATACCGAATACCTTTAGTACCCATTTTCGTCACTCCTACCGGGTAATCCCATCGCAAGGATATTCTGTACAAGATTGTCCTGATCCCTCACTGCAAACTCAGGTATCCATCGATTTTAAAGAGAAAATGCAACATTATATATGTAAACAATACTTCACTAATCCGATTTCCGGTAATTTGACATTTTCATTTTTCACGTACAACCTGTTCAACGGGGTGTGTTTTTTAAAGGAAAAAAAATAGTAATGCAATATTTTACAACTGCAGCACTGTTAAAGATAAAACTGTAAAAACCCACAGTAATTAATACTGGCAGTTGGGACTCACAAACAGTATGAATTGTTAAATTGCGATGGGCTGTAAAAACACACAAACACACCCTCACACACGCAATTTTAACATTCATTTAACATGAAAATCGCCGTTAATTTACAAATACGAACACTATTTATACTATAGATGCACTGCAATCAACGTAAAAACACGATAGTTCGTTGGTACTTTTACAAAGATTATTATATTCTACCTTGTTTTACATTTACTATGTAATTCTACGTTACATATCACTACATAAATACGTTTGTTAAATAATTGTGTCGTCTGTTGTTATAACGTAAACATCCTGTAAATTTACGATTTTTCTTTGTAAAATTACTAGTACTTTTAACAGCGTGTTCTCAAATTACTGGCAAAGTGTAGTTACCATGGTTACAGTGATTTCCAGTGGTGTAATATTCTGAAAACGTAAATAAATGTACAGTAACTCCTTGCTATAAACACCTGTAATAATACCGCTTCTAGTTGTATGATCATCTAATCTAGTATGCGAAGTAGCGAAAACTGCCAGTTAGCGCCAGAACGAACTGTGAAGTTTTAAAAAGCTAAGAAAAGTTAACGCCTCGGGTGTTTCTTTCTGTCCTAATACCTTTCCCTTGATGGTAATGAGTGTTTTTAAAGACTAAGGACATTTAGATAAGTCTCGTGTAGGCCTATCATATTGAAAAAATGTCAGATTTGTTTGTATAACTTTTGTGGTATACAGAATGAAATAATAAGCTCACCTGCAACAACTGCAATTTATATCAAACAGAAAGATATTTGAGTGTAAGGTCAATCGCAAAGAAAATTGAATCTGAGTGTCGCTGATAATATAATATTTTGGTGATAGTTTAAATTTTTTGAGTAAAACTATGGAACAAGCTTAAATTTAGCGAGAAAATCAACCCAAAATATAAAAACAACATTATTGACTCTTTAAGAAATCACACTCAGTCGATCGATGTGGTATCGGGTGACTGGGTCAAACTATTAGCGGAGCATCGGTTGGGTGAGATGCTTCAATTTTTCGTCACGGTGCGAGCTTTACGCGAAGAGGCAGTCCTAAGACAGGGTAAGACCCCCGCAAATCCTAGGCGGAAGAAGCAGGGAGGTGGAAGGATCAGCGAGGTCCAGTTTCAATTTGGAAAATGTCGAGGAGATTCAAATTCTTGTCATCGTCGATTTCGAAGTTGAAGGTCGACACGCGAGGGGGTTAATGGTGAGGGTAAGGGCTCGGAGGGTGGTGAGTAGTAGGGGTGGTGACGACTTTTTGACGACTGATGAAGATGATGATGATGATAATGGTGGTAGTGGTGGGGGTATTGTATCATGTTGATTTGACGACGAGGATGATGATAAGGGGAAGAGAAAGATGAAAGTGATACTGGTGATACTGGTGATAGTGACGATGCCGACAATTATAAATGACGACGATGGTGGTGGTGGTGGTGATGATGATGATGATGGTGATGATGATGATGATGGTGATGTTGATGCTGGTGGTGGTGGTGGTGATGGTAAGATGACTACGACGATGGTGACGAATAATTTGAATAATATGATGATGATGATAATGACAATGATTACGATGCCGATAATGTAAAGTGTTTATATGACGACGATGATGATGATTAGGGGAAGAGAAGGATGACAGTGATTCTAGTGAATCCGACGCACGACGGATCCTAGAACACAGTAAATGTATTGAAAATGCCTGTCAAATGACAAAGGAAAGTTGGGAGGTCTTTGTCGAAAATTGGTGAACCGGAACAGCACTTCCGTCTTAAGTTTCGAAACTGACGAAAAGTGCAAATGTATCGTTTGTCCAGTGTCCAGGACAAAATTGCTGTTTTGATTCACCAATTTTCGACAAAGAATTCTTGGTTGGCCTTTGTCCTGAAGGGCAAGTGAAAATACATTTTGTATGTTCTTGAATATGTCGAGCGTCTTCGCTTCCGGTAACTCAGGAAGCAATCATGGAGGTAAAAAGCGGCAAAATGGTCGTCTCAAAAGCAAGGACACTTCCTTGGAAACGATAAGAATGGATTAATGTAATAGCATCTTTATCACACTTTAAAACGTCGTGTTAAGTAGAATGCATTGATTGTCAGTAATGACCACTTTTATATAGTGATCGACTGGTAATTCATCCCTTCTGCGACGCTAACTTAAGTGGAACGGAGAATCAAGGAAAAATACCTACTTAAAATGGCCTCTTCGATGATTATCACCATCATGATATCAAAAGATAATAGGCTAAAATGACGGTGGATTCGGCGATTCCATCCTTGACAGTTATGGCGTTGGAAAAGGAGGCAAATGATGAGGTATTTGCTCGTTGGAAAATTGATCTTTTTCACTTTAATACCGATAGCACTGATTGCCCATTAAATCTTCACACCACTAAAGCTTTCTTATCGCCTGGTTTGAGCATCTTTACGACGGGGGAAATCGTTATCTTGAATCTATATACGAAAACAAAAACTATTAGTGGACGGGCCTGGATTTCAAATGCACGAGCCTGCTTATTATCAAACGACACTTAGGCGACAATTAACGTCTTATTCGCGGGATTCTGGCATGATTAAGATATGCCAGCACAGATTGTATTGGCGATGGTCGTGGTGTGATTTTGGCGGGTTGGTTATTAATGGCGGGATTTCTTTTCGGCAGAAAATCCATTAAATGAAAAGTTATCAGCAGTGTTTAACAGCGAGAGTGTTGGTTGCCGTTAATGACGTGCGGTAAGCTGCATATGAAGAGTTTGATTCCAAAAGGGGCTAAATCCATTCTTTACCAAAATTGATTTTTTTTTTTATAATAAATACATTTATTTCAGACATGGAATTAAATGCACCATATCGCATTTGATTTTTTTTTTGAAGATTGGTGAAAAATGATTGCAAATTTGAGTTTTATTCCAAAAGGAGCTAAATCCACAACCGGGTCATTTAAAATTTGTTAATTTTACTACTTTACATGAAGTTATGCATTCAACTTTTACGTATAAGTTGTGTGGATGCAAGTTCACACCATCTGTGCAAATCTTTATGAAAATAACCTTATTTTACTATTTAATGAATATTTTGGGGGATTTAGCTCCTTCAACATCAAAAAGTCACCGTGCTTAGAAAATTTTAAATGGATAAACATCAGGTATAATTCAAGATGTGTTCTTTTAGCAATATTTATGTGTTTCGTGTTCAATTTGACATTCAACTAAGGTTTTATTCCAAAAGGAACTAAATCCATGAAAAATTAAATTTCAAAAATTCTTAAAACTTGATATTGAATGTTAGATTTTTTGAAATATAATTTGATTAATCTGAGATGATAAAACTATCAAATATATTAAAATGAAACAGCTGTGGATAAGGGAAAGTCTGTGGTAAATTAAAAAAAAAAATTGATTTACAGAAAAAACACCAAACGTGGATTTAGCTCCTTTTGGAATAAAACTCTTCATATGCTCGCTTTCCCAGCGTATCGTCATAAAAAGTGATGTTTCGGACCAAAAGGGAATAGGGAATGGGGAAAGAAGTTCATCTAAAAAGAGGGAAATCGAGAAGATGGGTAAGTGAACGAGAAGAGTGAGATAAGGAGAGAGAGAGAGAGACTGAGAGAGAAAGAGAGTAGGAGAGAGGGGGATAGAAAGAGAGAGATAAAGAAAGGAAGAAGGGGAAGCAGAGAGAAAGACCATGAAGGTGAGTTAGGGAGGGTTCCTTGAGGGCGCAGTATTTTGCAAAATAATGATGTAAGAGTGATAAAAAAACAATCATGATTTTGCTCTTTTTCTTTCTTTCTTTTTTTTTCTTGATCGAAACCCGAAACCTCAAGAAACAAATCCTACTCCCGATATATTTTTTTTCCTCCAGAAACATGAAAATCTAAGAGTGTATTCCATAACTTACTTTAAGATTCCTACAAGGGAGTAAAGTTGTTATATAGCATGGGGATGCATGATGTGTGAAAATATTACATGAAAATAAAATGGAGGGTTTAATGAAATGAGTTTATTTCCCTGTTTCCTTCATTTACCCCTTACCCGTACCTTCTTTCGGCATTAAAACGGGGGTGTTTAAGTTCTCCTACACCCCCTTAGCAAAACGGAGTTGTTTATGGTAAAAGCCTCTGTTTTCCCCGCTTCTTTATTTCTCGTTATAATTTTCCAAGGTAAGTTATGACGCTCGTTTAGCAGATTATATCGTCGATCATTACGACACGTGATCTGAAATAAGCCTCCTTTTCCTTCCTCGCCAAAATTCCTGATTGCTTAATTTGAATAAAAACACAATTACACAGAATTTAGGTGATTCAGTAGTGAGATTTGATGACTATCAGTGATTTTGTTTTTGTATAGTAAGAGTCGCGCTTGCCTTTTGCATTGTTTTAAACAATTAAAATAAAAGCGCTCGTTTAACGACATTTTGACTAATCTCATCCATTATTCATCGGGAAAAGTACGGTCTTATCGCTTTTTAAAACTTAATTCGAAGATAAACGCTTAAGTCCCTATATTTCGAAATATAAAAGAATAATGAGTCGTTTTAGTGTGATGTATAGTCTTCTCATTTTCTTGTGGTTTTACCAGTAAAATATTCTGAGCTTTAGAAGGGAGAAGAGATTATAAAAAGAGTACAGATATATCAAATAAGATATGACGAGATACCTCTTTCAATGAAAAATATATTAACGAGTATCTGAAATTGAATTTATTGAAATATGCATAGTGTTTTCTCAATAAAATGTGATTTTTTTGGTGCTTAACGTTGAAATAAAAATAAGTAGAGCCCTGGGAACGAAGTTTGAATAGGGGCTGCTGAAAGTTTTATTCAGAAAAAAATTACCAGCCCCCCCCCCCAAAAAAAAAATAGAAAAAGAAGATTGTGGTGAGAGAAAATTGACAAGCAAAAAAAAGGGTTATTGCTCCCAAATCTCCTTCATTTTTTTTTGCTTGTCAACCTACAGGTTCGCTGCCTATGGTAAATAACATAAGTAACATCCCTAAAATCTTTGGATGCTACAAATCCAACTAAGAATCTAAAGGGATTATTTTATTGTCTAGTACACAAGAAAAAAATTCAGATATGGTTTAAAGAACTAAGATGTAAAACATTGTATTTCTCTAAAGTCATCTTTTTCCAACACAATACATTTTCCTATATTTTCACCAGTACCTGTTTTTCTTTAAGCTCTCGCCCTCTCTCGACGTCTCCCCCACCCCCCCCTCCCCCTCTCTTTCTCTCTCTTCATGTTCCTTCCTCGCAAAAATATGAAATTTTTCAAACAATGATTAGGGGTTTATAATCCTCAAACCTGTTCTGCTTTCAGCCGACAAGCTTTAAAACAGAGCTGTAACATAAAAACGTATATTTTTTTCCGAATAGAAAAACGATTAGGCGAAAGATTGATATTATAAGAATAATTCCATGAAAGGCTATTTAACTGAATAAATTGAATAACCCATCTTTCTTATCAGCTGTTAATTCATTTAGAGCTACTCCTATCTCTATGAATTGTTAAGTGATTAAACATGTTTAATACAGTCATGGATAAGAAAAATGTTGATCAAATACGATGAAACGTTCTTAATTTGGAAGTTTATAAATTTACACATTTTCCAACATACATGCACATCCTCGATGTGCATCTCACGCACACACACGCACATACCTCGCAAGCATACATACAATCATAGACAAATAACAATACATCGACCCACTCTCACACACACAAACACCCAGTCATTTGCCCAAACCAACGCACACACACGCACACCCTCACTCTCTCTATCTGTAATCTCCTTTGCCTCTACGTCACACCTGACGTGTTTTTTTCTTATATTTCATCACATGTACAAAAAAAAAATCACAGGTCAAAAAACGATTTTGTTGCAAAAAGTCAAAAGTATATTGATATTTTTTATCAAGGTCGATATTGTCATCGCACACCTATCGTCAGTATTGTCATCCTTGCCTCATTTCTAATCGGAATAACACAATGATAATAGTTTTCTGTCATCCCCATGTTGTTTGGTTAGAGATCTGCAGCTGATCAAGTTCAAATTGAGCGAATCATGGAAAGAGGATGGTCGGGGGAAAATGGAGGGGCGTGCTAAATTTGGCGTGTCGGTTGCGTGAAAGATGGGGGCATCAAAAAGAGTAGGGTCGGAGTAAATACAAGCGAGAAGGTTGAGGAAGAAAAGAAAGAACGCTCTTCAGTCACTGGTGTAAACATCCTTAAGCAGTAATTGGCCGCTAAAAGAAATATCTGGGATATTTTATCAGGATTAGATCAATTGCTTCTGATACAACTTCGAGATAGAATGCAGGAGCTGAGAAATATCTCCGACAGCACTCAAAGAGCCCAGTCAGAAGTGCCTCAAACGAAATCGCAATACTTTCATTTTACGTAGCCTGGTTCACATTTCGAATATATCACGCACATTTTCATCGCTCTTTTCATTTTTTTTTTTCAGGAGCTACCAACCGCTGAGGCTGCATGTGGCCGAATGCCGCAAGGGAACGCAGGCCGACAGACGCGGGGGCTGACCTCGGCCGTATGCCGCACATAGCAGCAGCGGTATGTCACCACAGCGTTCAGTCATCGGAGAGAGGGACCGGCATACCCTAGATATGTCATCGGGCTAGATGCGGCGTGAAATATAGAGATCATCCCGCTGCGTTCCATGTTTGTTTAACTTATTGGCATAATCATACTGTAAACACAGCCGACAAATATGTATATAATTGGCTGGTTGAAATATTGCTTTCAAGACTCGATTCCTTTCCCTTCTCTTTCTCTCTCTCAAGACGAAATTTTATCGGCTATTTGGTAGACGGAGAGAGATATTCACATAAGAATCAGATTATCTACGCCATTTTGCCCCACCCCCCCTTCTTTCTGTCGAGGGAAGGGTTTATTGAGGGCCATTCGTTTTGTCCAGTCTTAAATCTCAACACAAACTTTATCTTTATCTATTTATATATTTATGTTTGCAGGGAAAAAAAATCACATTTTACATTCAAAATGTAACAGAGCTAATTTGATACCTAATCACATTTCTCCCAGAGTGGGGGCAAGGAATCAGTTGTTTTGGAGTGGGATTTACATCTTTTTAGAGGGCATTATAGCTCCTCCTGGAGTTAAAATGTCTTTAAATATACACTGTTCAGTCCAGAAGGAGCAATAACGCACTCTCAAAAGATGTAAATCCCACTCCAAAATGATTGGTCCCTCGTCTCACTCTGAGAGGAGTGAGATTAGGGACCAGATTAGCTCTTTTGCATTTAGAGTGTACATTTCTTTAGCTTGCTTTCTTACCTTCCACGCGCACAAACGCACCTACACACACACCCACACTCGTGCACACACACTCACACATCCGTATACCGGTCACGCTCACACCAACAGTATAATTTTTATGCTTTTATCAGTTCGTGAGATGTTGACAGATGAAGCTGTCACGCAATCCAAACTGTCTTGTGGCATTTTTTTTATTAAAGCAGAACAGTATTCTTAAAGAAATGCACTTTAAAAATTAAAAAATATTCGATTACAAGCAATAAAGCAATAATAGTTCTCTTTGAGGTTTCTGCTAAAGTAGTTTTCTTTCAGTTGCGTAATGAGCCAAAAAAAATGGGGAACTCGATATGGCGTATCGCTTACAAGCAAGCGAAGTGAGCGAGCAAAATGTCGACATTTGTATTACAAAATTCGAAGTTTGTGATGGATTTTGACATAATATTCAGAAAAGAATATGATATTTCACCCTTTTCCTTTTCTCTTTTTTTTTCTTGCTCTTGGTCTTGATTTTTTTTTTTTTTTTTTTTTTTTTTTTTTTTTGGGGGGGGGGGGGCAAGAGTCCCCAAGCGCCCCCCATCTGTACGCCATTGTTTTCTGTTATCTTCTTGGAACCCCACCCCCCCCGAAAAAAAAATTACAATCAATCATTACACTCTCAGAAATGTTTAATGTTTCAATTAATACTGGGTTGGTTAAAATGAACCTATCAACTGTTGGTTAAGAAAAATCCCCATTTTCCTTAAACCACCAGTTGGTAGGGCCATATGTTGACCAACCTAATATTTTTTTCGGTGAGTGAAGTTTCACTTCTATTAAGATATTCAAACATTTTTGTCATGCAAAAAAAAATAATAATAATTAAACAGTGGCATAACAATCATGTTCTGACTGTTGGTATACACAAAATATTATCCATAATATATCATAAATAATTACAAAAGTAGTATTGCACTAAATAATATATGATACAAAATCACACAACCACGCTACATGGAAATACTTAAACAAATCAGACCTTTATATACGCGAAATCAAGGTGATCTATTAATTACCCCCAATCCGAATCCACATTTGAAATGTTGTAATTAAAACATGCACAGTCAAAGAGAATAAAATCGAGAGCACCTCAACTGTCGTCAACTTTTTTCGATTCCCGCATTTATTTAATGGTTTTGAAGTTTGAAAGTTCTGTCTGTAAGAATTGGTGCAATATGGAAAGAAGAAGTTTGCACCTATAACTGGCAGCACCAATAAGGTGCAATCTTGTATGTTGCAACCTAAATTAAAAGAAGTACAAAAATGCATACACCTGGAAATTTGTACTCTGAATGGTGCAGGGGTATATTGGTGCAAGTAAGGAATCTTGTACAATTTTGTTTGGATTTATACCATTAAACTCTTGGAGCAGAAATAAATTAATCTACTTAATTCTTAATTTCATTTAAGATGGCTCATGATATCATCGGTCATCATTCCGCTCTATAATCTAATATCCATCACATCCATAAAGCTACACTCTAAAAAAAAAGGTTTAACCAATGGGAACATGCATGTTGGTTGGGTAGAAAGATACCCAATATGTTGTAAATTTTACGCAATGTTGCGTTGAAATAGCCCAATATGCGGTAAAAAGTACCCAGCAAACATGCATGTTCCCTTTCCTATTGGGTTAAATTTTACTCAGTTTTTTAGAGTGTATGTTGTGCATTCCACTTTTACACATAACAATGGAAAACTTATGTAGGCTGAATTTTCATGCTTTTTCCAACAAAATCATATTATGTATATAATTATTAACCCTTATTTTGTTGTATTTTTTTTTCTGTTATTCTTTTATACGATTATACTCTATTTAAGTCGTGTTTTATTTAAGATCAAATTGGATAAATAAAAGGATACGCTATACTTTCTGACTTACTATTTGCACATTCGTTCTCGCAAATATTGTCACTTTTGTTTTCTTTATCATCCCGTGGCATAATTGGCTTAATGCAGATCAATTTTGTCTATAAACAAATTATTTTTGTATACAGATTTTGTGAATATGTATGTTCTGTAAAAAGTTTAAATACATTCGTTAAACAAACTTATTACTGAAGTAGAAGTACAATATTTTGATTTTAGTTTAAGTTATTGTTTAAACTGTGGTAATAACATTGTCTATTTGGGGCTAACCTCGATGAACATTTAAGGTGGAGACGGACTTTGGATAAGAAGTACGGCCACTACTATACATTCTCATCATCACATCGCAATTTAACAATATTACGGCAAGGCATGTAACATTTGATTTTCAACGTAAAATCAAGGAGATATCACTCTCTCCTTGGTAAAAAAAAAATTGCAATATCCCCTAAAAGTCGCCCCTTTTGAGGACATATTTTGATATTAAAAGTCCTGAGGCACAAGAAGCTATGAAAACATACAGGGATTACTAAATGGATATCATAAACATGATAAATTCGGGGAAATTTGAACGAGCGAAGCCAACGAGCAAACTCGGAAATGACTATTTACCATGAAAACTGTAGTGTAAGTTTGTCATATTATTTCAGGACATCCAACTGCTGATTTATAGAGAAAAGTTCAGTTTTGATACTAAGTATAAAATGTTCAAGATTCTCCTTAAAAATGCCAAAATGACTATAAATTTGCCTTTTTTCATCCGATGATTCTCTGGTCGCCAAGCTTAAAGAAATCATCATATAAAAAGAAATAATAGGGATCACCAAATATTGCAATTCAGTGTCACAATGCTTTGTTGGAGTAGTTTGCATTTACTACATTCGAGGGAACATGTTTCGATTAGAATAAATTTTTTTCATGAATTCAAGAAATACTTCCAAATCTAGTTTTTATTGGTAACGGAGCACCAACTCATAGTGCTATTTTGATGGACCTCTTTAGCTTTGACAGAATTCCATCTGTCGGTAAAAAGTCCCTTCTATAATACATTTAAATGCAGTGACCCGATATTGTGCTAAGCGGCACGAAATTTTTAAGTTAAATTTATTAATTTGTATTCTTTATTTTCATTTTTTATTTATGACATGTCTTCTGAGGGTGATTGTTATTCGTCACTTTCCTTTCTTTCTCTCTGAGACCCTTCATCATGTTCATATAGTTTGTCTCAAATTTTATTTCTTTGACTTTTGATATCTCATTCGCGAAGGCATATAAACTGAATACTGGTAAAACATGTATCTGTCCTTTCTCCATAAGCCCCCCCCCCCTTCATTATTCTGCATGACATTTTCATTCATTTTTGTCCCATTTTCAACATTGAATTATAAGTCCACACAATAATAAACACCCACATCCATCCAATTTATCACACACACAGTCACACACTTTTTTTTTTTTTTTTTTGAATAATGTTTTTATTCTGATTTCATGAACAAAAAAAAATACATAACATTTCAAATTAACATTTCAAATCACATATAATACTTGACATTTCATATTTTCACTTTTTTTTTCACTAACTTAATAAAATCATGAATCATATATATCTTAAAGAAAACAATGAAATCAGTTATTATAAAAAAATCTTAAAGACCAAAACTTCCCCCTCCCCCTCCCTCCCCCGCCCCAACACACACACAAACACACACACATACACACCACACACACACAACACACCACTGTCCAGAAGATCTGCCCACACTCATCATAAATAAATCATGTTTAAACGTACAAAACAATTCGATAAACAATTTTGAATATAACAAGCTCACGGGAGAAGCATTACATATATTGAAAGTAGATAAAAGACTTACAACTTAACCTTAACACAATTTTACTGTTTCCCATTTTTGCAAGTGCCGCCCTAATTTCCCCATTTTAATAGCTATTTTCTTTTCTTGATCCTTATATTCTAAAATAAGTTTATGTATATCGTCAATGGTTGGTAATACCCCCTCCTTTCTAAATATAAATAATATATATTTTACCATAAAGATAATAGTATTACAACTTTTTATTCTATTTGTATTGCCTGACAAACCAACAAATATATCCCGCCATTTCAAGTCCTTTATTTCATCTAATTCAAATCGCTGTATCAAAGTTTCCCATATCAGTTTGACCTTTAAGCAAGACAAAAATATATGTGAATATGTTTCTGTTTCCCGTTTACAGTACGAACAGAGATTATCTTCAACAAATCCAAATCTAAACAAATTAACTCTAGTGTAAATTGCCCCATGCAGAAGCTTAAATTGAAATTCCCTATGTCTTCCAATTAATAATGTTATTCTTGGTCTAAAAAAACATTCACCAATTTCTTTCTCTGTATAATTATAATTATTTTCTCCATCTCTTATCTGTAAATCATATGACTTTTGCAGTTCTTTAATAAAATATTCATATATTTTTCTTGATGGTACCTCCTTAAAGCTAATTTCCCTCCCGAACAGAAGCAAGTTTATATTAAAATTAATTAAGTCTATCTCACAAAACTGTATCGAACCTAAATCATTTCTCCAATCACTTGGAATTGCATGATATATTTCACCTATGGTAAACAAAAGATCACTTCCCATACCAAGATTCAAAAAGTATGCGACCGGTTTAACATGTCCATTGTCAATGATATGTTCAACCTTAATTAACCCTCGTTCTAATAAATCTTTATCAAATATCATCTTATTTTTTATACAAATATTCTTATTATTGAAAATGATTGGATTTTTAGAACCATTGAAATGCCTTAAATTATCAATCTCTTGCCAAGCATCTAGCATTTCCAAATAATAAGATGGAATATTCAACTTACTTTTTATCTTTTTCATTTCATAATCACATAGAAAAATTAACCTTCCTCCAACTGAACTTAGGGAATAATCAAAAAATAACTTCCACCCCAGATTTTTTTCTCCATACAAAAGTCTTTTTACCCACATTATACGCTGCGTTCTAACAAATATTTTAAAATTTATCATTTTAACCCCACCACAATTATAGTTCTGATACATAATTTTTCTTTTAATACGATCTTTCCCTCCCCATATAAAATCAAATGATAATTTCTCGATTTCTATATACACCCATGAGGGGACAACAAGGATGGATGAAACATAATTTATCTTTGTCAATGCATATGTTTTCAATAAATGTATTTTTCCCATAATAGTCAAGTCTCGTTGTTTCCACCAACCTAAAAGCTTTTTTATTTTACTTAATATTTCTTTATAGTTCAGATCATCTTTTAATCTAAAATCAACTGAAAATATTACTCCTAAAATTTTAACTTCCCTAACATATTTTCCAAATACATATACAGGGTCATTTGTTTTTCCATTTTCCTTACCCATGTACATAAAATGTGTCTTGTCCATATTTACCTTTAAGCCACTGACTTTTTCAAATTCTTCAAAAATATAATGCAACCTTTTTATTGAATCCATGTCTTTCAAAAAGATTGTCATATCATCGGCATACAATACCTGTCTTATTTCATGCTCCCCCAAACTTATCCCTTTAATAATTTTGTCTCTTCTTATTTCATGCGCCAGTAATTCTATTGCAATCAAAAACAAATAGGGCGACAGTGGGTCACCTTGTCTGACCCCCCTTTCTACATTAAAGTAACCGGTGGAATACCCTCCATTCATAACACAACTACTTATATTCTTATATAGTATTTTCACCCAAGAACAAAATGACTCCCCAAAACCAAAAAAATTGAGTGCTTTCAATAAGTATTGATGAGATATAGAGTCAAAAGCTTTTTCAAAATCTACCGCAATCAAAAATCCTTGTCCTTGCTCCAAGTAATGTCTAGAGTAAAATAATATATCTTCTATTAGTCGAACTGCTTCCCCAATATTTCTATCTTTTATGTATCCCACCTGATCATAATGAATTATTTCGTTTAAAACCTGTTTGATCCTTGCTGCCAAAACCTTAGATAATATTTTGTAATCAACATTTAATAACGTAATAGGTCTGTAATTTTTAATATATAAAGCATCTTTTCCTTCCTTCTCTATCAATGTGATAGTCCCTTGTTTTTGAGAAATTGTTAATTCCCCTCTTATATATGTTTCGTTTAATACTTCTACCAACAAATCCCCTAACACTGGCCAAAGTGTATCATAAAATTCTACGGTAAAACCGTCATTTCCAGGTGACTTATTCCATTTCATTTCTTTTAACACCTTAAAGCATTCTTCTTTTGTTATTTTACCTTCACATAGTTTTCTGTTCTGTTCACTTAACTTTAAGACGTCGTTAAAAAATAAACTGTTATTATAACAACTTTCATTTTTCAAAGAATATAATTTTTCATAGAAAATCTTTATTTCTTTTAAAATATTATTTTTGTCCCTAATAATTTCTCCATTTTCATTGACTAATTCTTTAATAACACTTTTCCTCTTATTTATATTTAACAGTTGTTCGAAGTACTTCATATTATTTTCCCCCTCCTCAAACCAATCTGCTCTAGAGCGAACTTTAATTCCTTGCCGAGAAAAATTATATAATTCATTTAACTTATCTTTTTTCAATTTAATTCTATCAATCACAGATCTCGATGAATCTTCGAGTATCTGCTTTTCTAAAGTCTTGATTTCAGCCTCTACTGTTTCTATTTCGCGTTTTCGTAATTTTGCTTTTTCCCGAGAATATTTCATAGCAAATTCCCTCATTTTCATTTTTAAAAAATCCCAAAAGACTAATTTATTCGAAAACCTAGGTGCCCATTCATTTTTCAATTCAGATATAATATCATACATCTCTTTAATAAAATCTTTATCCATACAAAGACTATTATTAAATTTCCAGTATGAATTTCCGTAAACATAATTTTCTTTCAAATTCTGAAATTGTAGAATAATGCCCGAATGATCCGGTGTTACTGATACTAAGATTTCACACTTATTCACTAATTTCTCTAAACTGCATGATATAAACCAATAATCTAAACGACTTTGGACTAAAGGCGACCTTTGTCTAAAAGTAAATTGTCGAGCATTAGGATTCCTTTTTCTCCATATATCTTCTAAATCATACTTATTCAAAAATTCTTTCAAAACTGCACTAAACCTAGATTTTGATATGTTTGGCCCTTCATAATCCATACTCCCGTCCATTACAGTGTTAAAATCTCCTCCTAATATTATCGAATAATCTGAATCAAAAACTTTATGAATACTTTTATCTAGCTCATTTAAAAGGTCACATTGCAGTGCTACTTTGTCTCTTGTAGGAAAATACACATTTCCCAACAAAAATTTAACCCCTTGGATTTCTGCTTTAAGTATAATGTATCTTCCTTCTTTACCTGTAACAACAACATCCCTTTTAAAATCTAAGTTGGGGGAGAGCAATATAAGAACACCCCTACTGTGGTTTGACCCATGACAAAAGAACATTGGCCCACCCCATTCTTTTTTCCACTGTTCTTCTACTTCTATAGTACTATATGTTTCCTGTAAAAACGTCACATCACTCCCTTTTCTTTTACACCACTCCCAAATGCGTGTTCTTTTAACCTTATCCCTTAACCCTCTAACATTTAAAGTAATCCAGGAAGAATTTGGCATTACAAACCCCTGTAAGTAACCAAACGTCTTATTGTACTAAACAAATGAAACCAAGTAATACATTCGTGTCTCCCGTGAGCTCGTATACCATATATCCATTCTATCACCAAACAAAGATAAGACGAACTGAAATAAATACCTCTTCCAGACTGCGAGCAGACCCCAAACCCAAAACACCCCACACTACATCCAAATAACATTGTATACCCCTTTTCAAATAAAAGAAAAAGTGTGTGAGGGATACAATCGCACACACAAGTACCGTAAACCATCTTTATGTACAACACACACCCACCTCCATATACCTACCCTCACCCACACCCTCTCGTGCGCACGCACACTCCTCCTTTTCCTCACTCAACCTATATATCGACCCTTTCTCTATATTTAGGCGCATCTTATTTAGATTGTTTCAATTTTCCTTACAAATTTTCATTAAAAAAAACTTTTTCATTCATTTTCTTCCTCCCTTCCTTTCACATAGTACCGAAGCACCCCCCCCCCCCCTCCCAAAGAAAAAATCCCTCGCCCCTCCATCCCAAATCCACTGCCCTCTCACACGCCCATTTGTCGGACGCGCGGAATTAACCCCGACGCCGTGCAGCCTCAGCCAGACCTGTGACACCAATCACCGGGGAATGGTCCGCCTGGACGCTCGCGACGTCCTGACGACAACTTGTCTCAACAAATTCGACAAAACTTCAAGCAAACAGAGAAAATGCAAGAACAAAAATCCCATCCGTGTAATTTTGACAAAGTGGGTAAGAGATTGGTGAAAACAGATAGTTTTTGTGCTTCAACTATTCTCATATTCGCTGTTATCATTCACTCAGGATCATCAGACACGCAGCTGAGGGAATAAGTTATGTTGCTCAATAATTTATCTTGTCTTGTTTCTGAAATTCGAGTTTTGTATCTTAACAAAAGACTCAACTGTGAGGCATTAGTCATGTCATCTCTACTTCAATTATATTTAACATTACACTGAAATAGTTGACTGCTGATGGACAATCCTTTCTCTTTTTCCCCTCAGCTTTGATTAATGTCCGTTTGCACTTTTTAGACCATAAAAGAGTTTGGATTATCATTGGGCGTTGAAAGAGATGCCCCTTACCACCTCCCCCCAAAAAAAAATTAAAAAAGGAGGGAAAATAGAAATTGATAAATAGATAAAAATTGAGAAATATCAATATTTCAATAAGTCAACAAATAAATAATTAATGGATAAATTAATGAATAAATAATGAATGCATAACTAAATAGATAATGAATGAATGAATAAATAAATAAATAAATATAAAGGTAAACATTATGATGATATGCAAAATAATAAACTATGAAAAATCAGGGGAAATCAATATTTGATATAAGAAATGGAAGTATCGTTGAAGATTAGAATGGAAATGAAATGAATATGAAATATAATGTGTAAATAAAGATGTTGGTTAATAGAAGATGATCAAATCTTAAGAAACATATCGATTTTTTTTATATTATTCTTCTAATACAAATGATAATAATAACAAAAATGATAATAATTATTATTATAGTATTATTATTTATATTAATTTCAATATTAATGATACTAATAATGACAATGGTAATAATAATAGTAACCGTTTGGTAACGAGGAGCAAGATAATGTTACATTCAAAAGGGATAGTTTAAAATCCCTAATAAAATTCACGATATCGTTTATTTAAGCTAGAAATAAACGGCATACGGAGGATCCAAGAACACAGAAAATCTATTGAAATGGCCCGTCAAATGACAATCAACAGCTGGGAGGTCTTTGTCGAAAATTCGTGAACCGGAATAGCAGTTTCGTCCTAAGTTACGGAGCCGACGGAAATCGCACATGGCGTCGTTTGTATGTAGAACCAAGAACTTAACTGCTATTTTGATTCAGCAATTTTCGCCAAAGACCTCTTGGTTGTTATTTCTCATGAAGGGCATTTGACAATCAACAGCTGGGATGTCTTTGTCGAAAATTTGTGAACCGGAATAGCAGTTTCGTCCTAAGTCACGGAGCCGACGGAAATCGCAAATGATGTCGTTTGTATGTAGAACCAAGAACTTAACTGCTATTTTGATTCAGCACTTTTCGCCAAAGACCTGTTGGTTGTTCTTTGTCTTGAAGGTCATTCGACAATGCACTTCCTCTGTTCTTGAATCCTCTATACGTCGCTATGCGAAAATAATTCTCTATCATCTGCTGTCTTCATGGTCTTGTCGATGGAAGAACCAAACTCTTTAGATTCTTACCCGATACTATAGGGGAAGATATCTGATGTAATGTCCGCAAGATGAACCCTAGCTTATAGCTTGGTCCTCTTTCATGTCGTCCCCAACAAAGTTGTCATCAATTTCTCAAGCTGAACCAACTTCAACCCATTCTATTTCCTTATTGCCCATTTATGAGAACGGAGTCCAGCAGAGTATGCGTTATTATTGAGTTAGCCCTATTATGTCCCCCGAAAAATACGTTAAAGATATTCTAAGGGGAGGGGGTAAGGGCTGCCGAGTTTGTAAATGGTATTGCTTGACCTACAGAATGTTCTTGAAATTGGGGGGTTGGTGTTTGCGGAAATGTGAATGCACCGAAGATAAAAGGAATAGATCTCAACAACAATAAGACCTGTATACCGTGTCCAATATATGACTTTGGAAATGTTTGTTTTATTATTATTTTTTATTTTAAAAATCAATTAGAAATTTTGCCGCTAATGAGCTGAATAGGGCTAATGAGGGTTATTTCCCTCTGGTAAGTGGGTATCCAAAGCGGCTCTTGAGGCTTCAACCACAAGTGCTTGTCGTTGCCTCGACCGCATTGCAGACGAAGGGCATGAAGGGGGAAGAGAGTGCCCCTCTGGTTCCCACCAAACTCCGCAATAGCATACCAAGG